>NC_058412.1:52220491-52520491 GCF_002201575.2 Neomonachus schauinslandi
AAATAAATAAATAAATAAATAAATAAATAAATAAATAAATAAATAAAAAGAGTGATAAAGGTTTCTTTATTCATTACAAATCTTTTTCAACCACACCTGAGTTTATGTCAGTAAGAGGACTTTCAGAAAGTACCTAAGGATTGGGGCTGGTTGCCAGGGGAACCAACCATGTGATTGAAGGGTTGGGACTTTCAGTATTCTCCTCCCCCTACCTCCTGGGATGGATCAGGGCTAAAGGTTGAATAATTCCCAGTGGTCAATGATTTCATCAACCATGCCTACGTAATGAAGCCTCCATAAAAACCCAAAAGGAGGGGGTTCACAGAGCTTCTATATCAGCAAACACGTGAAGATGCCATGAGAGCGGCTGGGAGAGAGCATGGAAGCTCCGTGCCCCTTCCCAAGTACCTTGCCCTATATATCTCTTCCATCTGGCTGTTCCTCGGTTATATCCCTTGATAATAAACTGGTGATCTCGTAAGTAAAATGTTTCTCTGAGTTCTGTGAACCCATCTAGCATATTAATGGAACCCAAGGAGGGGGTCATTGTAACCTCCGATTTATAACCAGTCAGTCAGAAGCCCAGGGAACAACCTGGGCTTGCAATTAGCATCTGAGGGGGTGGGTGGTTTTGTAGGACTGAGTCCTTAACCTGCGGGACCTGACACTATCTCCAGGCAGGTAGTATCAGAATTGAGGAAAATTGTAGGATACCCAGCTGGTGTCAGAGAACCAGTGGTAGGGGGAAATACTAGAATACTAGATTTAGGGGTGCAGAATCATATCCCCCTTTCATCTCCAAAGTGTTTCAATTGTACTATAAATTATATGGAACTTATATTATAAATGTTTATTCTCAGTGTATGTCCTTATCTCATAGTGGACCCGTAAGGAAGAGTTGAAGGACTGGCACTAGTCTACAGACCATACTTTGAGTATCACAATTCTAAGCAGTCAGAATAAGACTTCTAGGAATATATCCTTATTGTGGGTATTCAATGAGTGTTTGTTCGGGCAAACAGTGCTAAAGTATTTAGACCCAGAGTCCTAGATTTAACACTTATGTGGATGAGGGGTAGCTTCCTTGTTGTTTCCTAGACATACAGCATACATCTTCAAAATCCAACTGAGAGGATATGGACTGATGGCAAAAAGATCTCAAGAATACATGCCTCACTAAGGATTGGCCAGGGACATTCATACTGCTCTCTCTGACTATTTCAGAAGCCTCAGTTTACATTTTACATCACTTATAACAAGTACATCCTAGCTCAATTCTTTAATGTGCCCATTTCAGTCAACACAACAAATTTCTAAAGTGAAAAGGCTGAGTCCCAATTTAAGAAGGCATCTGGCTAGATGTCCATTAGCTTCACCCGACAACCCATTGACATTCCTTAAGTGACTCAGAAAAATATTAAGACTCATAACAACACTGCTTATCTAGGATAATTAAACAGGGAAAAAAAACTCTAACAGGCTTATGAAAAGATTCTGCAGCATAAAAAAGCAAAACTCAGCGCTCAAGATGTTGAAGAAGGCTATCTTTTGGACAAGATTTACTAAAAGCAGTTTCTTTAAAAAGCATCTACTTTATATTTGCA
The DNA here is from genome assembly GCF_002201575.2 of Neomonachus schauinslandi. Taxonomy (NCBI): domain Eukaryota; kingdom Metazoa; phylum Chordata; class Mammalia; order Carnivora; family Phocidae; genus Neomonachus; species Neomonachus schauinslandi. The sequence continues at coordinate 52,222,096 of NC_058412.1, forward strand.
ATAAAAATTCAAAAAAGTGGACAGACACACACAGAAGAGGTAATAGATGAGATACAAATGAAGATGAAAAGGGGGAACCGGGAGTCAGGTAGGGAAGAATCAAAGGAAGGTAGATGAGGTAAGGGGCGTTTGTAAGGAAACTAAAATGCAGAATCTAAAGCTACATTAGGTGCAATAAAAAGCTGAATGGTAGGGAGGGCAAACTTTACAAAGTAGAGGAAATGAGAAAGGCATGATAATGATGAAAGATGACATCACGGACTCAAAGGACAGAGAATGAAGATCTGACATGTATATAGTTGTTCCAAAGGGGCATAAACCCACAAAGGCAAGAAAAAAGGTACAGGGGACAACAGCACTAAACTTTTGGAAGAGGGAGAATAAAAGAGTAGTAAATATTTAGCAGACCAGGGAAGGGTGTATCCAAAGGCAGCAGGGGAGAAAGCTGAGAATAAACCTCATGTATACTACTGAGTCTCCAAAAGGCTCAGGAGTTGGTTGCAAAAGGCACCTTATGCAGAACTGGTTGAAAATTTAAGATGTCCAGATTTCCTCCCTGAGTCTGAGTGGCCAGGTGACTGCCCTCTCCAGCCCTGGCAAAAGACTAAAGGTTTTTCTCTTTAAAGAGTAAAACAGAGGATCTCTCCTCTGGCAAACCAAAATATAGCATTGATGCCGAGACTAAGGAATTGCACACTGCATGCCAGCTCCCCTTGGTCTCTCCCCTAACCCGGTTCTCCAACACAGATGACTTGGTCTTCACCTCCAGGCAGTATTTTAGAAGCATCTTCTCTGGGGAAATCTGACCAGCTTAGGTCTAAAGAAACGAACTTCAAGGGCACCTAGGTGGCTCAGTCGGTTAAGTGTCTGCCTTTGGCTAAGGTCAGGATCCCAGGGTCCTGGGATTGAGCCCCATGTTGGGCTCCCTCAGAGGGAAGTCTGATTCTCCCTCCACCCTTCCTCCCTGCTTGTGATCTCTCTCCTTTTCTCACTCTCTTTCTCTCAAATAAGTAAATAAAATCTTTAAAAAAAAATAAAGTAAAAAAAAAAAATAAACAAACTTCAGAAGTTTACCCTACAGTGCTGCTTATAGTCAACAAATCCTATCTAAGCACTCGGTTTCTAGTCATCTTTTCAAATCCCCAGTCTTAAATCTGAATACACAGCCAAGGATTGTCACATGTTAAGGAAAGTCTTGATAGGAGACAAAGAGACCAAGTCAGCTAAATAAATAGAAAAAGGCAGCTTGATGGAAACAGAGACCATGTAAGGAAAACAAACAAAAAAATCGTTAATCCTCAAGGAGATACTATATTCATGAAATAGGAACAGAATCATATAAAAAGAAATGCTTAAAGAAAGTGTTCTTGAAATTAAAAATATAATAAATATTTCAAATATTCAATGGAAGAATTGGAAGATAAAGTTGAGAAACTATTCTACTAAGTAAAATAAAGCAAACAAAAAACATTTTTTAAACAGAGAGATGGAAAATAGAAAATTCCAAAAGAAAAAATAGAAGAAAATAAATAGGTAAAAATCATCAGTGAGATAATTTAAGAAAAATTTCCAGAACTGCAGGGTATGTATTTCTAGAATAACACGGGGACAAATAGAATATCCTATAAACAGTGAGAGAGAGAGAAAAAGAGAGAGAGAAAGATTCACATACAAAGAGTCAGTTATCAGAATGGCTTTATACTACCTAAGAATAACCCTGAAAGCTAGGAGATAATAGATCAATGCCTTAAAAATTCTACAAGAAATTATTTCTATCCTAGAATTCTATACTAACCAAATAATCAAGTATCAGAGTAGAATAAAAACATGTCAGACATGGTATTTTTCCAAAAATTTACCTTCTGTACACTATTCTAGAGAAGTTACTGAGGGTAATTCTTATCAAAATAAGATGTGGGATACAGAAAACAGAGGTTCCAACATAGGAGGAGGGCCAAGGGAATTCCCAAGATGATGGTGAGGGAAAATCATAGGATGTCAGCTGCATATCAGGCCCAGAGGGCACATAGGCCAAACTGAAGTAGTCAGAAGATTCTAGAAAGATTTATACAGAAAGATGGAATTGATACAATACCTAATGTGAATGACCACCTTGACAGCTGGTAAGAGCTTGGAGTTGAATTAGTAAAAAGTATATAGAAAACTAAGGAAATGAAAAAAGAAGATAGCTATTAACTCCAGGAAAACCAAAATGTTCCATGACAAAAGAAAAGAAATCATCATACCACATGGCTCCAGTGTGAATAATGTTTACTCACTAATGATAATGTAAACACTGACTACTAATCTAACCAAAATTATGATATAGTTATATTACAAGATGGACATGGGAAGGGTATTGAATGTGGTGGATGTTAGAGAAAAAAGGAAGCAAAGTTATTTTCTACCATAGTGGGAAATCAATAGATTATGACCAAAAGTAAAAAATCTAAAAGTAGCAATAAAGCATATTTAAATACAAAGAGTTAAAGACCAAAACAATCAACCATGAAAGGTGAAAATAATTACTTCCTGGAAGGAAGAAACAGGAGGGAAGTAGGAGTCTGCTATTCTTCACAACAAACCAGAGGGAACTCTTTTAACTCTTTAAAATATGTCATATATAACTTTGATATAAATGAAAACTTAAAAAAGTTAAAGCAAATAATCAAAGATTGTATTTCAATATATAAGAGAAGACAACTTCCCTGAGGTGAAAAAACACCTGAATCTGGGCACAGTTAATTAAAAGAAACTATTACCTAGGGATGCCTGGGTGGCTCAGTCGGTTAAGCATCTGCCTTCAGCTCAGGTCATGATCCCAGGGTCCTGGGCTCCTTGCTCAGCGGGAAGCCTGCTTCTCCCTCTCCCACTCCCCCATTTGTGTTCCCTCTCTCGCCGTCTCTCTGTCAAATAAATAAATAAAATCTTTTAAAAAAAATAAAAATAAAAGAAACTAATGCCTAGACCTACTCTTGTAAACAAGTTTTGAATTTTAAGGATAAAGAATCCTACAGTAAAATTTTCTACAAAGGAACAAAAATAGGGAAGGTTTTAGACTTTTCCTCAACAATAAACATTAGAGGACAATGGGGAAATTTCTAAAGATTTGAAGGAAAAAATTACATCCAGGAATTCTACAGTTAACCAATGTATCTTCTCTTTAACTTGTAAAGGCAACAAAGACACATTCACAGATATCTTAAAAAGCATATCATCCTCATATCTTTGTAGAAAAAAACTGATATATTCCACCTGTTTGAGAGCTGACTCACAAAAACTCAAAGATCATGGTAAAAAGAACTCTCTAGAGGCATTAAAATAAGGCAAACAAAGAATTTAATCAATATATTTTTATAATTGTGGTTTCAAAGCAATTCAAATGTAAAAAATTATATTGAAAGATAAAATAATAACTTCATAATATTAACAACTAACATATTTATAAAGTGACAGGCTCTAGTCTAAATGCTTTACCTGAATTAATGTCATTTAATCCTCAGAATAGCCCAATGATGGTAAGTACCATCATTATGCCCATTTTACAGATGAGGAAACTGAGGCATGGGGGGGGGATTAAGTAATTTGCCTAAAGTCACACAGCTAGTATACTGGCTATTTAACTGTCTCTATGCTGTGATCCTGAGGCTGGAACTCTGCAAATCACATTTCCCAAACTTCCTTGACAGCTAGCTCCCTGTTTCTGCTAATAAGAGGCACCAGAAGACTGTAGGGAGGGAGTAGGAGAGAAGGTCTATCCTTCCTGTCTTCCAGTACTGTCAGTGGTTCCACTGTCAGCAGCAAATTGGCTCTAGCTCCCAGCTTCTTTTTGGGTCTCCCAAGCATGAATCCTGCTTCACCCCTGCAGAGGTATTTCAGCAGGGGTGGGGTAGGGAATCCTCTTCTCCCCTGAAGTTCAAGCGCCAGCTGACAGAGTTTCCTCTCAAAGATCTGAGCACCACCACTACAGGGCCTCTCCTCTGAGCTCCCACGTTCTGGAAACAACTTCCTTTTTTTCTCACAGCCCTAAAAGTGGAAGCTTTTTCCTGCAGTTACTAATTTTTTGTTACCTCAGCTTCTCCTTTTTTCATTTTAGTCTTCCAACATCTGTGTAACCAATTCCCTGCATTAAATACTCTGTTTGAAATAGTGCGGTTTCTATTTTTCTGATTGCACCTTGACTTACACAATTAGTAAATGACAGAGCTGGGATTCAAATCCCATAGTTTGACTCCAGAGCTGTACTCTCAATCACTATTCATATTATTCTAAGCTCTTAAAAACAAAACAAAAATAAGACAAAAGAGTAAACATGACTTTAAATAACCTTGGGACAGGGGTGCCTGGGTGGCTCAGTCGTTAGGCATCTGCCTTCGGCTCGGGTTGTGATCCTGGGGTCCTGGGATCGAGTCCCACGTTGGGCTCCCTGCTCAGCAGGAAGCCTGCTTCTCCCTCTCCCACTCCCCCTGCTTGTGTTCCCTCTTTTGCTGTGTCTCTCTCTGTCAAATAAATAAATAAATAAAATCTTTAACAATAAATAAATAAATAAATAAATAAATAACCAACCAACCAACCTTGGGACAAAGAGGGACTAAACACTGTAAAATGTAATGAGTATTTATTTATTTATTTTAAAGATTTTATTTATTTGTCAGAGAGAGAGCACAGCACACAGCAGGGGGAGTGGCAGACAGAGGGAGAAGCAGGCTTCCCGCCGAGCAGGGAGCCTGATGTGGGACTCGATCCCAGGACCTTGGGATCACGACCTGAGCCAAAGGCAGACGCTTAACTGACTGAGCCACCCAGGCATCCCTATTTATTTATTTATTGTAATTAGAATATTAAATAATGATTAGAGAAAAGTGAAAACTTCTGTTTCATGTGAAAGCTCTATGGACTGAGTGAAAGTCTTAGCTTTAAATGGTTTTATTTTGAAATAAGAAAAAAGCAAATAAACCAAATATTTGTCTGAATAACAAAATAAAGCAAAGTAAAGGCAAAGGAAAAACAAAATACAAATAAAAGCAGAAAATAATGAATTAGAAAAATCTCCACGGTTGATTTTTAAAAAGCTAATAGTAGGGGTGCCTGGGTGGCTCAGTCGTTAAGCATCTGCCTTCAGCTCAGGTTATGATCCCAGGGTCCTGGGATTGAGCCCCATGTCGGGCTCCCTGCTCAGCGGGAAGCCTGCTTCTCCCTCTCCCCCTGCTTGTGTTCCCTCTCTCACTGTGTCTCTCTCTGTCAAATAAATAAATAAAATCTTTAAAAAAAAAAAAATAAAAAGCTAATAATAGTTTCTTTGAATATATAGACAACAGTTGGTCTGATCAAATTAAATGGAGAAAAAATAAATATACAAAATTAGAAAGAGAAATGGATATAATAACAGAATATTTTTACACTCATGAGAGAATGAAAAATACAAATGAATGAAAATAAACCACTGGTTCCCCAGAACTATTTTATGTGCTGGGGATAAAGTAGTTAATGAGATAAAATTTCTACCTTCAAATTTTACATTTATTTGATTACCTGATTAATGTTTATATCCTAACCATCTTCTTGCCTACTCTACTCAAGCTAAACTGAAAAATTTATGATTTTTAAAATATTTAAGTCTCATGTCTATTTTTGCTTATTATTTTATCATTTGAAAAATTTTCAGTGCCTGTTAGAGGTCCTTGCACATAGTGGAAAAAACAGGCTGCAATGCAGTATATTCTCTTTAAATTAAAACTATTACACACACGTTTATCATAATATATATGCATATTGAAAACAATAGGAAGGATATCCTTCTAACTGTGTGGGGTTTACTTGTGAATAATAAGATCAATTATTTTTATTTTCTTCTTTCTGCTTTTCTATATTTCCAAATTTTACAAAATGGTTATGTATTATCATAACTAGAAAAACAGTTTTAAAAATAAGTCATCAAAAAAAAAAAAAAAAAAAAAAAAAAAAAAAAGCCAAAGATCAAATTGGGAAAAAGGGCTTTCCATTTCTGTGACAATGGTTTTAATTAATGCCCAATCTAAAGTAGTCACAGAGGTACTCTATCACATCACCCTAGTCTAATTATCTGTATGGCATTCATCACTATCTAACATTTTCCTTGACTTGTTTGCTTATTTATTGTGTTCTCCTCACCCTGACCCCAGTATAAACTCTCTAACAAGAAGAAACCTTGTTTATCTTGTTCCATATCATCTTCCCTGTGCCTAGAAAAGTGCTTTGCACGCTGGAGGAGCTCAATATTAAATAAATTGATTTAACTGAATAAAGAGCATTTTAAAATCAACTCTTAAGAAGAAATACTCCAACAGAAAAATGGAAAAGGATGTAACTTTAAATGAAGAAATATACATATCCAATGAGTATGAGACTATAAACTCTGTAAGGGAAGGAATATATCTACCTTATTTATCATTGTTTCCAGCTCCTGATGATGAAGTATAGTTGGAAGAAGGGCAGGCAGGGACAAAGGGCCCCTCCCCCCCCCCACGAGGGAACCACCCTTAAAAGGATTTTATGCTACTCTGGAAGGAGCCCTCCACCTTTTCCCACGTGATAGATGACAAAAACCTGATTGGATGACAGGTGCATAGAGGGTTGATCAGATTAAAACAGCCCCCCAACAAGCCCATAAATACCCCTAGACTTAGAAACTTCCCCGTGGCAACCTTCTCGGGTCCCCTCCCTCTTTGGGAGCTTTGTACTATCACTCAATAAACTTTACTATCCTCAATAAACTTTGCTTTGCTGCCTACCACTCTTCCTCTGGTCTACCTCTTCATTCTTCAAAACGGCGTGACCAAGAACCTTGGGCACCGAAGTGAAAGAAATCCTGTAACACTAGCATAGTTTTGGCATGTAACAAGTGCGTAACTAAACAACTAATGAATGAAGTAATGAACATGATGTTAAAGAAAAAATTTTCATGACACTTGTCAAAGACAGTAAGGAAGATTTTATTCAAAAAAAAAAAAAAAAAGAGGAACTATTGCAATGAGGGTTTTGTAGTAAGGGAGAGAGATGGAGCTCAAGTCCAAATACAACCAGGATAGGTGGAGACTTATAGCCAAGGGTGGGGGTTGGTGGATAGAAAATTCCTAAGAGGAGAAACATCAAGAGGAGAAACATCAAGCTAGGGGGATTCTTTGCTATATAGACTCAATAGGATTCTCACTGAAGGTAGGCCAAGGTGGTAAGATATGGAGAGAGGGGGATGAGAAATTCGATCAGATATCAAAAGTGATCAGATTTCAAGGATGGGGGGGATTTTTGCTAAACTGACTCAGCAGGATTCTTGCTAAAACTGGACTAAGTGGGCCAAGCACAGAGCCCAGGGTCAAGATCTAGTCAAAAAGAGGACTCAGAGGAGCCTGGTTCAAGTTTGGCTAAGGAGAAAGTCCCCGTCAATAAAAAGTACCCAAGGTCACTAAGTTGAACAATGACAATTTAAAACAATGAGCACCATCTCTACCTATCAAATGGGATAGATTTCTCTTTTAACTGTACAAACTCAGTGTTTTTTGTTTGTTTTTTAGAGAGAGAATGAGCACATATGAGCAGGGCAGGGCAGAGTAAGAGAATCTTAAGCAGGCTCCACACCAAGCATGTGGGAGCCATTCTCACAACCCTGAGATCATGACCTGAGCTGAATTCAAGAGTTGGATGCTTAACTGACTGAGGCACCCAGGCGCCCAGACTGAATGTCTTCTTTTAAGACCAAAGGCTCCTTGAAGGCAAAGAGTGTATCTATTTTGTTCATTGCAATAAAATTTCTGGTGTGTAACCCATGGTAGGTGTTTAATAAATATATGTTAACTGAATCAAGAGTGGAGAGCAAATCAGTATAACTTTCCTGGAGGAAACATAATTAAGTATGTATGTGAATAATATACATGTAAATGTAATGTAAATATATGTACTACATATGTAAAACAGTAAAATTTTAAAATAAAACAATAAAATATTCAACAGTAAAGAACTGATTATTGAGCATCCATTAAAAATAATGTTTCTGGAGAATATATAATGAAGTGGGAAACTATTAAATGAAAAAAACATAGTAGAATGTACCAAATATGCAATGGGATCTAATATGGTAAAAAAAAAAACCCAACTGTATTTATATACTGGAAAAAATGCTAAAAGGAAATTGATCAAAGTAGCAGAAATAAATGGAAAGACATTCCATGATCATGGATTGGAAGAATTAATATTGTGAAAATGTCTATACTACCCAAAGCAATCTACAGACTCAGTGCAATCCCTAACAAAATACCAAGGGCACGTTTCACATAAATAGTAAAAAAAAAATCCCAAAATTTGTATGGAACCATAAAACACCGCAAATAGCCAAAGCAATCTTGAGAAAGAAGAACAAAAGCATCATGCTCCCTAATTTCAAACTATGTTACAAAGCTATACTAATTAAAACAGTATGGTACTGAGCTAAAACAAATATATCAATGGAACAGAGAGCCCAGAAATAAACCCCTGCATATATGGTCAATTAGTTTAAGACAAAGAAGCCAAGAATATGCAATGGGGAAAAAAACAGTCTCTTCAATAAATGATGTTGGAAAAACTGGACAGCCACATGTGTAAGAATGAAACTGGATCACTATCTTACATTGTACACAAAAATCACCTCAAAATGGATTAATGACTTGAACCCAAAAACCATAAAACTAGAAGAAAACATAGGTAGTAAGCTCCTTGACATAGGTCGTGGAGATTATTTTTTAAAACCTGACACCAAAAGCAACAAGAGCAAAAATAAACACCAAACTAAAAAGCTTCTGCACAGCAAAGGAAACCATCAACAAGATGAAAAGGCAACCTACTGCATGGGTGAAAATGTTTATAAATCATATATCTGATACTGGGCTAATACCCGAAACATAAAGAACTCCTACAACTCAATAGCAAAAAATCTCTCAAACAGTCCAATTAAAAGATGCGCAGAAGATGTGAACATTTTTCCAAACAAACAAAAACGTACAGATAATCAATAGGTACATAAAAAGATGCTCTATATCATTAATCATTAGGGTAATGCCAATTAAAACCACAATGAGACATCACCTCACACCTGTTAGGATGACTAGTATCAAAAAGACATGAAATAACACATGTTGGTGAGGGTGTGGAGAAAAAGGGGCACTCCTGGGCACTGCTGGTGGGAATGTAAATTGGTGTAGACACTACGGAAAACAGTATGATGGTTTCTCAAAAAAATTAAAAATAAAACTACCATATGATCCAGCAATTTTACCTCTGGGTATTTATCTAAAGGTAACAAAACCACTAACTCAAACAGATATCTGCAACCCCATGTTCATTACAGCATTATTTACAATAGCCAATATATGGAAACAAGCTAAGTGTCCATCAGTGGATGAATGGATAAAGAAATTGTGATTTATATATGTGTGTGTGTGTGTGTGTGATGGAATATTATTCAGCCATAGAAAAGAATGCGATCTTGCCATTTGTAACATGGATGGACCTAGAAGGCATCATGCTAAGTGAAATAAGTCAGACAAAGTCAAATACCAAATGATCTCTCTCACACGTGGAGTCTAAAAAATAAATATATTAAGCTTATAGGTACAGAGAACAGATTGATGGGTGCCAGAGGCAGGGGGTGATGGGTGGGAGAAATGGGTGAACTGGGTTTTTTTTTTGTCTGTTTAAATAAATTGAATTAAAAAAAAAAAGGACTGAGAGCTATTTGTTGGACATAGTAATGTGGAGAACTAGTAGAGATGACAAGGATAGACAACTGTACTGATGTGCTTTGCTGGAAAGAGGTGGAGAAAAATGGGGTAGTTGCTGGAGAATGAAAACTCAAGGTAAATTGATATTAAACTAATGACATTAAAATAAACTGCAGGAGAAGGTGGAAATGAGTGACCTAGAACGTCTCAGGTACTTTCATATTGTTAGAGAGAACTGAATATCCTGTACATTTTAGTAATCCTTCGAGATTTACTGATCATCAAACTTTCGGGTCTAGAAACTTTTGTGATGAAGGAATTCTTCTAAAAGAATATTTCTGTGGTTAATTAGACTATTAGAGCTCAATCTAATTAGGACCCTGATAAGAAGCATTAAATATGTTTCAGTATTTTGATATATTTTTTCATTAAATTACTAATTTTCTGTTCAAAATATTTATTGAGCACCCATTATGTATGTGTGAGTCAATTGCAAAGGCCAGAAAGATGAGTGTGATGTAATCCTGAAGGGAGAAACAGGTTAACCAACAATGACAGTACAAATTGATTTGGGCTATAATGGAGGTACATTCAAAGTTCTACAGTAACAGTAAGTAGCAGACGTAGCAGAAGGAATAGCTGAAAGATTTATAGGGCAACTAAAAAGAGAAAAGGGATTTAGACCTCCAACAGGCTGTTGGACTGGATATGCTGAAAGGTCCTTGAAATTTTGAGCTTCATGAAAATAGTCAATGCAAAAAAAAAAAAAGTCAATAGCAGTTATCTCTGAGTGACTTTTATTCTTTATCCTACTTTCTTCAGTGGTTTATGTAATTACCTTTCTAACCAGAAAACAAAAACAATAAATGTTCTTGTTAAAGAAGGAAAATGGTTGTTATAATTTCCCTTCTGCTAAACAGTGGTTCTCAAACTTGAACATGAATCAGAATCACCTGGATGGTTGGTGAAAGGGGACTGCTGTCCCTGCCTCTACCTAAATATGTTCTGTTTTTACTACGATTGTGCCTTTCTTATCAGTTTTAGTTCCTGTCGTTTAATACACTTAATTTTACAGGATATTTTAAATTCCTTGAAAGGATTATATATATATACATTTTTTTTAAATAAGAAAGGCTTTATTTTTAAGACAAAACAAATAGCACAAACACACATCCAAATGCACGTAAGTTCATTGGGTTTTATAAAAGAGAAAGCGGCACTCAGGTGTCAGTTATAACTAGAAACATCAAGGAGATGCCCCTGCTTCTGGTGGCATGGATACAACATGTGCTTGTCTAAAAAGTCGTTCTGGGTGGCATCATTGTGGAAATGCATGACAAGAGTGAGGTGATACAAGGCAGAAATGCAGGTGGGTGAAAGCTTTAAGACCCTTTTCACCACCCTAATGTGCTTTTGTTTTGCTCTGGGGAATTGAAGCAATCCCCAGGTCACCTTAAAAAGAACTTAAGTGTCAAAGAACACTTTCAAATACCTAAGAGAGATTTAAGATTGTTACTAAAGTTATACAGGGAGGTCAGTAGGAGAAAATAGTTTATGTTCTCAAAACCCAGGTTTCACACAATATGAAAAGAAGAGGCTGATTTTAGTAAGGGCTGGTCTTTTTCATGATGCGCAGGAACTCCTGCTCATTGACTTTTCCATCTCCATCTCGATCAGCCTCATCGATCATTTCCTGTAGCTTCTTATCAGTGAGGTTCTCACCCAACTCCTTGGCCACACGCTTTAGATTTTTGAATGATATCTTCCCAGTTTCATCATCATCGAAGAGCTTGAAAGCTTTCAGAATTTCTTCTTTGGTATCTTTCTCAGACATTTTCTGAGTCATCACAGTCAAAAAGTCACTGAAGTTCATTTTTCCTGTTCCTTCCTTATTGATTTCGCTTATCATTTTCTTGATCTCTTCTTTCTTGGGTTCAAAGCCCAGTGCCCTCATTGCCACCTTAAGTTCCTTAACATCTATGGTCCCAGTTCCATCAGCATCAAAGAGATCAAAAGCTTCCCGGATTTCCTGTTTCTGCTCTTCAGTAAGCTCTGGCTTAGGACTCATCCTTTTTTCGCTGGGCAAATGATGCCATGCTTGCCTTCTTAAAGTTAGAGGCCATTGCTGATGGACTCTGCTGCCCGTTGTTACGGCAACTGACGTACATTGAAAGGATTATATTTTATTCACTTTTAGCCCCCTGCTCTCTCTTTTTAAGCACTAACTAAGGAGTTGCTGAAAATAAATTTCTGAAAACTATCCCTGTGTACCATTTTTAGTGCTGGAGAAAATACAACAATGATAAATATGTCAATTATACCTTAGAAGAACAGGAAAGATATTTAAATTAAAAAAGGTTTTTAAAATGTTAAACCAAAAGTGTAGAAAAAAGTATATGGCTCTTCCCCTTAAGCGATGCATTTGATTCATTCATTATTTAGTAACCCAATAGTTAATGATCTGAGTGGGGCCTGATATTCTGTATTCCTAATAAATTCTGCTGGACTAAAAGCTGGCAATATAGAATGGCTACATGGTGTAGTGAAAATGATGAGGGTTTTGAGGTCAGTCAGGTTTTGATTCTGCCTCTGCCCTTTACAGGCTCTGTGTAACAATAGTTAACATACATTAACCTGGCTCAGTCTGTTTCCACATTGACAAAATTAAGAGTAATGTGTCCCTCATAGGTGTATTGTGAAGACTGAATGATATGATTAAATATCCAACACAGTGCGGGCCTTAGTTAAGGTAGTTAATTAAAGTTGGTCCCCTTCCCTTTGATTTCCTCTAAGGATGCACCACACATTGCCATAACTGGGTTTACTGGGACATGAGTTAGCCACACCACAGGGCAAATCATTTTCTCCTAACCTAACAAACCATGCACATCCCTCTGCTACTAACAAAATCTTCACTGTTCATCTATAAAATTGGGGATAATAGTATAATAGTATCTACTTTAATATAATAGATAATAGTATTTACTTTGCAGAGATGCATACAAGAGGATTAAACAAGATATTATGTTAAGTGCTTAATACAGTAACTGGCATATGGAAAATACACAGTAAATGTCACTTTCTTTTCCCCTTCTCGCACTCTCTCTCTCTCTTTTTTTTAATGGGGGTGGGGGTTGGGGGGGAGGAACAGAGGGAGAGGGAGAGGGAGAGAGAGAATCTTAAGCACGCTCCATGCCCAGCGCAGAGCCTGATCTCACAACCCTGAGATCATGACCTGAGCCCAAATCAAGAGTCAGCTGCTTAACTTACTGAGCCACCCAGGCGCCCTCCCCTTCTCTTTGATTAGGTATTTATCAATAGTATCTCCTAGACTAAGTTTAAAAGCTTACCTAGTCCAGAATACTTCAAATCAATTTTTTTTTTTAAGATTTTATTTATTTGAGAGAGAGAGAATGAGAGAGAGCGAGCACATAAGAGGGGGGAGGGTCAGAGGGAGAAGCAGGCTCCCTGCCGAGCAGGGAGCCCGATGCGGGACTCGATCCCGGGACTCCAGGATCATGACCTGAGCCGAAGGCAGTCGCTTAACCAACTGAGCCACCCAGGCGCCCTCAAATCAATTTTTCTACCTTAATCAGACTGCTCTCTTACATGTCACATTTAATTTGAAGTCAATTATTTGGCTTATTTAAATACTGGTAAGGACACATACCAAATAAACTTTTGTATTGAATGCCCAAGGAGATAAGTAGAAGACTGTTCCTGACTTTGAGTACTTGAGGCGACAATATACATGAAAAGTTGAATAGGAATGCAACAAAGGGTGGGGCAAATTACACAGCAAGTGAGTGTGGTAAGAGTTTTGGGATTATGGTGGCTGATCTGTGATTATTTTGCACTCAGGAACAAGAAAATTGTTAAGAGTTGTAAGAGGGCACTGGTTTTATGGCTGAGGAAATAGGTACAGAGATCTAAGTAGTCTAGGGCACAGCTATGGAGTGGCAGATATTTCCTGTCTTCTGGTCCCTTGCTACTTGCAGATGTTTCTAACTATTTTCTAGTATTTTAATCAGTTTATATATATTTTTTCTAAGTAGGCAGTTTAGTGTAGCTAGTTAAACACTGGGCTCTAAAGCCAAAATGTCTGGGTTTGAGCGCTAGCTTCGCCGGACACTATCTGTGTGACTTTGGGCAACTCATTTATCTCTGTGCTTCAGATGCCCCATCTAAAAAATGAGTACAATTTATATTACCTTATTTCATAGGGTTGTTATGAGGATCAAATAATTTATTATATGTAAAGGATTAAAAACTGGAATTTTGTCTTATAATTGTTACTAGTCTCTGAAAGAGTGGAAAGCAAGAAACCCAGTGTTCTAATGCTTTTTCTTTCTTTTGCTTTTTTTTAAAAAAAAACACCTCCTCAAAGCATCAGGTGGATGCTTGTTAGCTGCCTTAATCCTATCAGAAAAAAAACAAGTTTTTGTTCCAAGGAAGTGAGAGTTGGGATTTGCATAAGTCTGGCCTAGTCTGGTAACAGGAATGTCTAGAAAAGTAAAAACTGAGATAGCAACAGATTCTAGGACCCAACAGAACCTCTTTAAAAAGTCAGCCAAGATCAATAGATGTAGATAAAGATGGAGGTCAATGAATCTAATTCCAATGAGCTTTCCCATCTATTTTAAGGTCTATTCCAAACTTCCTTAAGACAAAATCTAGCCTTTTAAGGAAAGTGCAGAGAACATGCCTCCGTGGGCTTCCTTTGAGGGAATGTTTTAGCAGGTGCTGCATTCTACCCTGGAGGTGGCTGCATGAATTTGTGAACTGAGGTGACAACACTGACTCCCTCTGGAAGAAAAAAATGCTGTCTCTACACAGGAAGCTTAACTACAAAGGCACTACTTGAAAAAAGGAGGGGGGGGGGAGGAGGAGGAGAAGAGGGAGAAGAAGAGAGGAAGGAGAAGCAGCAGTCACGGCTCAGTTCAGTCACGGCTCAGTTCAACATTCAGATTAGAGAGGGTAAGAAACACCACCCCCCCTCTCCCCCCGGAGTACCTCTCTGTCCTCTCCTCAAATGCCTATTGAAAACGTTCTGGGATGAATTACAAGCCAAGAGCGCTGTTGCAGAATTAGGGAGAGCGGGTGGAGGTAAGAAATAACCTATATTCAGGTGGTTAGAAAAATCATGGATTTTGGGGGGCAGCGGGGGTGGGGGCAGGGATTTGGAACTACTTTCAGCATCACCCATCAGGAAATCTAGGGATGGAGAAGGGTACTAACCGGCCTTCCAAATCTTCTGCATTTGGCAGATGAAAATCACGTTGTCCACCCAGTGGACTTTGGCACTCAGGCAATATCAGGGTAAAATAAGCATCAAGGAGGAAATCTTGAAGTGAAAAAGAAAGAACAGAAAGTCAGCCTTGGGTGTTTGTGTGAGGGGATTTGTGAAGGTCAGGCCCACCCATAGCATCAGGAAAGGTGGAAGAATTAAGCGTCACTGTCGGCAGCCAAACCCTAAAGTATGGGATCAGACCAGCAATTTGGATCTCCTGGTACCCTAGGATCTGCCCTGCACACACCCCTCAAGTTTCTCGGTTTGAGTCTCGCCTGTAGATTCCCAGACGAAACACTGTCTTAAGTTTTCTCACAGTGCCTAGCTCAGAGCTGACCGCAGAGTAGTTCTCAATAACAACTGGGAGCAAAAACAGCTTTTGAGGTTGAGGGGAGAAGGGTACAGGTTTTACTTAGGGTTGGCGTTCGGGTGTGGCCTTGTACCAACCGCCAGCAAAATTCTCCCGATCACCCCTTGTCTTCCACTTTCTGCCCAGGTGACGTCGTTAAGCCTCGCAGGACAGGCTAGGAGCTAAGAGGTTAAGCCGCGCCTTCAGGTGTCAGCCTCGATCCTTTCGGAAACAACCCCCAGAATCCCTTGTGCAGGGAGGTCAAGCCGCAAATAAGATGGCTCCAAAAGGGTGGTACATGCAGCAGTTTCCTAGTCCTTGGCAGTTTCTTTACCGGATATATTTAAATAACCGAATCCCCACAAATGCACCACCCCACTAACCACCTTCGAGGCCGATGAGGCCACCGCAGCCACCTCGCTCGCTCCTTCAGGGGCATCCTGGGAGTTGTAGTCCAACCGCTGGGTTGCGCCGAACTACCTTTCCCATAGTGCCATGCGAGCCGGGCGATAAAAGTTCTTTTCTAAAACTCTCTCCACACTGAGACGCCCCCATCCCGGGTCCCCTTCTCTCCGACGACTCCTTCTCGTCTGTCGCGATTGAGCGGCAGCAACAGGAGGGCCTCGGCCCGTCGCCGCGCCGTCCCGAGAGGCACTTCCGGCGGCGGTTCACTTCCTGGTTGGGTGGATGGAGCCGGGCGGGAGCGCGCGCGGGGGAGGGGCGGCGGGTCAGTCTCCGCTGGGCGCTCCGGGGATCAGCTGGCGGGCGGGCGGGCGCCGAACGCGGCCCCGGCTCTCGCTGCAGCGCCGCCTCTTCTCCGCGTCTTAGGCCGGCCCGGCGGCCGTGACAATGTTGCAGGGCTGGTAGCTGGGCGCCAGCCGCCGAGCTGTCTCAAGTGGGTGCTGCCGGGATGCTGCCTCTCGGGGCGGCGGGGAGACCCGGGAGGAGGGGGAGGCAGTGCCCGGCTCGGTCGGCGCTGCCCGAGGCGGCCGAATCCTCCCTTTTTCCGAGCCGCGGGCACCGCGGTCCCGGGCTCTGCCGGGTTTTCAGCCCTAGGGTTTTTCTGCTAGGAAAATGCATGAAGCGTTTCCCCGGGATGATGGCTTTTGCTCTCTCTAGGACTCAGCGGCTGAATTCGTAAGTGTGTTACTGATTCATCCTCTCTCTCTTCTGTCATCACAGGTTTAAACTTACACGAATCGCTCTCTTGAGGAGGAGGGGACCGCGGCGCGATTGACACGCATATTCCTATAGGCATCCTCCCTCAGCCCCCACCCCCACGGCCGGATTCGGGTGGCTCCTCTCTGAGCTGAAATCCGAGAAGAAATCCTTGGATCTCTTGTTTTCTTTAAAAAAAAAAAAAAAAAAAAATCCAGAAACCGTCGGTATTTTGCTTTACTGCTTCCTATTCGCAAGATGAAGAAGTTTTTCGACTCCCGGCGAGAGCAGGGCGGCTCTGGCCTGGGCTCCGGCTCCAGCGGAGGTGGGGGCAGCACCTCGGGCCTGGGCAGTGGCTACATCGGAAGGGTCTTTGGCATTGGGCGACAGCAGGTCACTGTGGACGAGGTGTTGGCGGAAGGTATGGTGGGACTCTTTCAGTGCGCCGTGAATTAAAATCTTATGCTGATGCAGCAAGACTGGTTTCTAGTTGTTCAGTGTATGAATGGGTTTTGACCAGTTGACCCTCCCTTCCCCCTTCCCTTGCTCAGTGAATCATTGTCCTTGAGAAATTTAAAACTGAGATTTGGAAGTGACCGGGCTTGTGGGGTGGAAGGACGTTGCTGGAAATTGTTTACCTCAGTGGCCTTTTATTTTATTATTTTTTAAAAAATTGGCAAGCCAATTCTTGTCTGCCTCACTGAATTATAAGGATCAGATGAGAAAACGCATGTGTGAAAGTGTAAAGCTTCACATCAAATGTAGGGTGCTGGGCTTGTCATCCTCCTTAAACTTGAAATTGTGATGTGAGGGCTGAAGGGTGGAGATGGAGTAGCTTTAAGAAGAGAGAGGGGTTTCTCCTTCTACCCAACTTTCCCACTCCCAGGAGTAGGCATTTGAGGAAGAGAGGATTTTCAGAGAATGGGAATATGTTTTTCTAAGAGCCAAGGCTCTTGGTGGATTTGACTAGTTTTGTTTCCTGACCCAACTGTAATCCGGTCCCCAGGATGTAGCCAAGATAACAGAAATTACACGAGATGAATGTGGTTATTTTGAAAGCAGTCTACTAGGCCCCTCTTCCTCCTGTTTTAGTTTTTATTTTTATTTTTTAGCCAAAAGAATTACTTGAGAGTAGCATCTGATTTTTGTTTTTCCTCTATTGGAGAAGATGTTATTTAGATCTGCTGTGTAAATTCTCTCCATGTGTGTTCATCTGTATATCTGTAGATATGTAAATACGTATTTTTATCCCCCAGGCTTTCTGGAAATCTTTGCGTGTATCTTTTGGTAACCTTAACCTCGACCTTCATAATTACGCCAGACTCATACTTTTCACAGCCCATTGCCTGCCTTGTGTGCTTTTATTTTTAATAAAAGCAGCAATTTCCTTGGCATGAAGCTATTCAAACTAATTGGATGGGGCCAACCTGCTGTAGGTTGTGTTATCGGCTGAGAGGGGGGATGCAGGAAGGGGGAGGCTTCTGTTACTGCAACATGGTGGTTTTGGGGGGGACAGTTTATTAGCTGGGGAAGGAGCGTTTTTGCAAGCTAAGGTTGAAGCAAAGGTCCTACCCTGGGCCTGGGAGATGCCTGTCACGGTGAGTGTTGCAGGCAGGTGGGTTGAGAGGATGAGGAAGCTGTGTTTGGCTTTCAGCTTATGAAGTACTGGGTTCAACTTGGGCCCATTTTTCTGGGGTTTGGGTGGAAGCCTTTACTTTAAAAACACTTAACAAAAAAAGATCTGACAGTTAATGTCCTTGTGAAATTCTTGCTCTTTTCCATTCTCAGCACTGCTCTAGGTGGACTTATTCCGGGGCCTGAGTCACTGTCCCTCTGGATCTTTCCTTGTGGGCTTTGGTGCAGGATGGGAGATGCTTCTGTGCCCGCTGCCAGATCCGCACCCTTGAGTCTGATCTGTGTCTTTCATCCCTGTGCCAAAGCCCTTAACTGCAGTGGGATGGAGAAATGGAGAAGGAGTACGTGAGAGAGAAATCAGGAGGCATGAGGGGCACAGAGCTCTTTCCTTCCTTTAAATGGCTTCTGCTGACCTTATAGCCTAGGAGCATTTTGTTCAGCTAGGATATTGTCTTACTGTAGTTGGTGATACCCTAAGCCGTGCCTGTTTTCAGAGTCTGAATGATGGGAGAAAGAGAAAAGGCAAAATTGTTCTTTGTAATCTAGGCTGTCCTCCTCTTCCCTGGAATTCATCCCTGAGAACTGCACATCATGCATTATAGTATTTTTATGTGGAACTTAGGGCTTGCAGCTCTGCATTCATTTATTCATTCAACAAGCAGTTATGGTGTATTTATGATGTGCCAGGCACTGTGCTAGGCCCTGGGGATATGACCTAAAACTAGATGCTATAGTTTACAGACTACGTTGAGAGATGGAAAACAACCAGTTAGAATAGAGTGATATGCGCTATCACGGAGACAGGCTTAGGATGCAGTGGCCCCCAGTTTTAGAGAGCCAAGAATTGCTTTCTGCAGGAAGTGACTGACCAAAGAATGAGTAGGAGTTATCCAGGTGTGGAGACAGCATGGGCCAAGACTTAGAGCAGCAGGAGAGAGTCTCACGTAAAACTGGATCTGGCGATATTGCTCTCTTTATATTCTTTGACTATAGGTGAGTTTGAATTTGTGGCTCTTAGAAGTATATAGCTATATAGGAGTCTGTATACAAATTATTTATGTAGCACCTACTAAGTAAAAAGGTGCCACTAAGTTCTGAGAGGGATGCTAGGGAGGTCTAAAGGGTGATGTCTGCCTTTAAGGAGCTGCCAGTGCGTTTGGTAAGACGAGGCAAATATTCACACATACAGCGTAGCATGGTTACCAGCAGTGTCTACAGAGTCAGGCAGATCTAGGTTCAAATTCTGCATCTGTTCTTTACTAGCTGTGAAACCTTGGATAAGGCATTTCAAATCTCTCTGGAATCTGTTTCCCTATGGCAGTGGTTCTTAAAGCGTGGAGTCCTGGATCAGGAGCATCAGCATCACATGGAAGCTTGTTAGAAATGCAAATTAGGGGGCGCCTGGGTGGCTCAGATGGTTGAGCGTCTGCCTTCGGCTCAGGTCGTGATCCCAGCGTCCTGGGATCGAGTCCCGCATCAGGCTCCCTGCTCCTTGGGAGCCTGCTTCTCCCTCTGCCTTTCTCTCTGTCTCTCATGAATAAATAAATAAAATCTTTAAAAAAAAGAAAGAAAGAAAGAAATGCAAATTAGGCCTCACCCCATAAACCATGAGGGTGGGGCTTTAACAGATTTCTGGAGAGATTCTGATGCAAGCTAAAGATTGAGAACCCCTATCCTATGGAGTGGTAATGAATATCAAATGAGCCGATGTATGAATTATTTAACATTTTTCAGGTGTTCAATGAATGGTAGCCATTATTTGCCAGCAACATTATATCCTTTTTGTAGTTAAGGGGGAGTGGGGGGGGGGATGTGAAGGTTAGTTTGGCTGTAGCAATCTGCAGCAATCCTTTTCCCCACTGTGGGTGGACAGAATCAGATATTTTTCTGCAGAAGCCTCACTAGCTCCTTGAAGGGTCAACAGATGTTTTGGGTGACCATGTTCCTTCCTGCACCCTCTTCTTTTTGAGTCCCCAGGTGTGGACCTAACCACCAGTCCCAGCCAGAGTTGTCCAAGGATGATGAGGATTGTGCATCGAGTTGCCAGGGCAGTGACCAGGCAGTTTGGGAGGGTGGGCTTTAAACACAGACTCTTCAGCACCACATCCCACCTGTCACTCCTGTTTCTTTAAAATGGGTATCAGTCTATGCTTTATAGTGAGGAATGCAAGAGCACCGAGGAAGAGGTGCTAGAGTAAGACAGGAGAATACGTGGGCTGCCATCTCCCCATCAGCATCAGCCCTGCTCGTCTGCTTTCACTTACTAGTCCATTGGGGCTTGTTTGGGAGAAGTGAAGTTTTAGACCATGAGTTCAGAGGGATATGGCTGTCTCCAGGCTGGATATTTTCTCTAGCTTCCTCAGTGAGGATGCCATGATGACTTCCTAATCATGTCTGAGGTCATGGGCATGTGATGTCAAGGGAAGATTTGGTTTAAGCTTCTGGAATGAGCTCAATGGGAAAATTGGAGCAATGCTCAGAGAAGGACTGAAGAGCTGTGCTTTTATTATATGTCCTTAGCTATATGAGGCCTTACATCTAAGCTTTAAACAGTAAATGTTTGTTAAATACCTGCTGTGTCCAAGACCACTTTCCAGAACTGTATCAGTTCTTTTTTTTTTTTTTTTTTTAAAGAATTTTTTTTTTTTTTTTTTTTTTTTATTTGACAGAGAGAGACACAGAGAGAGAGGGAACACCAGCAGGGGGAGTGAGAGAGGGAGAAGCAGGCTTCCCGCCAAGCAGGGAGCCCGATGCGGGGCTCGATCCCAGGACCCTGGGATCATGACCTGAGCCGAAGGCAGACGCTTAACGACTGAGCCACCCAGGCGCCCCCTGTATCAGTTCTGTATAAGGTGGACCACGTGCTCCATCAGAGCAGTTTCCTTACTTCCACTAAAGGAATCCAGGTCTAGAGTTAATGAGAACTACTGAGTGAATTTCCATACCAGTAAACTTACAATTTCTTCTACCAACATCACAAGATAGTGAGGCTTAAATACCTAAAACAAACATATGTATACATGTACGTATGTTTCTATACACACATGTGTAGCATATAATTACATCGTGTTGGTATTGATATGATGCACACATGTATTCATTTAGTGAATGTTCATTAGGCCTTCTTTGTGGCAGGAACTGCATTAGATTCCAGAATTACTAATTTGAATAGGATGTGGGCCTGGCTCTTAAGGAGCTCATAGACCAACAAATAAACCTAAGATTAGTGTCCAGCCCTTGGTATGGCCCTTGATATATAGTAGATGATAAAAGATGTTCTGAGGTGATAAAGAGAAGGGGCCTGAGGGCCAGGGTTTATAGATGAAGTGTGGTTTGAACAGGAATGGAACTTGCCCAGCAGATGGTCCAGATGAGGGTTACCCAAGGCCTTCCCAGTAGAGAGAGTAGTATATGCAAGTGTGGAGTGGTGAAACAGTATGATGAGTTCGGGGATAACTGACTAGTGGTATCATCTGGGTTAGTACGAGTTTCCCTTCCAGAAGCAAGGAAAGAAGGACATGGAATGGTAGAAGGAAATTGTTTTACGTTTGTTTCCCTGCTGTTCACTTGCTGCTCGCTTCCTTCAGTGGCCCTGGGTCTTTGGAGTAATTATTGAATAGCTCTCCAGTATGCACTGCTACCATCTGTGCATCAGCCCTATGCTAATTGTGGGGAAGGGAGGGATAGTGTTTGGGGGCAGGGGAGCAGGCCTGAAGGTTCAGTGAGAGGCAAGCAGCTTGAAGGAGAAGCAGGTGGGGGAGTGGGATGACCAGTGGTACAGAAGGGAGTAGATGAGGGGGAGAGTGAGGATATGTGTGACCAGAGCAGAAGGTATGTTGGAGAGAAAAGAAGAGGCAGCGAGGTTCTGGAGAGCATTAGTGCCAGGCAGAGAGGTTGGTTCTAAGCACCTGAGGTCTTCTCTGACGCAAACACCAGTTTGATCCCTCCCACTTCAGAAGTCTTTGCCTGCTGGGAAGTCTGGTTTTTTAGTGGCAACTGCAGATTTTCAGGGGGTGGTTTGTGAATGGTGTCTTCTTCCTGGCTTTGGGCATGATGACGGTTATAGCTTTGCTAAATATAGCCAAATTTAGAATTCAGAAATGAAATCCAGAATAAGCAATTGCATGGTCAAAGCCTTTCCTTTGGTCTTTCTAACAAAGTCACACTCATTTAATGAGAGATGATAAAGAGAAACAGTTTCACATGGGTTCTGAGTGGGAGGGTAGGAGGGGAGGCGTCCACTTGTACCTCAGTAGCTAAAACTGCATGTAGAGTATACGGGAAAAGCTTGATGAATGTTAATCTGGTACATGTGACATACGACTGCAGCAGAGCAGTCATTGCAGTATTTGAAAGGTGACCCCTCAGAGAGGGGACCAACACCACCACGTACCTTCATTTTGTGCCCTTCAAAGGATAAATGCTTTCTGAGCCTGCTTAAGAAGTAACTGTGACATCTGCATTTGAAAGAGCCAAACAGTGATAATAATAGAAATGGTATTGTCTATTGAAGTAGCATCTGGCACTGTGAAGTAGCAAAGAGTAGCCTTCAGTCGGCTTTTCTGGAGCCATTTTTTTGGTGTGGTAGAAGGAGCACTGCAGTCTAAATGGGGAGATCAAGGTTTGTTGGTTCACTCATTGCTGTAACCAGTGACCAGTGCCGAGCACTCACTATGTGCTGGGCATCAGCCAGTGAGAAATAAGACTCTGCATTGAGGAACTCTTAGTGCTAGAACTTCAGATACATGAGCCAGTAGCTCCAAGTGCTGGAGTGGAAGGCTATGAAAGGGGTAGGGCAACAGACAGGAGGCAGCAATTAATTTTGTGGGGTCAGGAGTAGTCAGGGAAAGCTAAAGAAAGGTGATATTTGAGGTAGGTCTTCAAAAATAAGAATTTATTACTAGGTGGACAAGGTTGAGAGAACATTCAAGTCATAGAGAATAACATGGCCAAAGACAAAAAGTAGGAAAGTGCACTGCTCGTTGGCAGCTTTATGTTTTGAGATAGCATAATAGCATATTAGCATAATCTATTAGTGGTCCAGGGCTATGCTGTCCAGTAAAGTAGCCATAGCCACATATGGCTGTTTAAATTTAAATTATTGAAATTAAAATTCAACTTTAATTCTTCAGGCACACTAGCCACTTTTCAGTTGCTTAATAGCCACGTTTTGGCTACAGTATTGCACAGCACAGATAGAAAATATTTCATCATCACAGAGAGTTCTATTAGACAGTGTTGGTTTCGAGCAATGATGGCTAAACTTTTTGCATAGAATGGCACTATCAGTTAACCATTTAACCTCTTCATTATAGGTATGCTTGTTTGTTTATACATTATATGCATGTCCTGCTATTATTAGCTAATATCTGAAGGTACAATATATACTTAAAATGAAGTTCATCATTTATGATAGTAGATGCAAATCTATATTTTAAGTCATCTGGATAGGTTTTGGTGAATTTCTTGTCATATCTTATTAGATTTTAATTGTTTCTACATTGTAATGTGACTGATGAAAAGTACACCAGGAGGAGTGCCTGGATGGCTTAGGTGGATAAGTGTCTGCCTTCGGCTTAGGTCACGATCCCAGGATCCTGGGATCGAGCCTATCGGGCTCTCTGTTCAGCGGGGAGCCCGCTTCTCCCTTTCCCTCTGTTGCTCCCCCGCTTGTGTGCCCTCTCTCTCTCTCTCTCTAATAAAAAAAAAAAAAAAAAATTAACCCAAATAGGAATGAGGCACTGCCATAGTTTTGTTGTTTGTGTATGCTTATGTTATCTTTAACCCAAGGTATCTTTGCAGGAATCTTTTAAAGCCCCTTTTTGCTTTATGAGGATTAATTCATTCAAAACAAATGTGATCAGTAAATCCACTTAACCAAGCACATGAACTGTAGTACATCGCAGTCCATGTCAGCCTGTGCTATGGAGCTTCCACTCTTTCCTCATTATTCCATCAGATTCATATGAGACCCAGGACTGACATAGAGACTGGATGGGAACACTAGTGTTGGGCCATCTAGTAAATAGTAATAAAGATAAAATCTTATTTTTTAAGGTGGAAATCAATATAAGTGGAGAGTCTCATCTATATATTTTTCTACCCCAGTGGATTGTTTTGTGTACCTCTGTTTGGAGACCGCTGGTCCAGAGCAGTGGTTCTCAACCAGGAGCAGTTACCCCCAGGTGACATTTAGTAATGTCTGGAGACATTTTGGATTGTTACAGGGTGGGAGGTAATACTGGCATCTAGGGGGTATAGGCCAAGGATACTGCTAAACATCCTACAGCATACCCAGTAGCCCTCCCTCCCCACCACAACAAAGAATTATCCAGCCCAAAATGTCAGTCGTGCCAAGGTGGCACAACATGACGTGTTGACCATTGTGGGGAAGGAGAGAGGAGTCAGGGATGGCGCAGAAGGGTCTAATCTGACTTCAGGCGAATCACTTTTTATTATTTTTTAAAAGATTTTATTTATTTATTTGACACAGAGAGAGAGAGAGAGAGAGTATGAGCAGGGGGAGCTGCAGGCAGAGGGAGAGGGAGAAGTAGGCTCCCCGCCGAGCAGGGAGCCCGATGCAGGACTCCATCCCAGGACCCTGGAATCATGACCTGAGCCGAAGGCAGACGCTTAACGACTGAGCCACCTAGGCGCCCTGAATCACTTAATTTTTAAATTCATTTTCTCAGAATCAATGAGCCAGCAGTCTTTCTGTTTAACCTGTTATGGTTAAAAATCTTCACGTCATTTTCTTTATAAAATGGCTACTTCCAGAAATAAACCAGTGAACTAAAGGAGATAGAATGGTAAGTCTTTGTAGGCTCTGGCCGAGGGAGTTGTAACTATACTCTACCACTAGCTGAATATGGAGTATCAACTTTAGACAATTCTCCTTATATTCTCATTGCTCATATCTGAGCAGCCCCAAAGTATTGTGGAAGCATTTTCTGACTTGAAATTGTTTATAGGGAGGTTCAGTTGGGAAGGGTTATTAAAAATCAGAATGTTGTGAGAGAAGATGTTGATAATTCTTTGTACAAAGAAGAATTTTCAGGAAGAGTCTAGCACTTGCAATTAGGGATCTGGGGTTCAAGTTCTTTGACTACTATTTCCAGTGTGGCTTTGGGGAAAGTCATTTAACCAATGTGAGCCACTGGTTCCTCATTTGTAAAAAATGTCCTTCCTACCTCTGTAGGGATGTTGTGACCATGAAACAAGAGGGCATAGGGATAATGCAGAGTGCAGAAGAGACAGCTTGCCCTGCCAACCAGGAGTAGCAAGGGTTATTGAGCATCTACGGTATTTTCAGCTCTACGATGCTGTGGCATACAGAGAAATAATGGAAGATTTGGCTCCTGCCCTCCTTGTTGACATAATGTGAGCAATACACATGAAACAAAAGCACCCTACAACAGGGTGTGTGGTGTAGTGTCTGAATTCTGGAGGTGTTGAGGGGAAGGAGACCAGTGAGGACTGAAATGGTTAGGAAACATTTTGTGAAGGTGGATTGTTCTTAATGGAGTCTTCTCTGGAACCCCTTCGAGTAACCTTGTTTTAGGGAACACGTCTAGTTCTGCACGTTTGCATATGTTATATTCTTAGCAAAGTTGAAGTGAGTGTTGCAACATTTTTGGTTTCTTTTGAGGAACAGAATTGTCTATATAAATAAATCATATGTTCTGTGCTTATACCCAAAGTAAAAAAGCCTTTTCATTGCATGTGATTTCGAATCGCTCAGCAATCCTGGCTGCAGTATTTTGTGCCTCCTTCCCCTTCCAGGATCTAGTATTACTAGTCTGCTATCTTTATTTTTAGTGTATTATGTATACTTTAAACAATCTCAGTTCTTCTTTTGAGTTTTGGACAATTGTTAGGGAAGAGGAGTCCTTCTTATGAGTGACACTTCCATCTTGGCAGAGGGCGAATTCCTCAAGTTGGAACAAAGTTGAAAGAGTGAAAATCTGGAGTTTCATTCGGAGCTGCTGTGAGCGAATCAGCCTGAACTGGTCAGTTTTCTCCTTGGGCTCTGAGTTAACCTTGGCAGACAGTGGATGGCAATGCCAACCGAAGCTTTGTTAGTCCTGATTTCTGAAGAGCCGAGAGATAATTGGATGAAAGAGTTTATGGCATCCCTATATTATTATCATAGAAGGCCAAGCATAGCATTGATGTTAGATTATCATTTGTAATTATAATGATCTTAAATAATGATGCCTTTCATCTGGGACTTGAATCCTGGAGAAAGCAATATAATGCCATGTAATTTTGTTTGCTGCCTGTTTTTGAGGATGCTTACAGCTATTGTACTGGGACCTTTAGGATGAGAGAGAGATTATTGTCCGCCTGGTACAGAGCATGAATTTGAGAACAAAATGGAGACTTTATTACCCTTCGGGAACAAGAAAAAAGAAGAGGACTCTGGCCTTGTCGGTTGGGCCCCTTTTGGAGGATTGGGGCTTGAGCAACATTTACAGAGGTGGCAAGTCTCCTGCAATTCCCCCAACTCATCATTTTCCCTGGTCAGTGAATCTTGTTGGTTCAGGAAGTGCTGATTATCCTACCGGTTTGTTAGATTTGTTTAATTTCCCTTGCCCAGCCCTGTTCCTCAGACCTTTGTCCCCTACTGTTTTTAGAAGCCTGGGCATCTTGGTGGTGGGGATTAGGTAGTGTTGGGAGAAATAATTCCATCTGACCTTTTGGCTATGGAATAATCTTGATTTGACCAGAAGGGGTAACTCAGTAATGATTGAGGAAAACGTGCTATCCGGTACTGTCTTTCTTCCCCTATCCCCCAGAATAATGGAAGCACTGTGATGTTCTACTTAGGAGAAGACTTCCGAGTTTAGCCCCATGTGTGGTGGTTTAAAAGCATGGGAATTGGAGCTAGGCAGCCCTTGGCCTGAATCCTGGACCTGTGATGTTGGGCAATGAAGATCCTGGCTTCATTTGTAAAATACGGCTAATACTGTGGTTGGTTGTAAGGAATAGATGAAATTATGCAAAGTGATTAGCATAGTGCCTAGCATATAGTTAGCAGTCTGTAAATGGTAACTTAGTATTTGAGTGCATGAATTTTGTTTTTATCAGGCAACATTTGTTTTGCTGTGTCTATAACCTGGTGAAGTTAGTGTCCTGGAGATACATACACACACACACATCTTTCAATCTCAAAAATAGAAATATGAGTTATATCATAACTATATTATCTTAACTATATAAAGGAACTCAAACTATTTAAATGAATGCTATACTCAGAAGATAGAAAGATAGATAGAGATGAGGAATAAGGAGAAGAGAATCTCAGATAAATACTGTGGTTTGATTTTTTTTTTTTCCTGCTTGAAAGCCACCTGTGTGTTGGAAAATTTCCCCAGCCTGTCATGTGATTATTAATATGAAGGGCTTCTCTGCCCCTGAGGAACGCCTGATCCCAGCTGCCTATCCAGCTTCAAATTCTTGTGCTCTAACACAGGTTATCTGTTTCGTTTAGGCCTGTGCCCTCCTCATCTCCCTTGTACCGTGAATATAGTTCTTTCCAGTGCTTTACTCATAGTGCTCCCTGTACCTGGGATCCCCTCCCCTGCCCTACCCACCTACCTTAATCCCACCTAACTTCCGTACAGTCCATCCATTTCTCCTGTCCTGTGGTTGCTTGTCATTCTTGCTGCTTTTGTTGACTCTTTGGGCCCATAATCTCAGAGTTTTGTTTTGCTATTTATCTATTTCATTCGTATCTACTTTCTAGTGTTAGATAATTCTTAGGAGGCAGGGTGTAAACCTTAGGTTTATTTTGTATCCAATTCAGGACTCTTACATTTGAGCAACAGTGGGTACTAGAGAATAAATTAATTGAAGAAATAATACAGTAAATCAATACTAATTCAAATTTAGTGGGTAGGCACTACAGACCAGACAAATGTGAGATATACAGACCTCCCTATTCCTATTCCATTACTATAGTAGATCTGTTTGGGACCTTATTAAAAGGATAAGAGCTATCAAATCTTGTAAGTTTTTGGTAAAGTTGAAAAATAAACTCAAAGCAAAGTAGAACACCTTCCAGAAAAATCACATAAATCTCTTTATTGATTGTATTCAATTATGGATAGCTAATGCTATCAATCTCAAAAGTAGAGATACAAAGTATAAGTATCTTAACTACATAAAGGAACTCTAAAACTATGTCAGTCTATATTATGAAGATGGAGAAGATTAGGTCAAGGATCAAAAACTCAGAAGTAACTAGAATTTGTCTTTGAGTGAGGCATGCATTAAGTTTCTAACTCGTGGTGCCCCAAGATCTGATCTTTCAACAAGGTCACAGAGCTCACAGAGCAAACCACTGGGCAAGATTACTGATGATCCCCATTTTCACTGCTTCTCTCTGAACGTAGCAAGAACAGGGAGAAATAAATGCCTATCTATGTTCTAAGAGCTACATACAGTGATCAATTATAGGTACCACCTCTCTAGACTCAATTTATAACTGAGCTTCTAGTGCCATATTTATGAATCTTTTAAAAACATATTCTCGGGTGCCTGGGTGGCTCAGATAGTTAAGCGTCTGCCTTCAGCTCAGGTCATGATCCCGGGGTCCTGGGATCGAGTCCCGCATCAGGCTCCCTGCTCAGTGGGGAGCCTGCTTCTCCCTCTGCCTCTGCCTGTCTGTCTCTTATGAATAAATAAATAAAATCTTTTAAAAATAAATAAATAAATAAATAAATAACATATTCTTGGACACATGGGTGGCGCAGTCAATTAAACACCCGACTCTTGGTTTCAGCTCAGATCATGATTTTGGGGTCTGGGATTGAGCTCTGCATCAGGCTCTGAACTCAGTGTGGTGTCTGCTTGAGATTCTCTCTCTCCCTCTCCCCCGGCCCCTCCCGCTTATGCTGTTTCTAAATAAATAAATAAAATATTTAAAAAACAAAACCATATTCTCTTTGATAAACATAAAAATCTCATGTCCTCCCTTCCCTCAACCTCTTAGGACTACAGTATACCTCTTAAGAGGGTATACCACAGGGGCGCCTGGGTGGCTCAGTCGTTAAGCGTCTGCCTTCGGCTCAGGTCATGATCCCGGGGTCCTGGGATCGAGCCCCGCGTTGGGCTTCCTGCTCAGCAGGAAGCCTGCTTCTCGAACCTCTCCCGCTCCCCCTGCTTGTGTTCCCTCTCTTGCTGTGTCTCTCTCTGTCAAATAAATAAATAAAATCTTTAAAAAAAAAAAAGGAAAGAAAGATCAGATCTTGGTGGCTCTCTGACCAATGATGAGAATTCACTTGAAAAAAGTTAATTGGAGATAATGTAGACTTTCTCAGAAAATGAAGTATTTCTTTCTCTTTTAAAAACATAGTTTTAGATTATTAATATGTTATGTTCATATAAAATGGGTCATTTAAGTGGCTCACCCAGCAATTTTGGAGTGATTTTAAGGTGATATGATAGAATAATGTCCAAGTCTATATATTCAAGTTCTGATTCGAGGTTTCGCTCATACGAACGAACAAGTATATCAGGTAAGGGAAGTAGATTGTGTAGTCTCTCTCAGTGATCTGGGACACATGACTTCCCTTCTGTGAGCGTGTTTTTCGTTATATAAATATGGAGATCACTGGTGGTCTCAAAGATATCTTCTAACTGGAAGACATGATTTTTAAGTTCTGTAGCTTCTGTTGAGACTGTTTGAGACGGACAGTGGCATGGGTTGGTTAGGTTGAAGTGTTAGACTTGTGTAGCTGGGACTAAGACAACATTCCTGAGATGGGTTGTTAACCTTGGCTTACGTATGAGCCATACTGGGAGGTGTCATTATTAGTGGAGGCAAAAGATTCCTTTCCTTTTCTATTTACCTTCTTCCGGATCTCTCCTTTAAACTTGAAAAATTGGTGTTCATAATTAGATGTTGGAGGTGAGAGGAAGCTAGGTTGAAGCTTGGGCTTCTGGCTTAAGTGACTGGGTTGATAATGGTGTCAACAAAATGAAGAAAGAACAGTGTCTGAGGGAAAGAGAATGACTTTAGTTTGGGACTTTTTGGTGTGAAGCACCAGTGAAAATCCAAGGGTGGATATGGTTTAGGACACTGGAGGATAGGACTGGCCTGGATTTTAGAGAAAGGTTTGGTGAGTGTTGTCCTATAACCACATGATATTAATGAAGAGTGAAATGGAATGAGATCTCACAGGGAGACTGTGTGGAAGAAGAGAGAAGCGGGGTATGGGTAGGTAGAGGAAGAGTATAGCACACCTGGAGTAAAATCCGAACTCCTCCCTCTGACCTGCAAACCCTGGCTTATAAAGGCTTATATCTCTCTTCACCCTAACCCTGGCTTATAAAGGCTTATATCTCTCTTCACCAAAATCCTGTGTGCTCTTTAGCCACAATGATGCCCTGTTATCTCTTTTGAGCATTTAACATCGTTTCCTCTTTGGTATCTTAGGCTTGGCTGGTTCTTTTGCCTGGAATGTTCTTTTTTTTTTTTTTAAAGATAGGGAGAAATGAAGGACGGAGGGGATAAAAGAAAAGAACAAAGGAAATGCAAAAGGAAGGAATGAAATAAAGAGTGAAAGAGGGAATGAGGGAGTAGATACTTGGATAGAAAAATATATTAAAATCTATTTTTAAAATAATTTTAATATTAATAAGTAATTTTTTATTGAAGTATAATTTACAGTGTTATATTAGTTTCAGGTGTACAACATAGTGATTCAACAATTCTGTACATTACTCAGTGCTTACCACAATAAGTGTAGTCGCCACCTGTCACTGTTATTACAGTATTTTTGACTATATTTCCTATGCTGTACTTCTTATCTTTATGATTTATTTATTTTATAACTGAAAGTTTGTACCTCTTGATCCCCTTTATCGATTTCACCCCCACCCATCTCCTGTCTGGCAACTACCAGCTTGCTCTTTGTATTTAAGAGTCTGTTTTTTTGTTTCTTTGTTCATTTGTTTTGTTTTTTAGAGTCCCTGTATGAGTGAGATCATGCAGCATTTGTCTTTCTCTGACTTATTTCACTTAGCATAATACCCTCTACGTCCATCTGTGTTGCTGCAAATGGCAAGATTTCATTTTTTCTATGGCGGAGTCATATTACATTTTATATATATACACCACATCTTTATCCATTCTTCTATTGATTGACACTTGGGTTGCTTCCATATCTTGGCTATTGTAAATAATGTTGCAATAAACGGGGGTGCATATATCTTTTTGAACTAGTATTTTTGTTTTCTTTGAGTAAATACCCAGTAGTGGAATTACTGGATCATAGGGTATTTCTTTCTTTCTTTTTTTTTTTTTAAGATTTTATTTATTTGTCAGAGAGAGCACAAGCAGGGGGAGTAGCAGGCAGAGGGAGAGGCAGGCTCCCCGCTGAGCAAGGAGCCTGATGTGGGGCTCAATCCTGGGGCCCTGGGATTATGACCTGAGCTGAAGGCAGACACTTAACCAACTGAGCCACCCAGGCGTCCCAGGGTATTTCTTTTTTTAATTTTTTGAGGAACTTCCATTCTGTTTTCCACAGTGGCTGCATCAATTTACATTCCCACCAACAGTGCACAGAGGTTTCTTTTTTTCTATATCCTCACCAGCATTTGTTATTTCTTATTTTTTTTATTCTAGCCATTCTGACAGGTATGAGGTAATATCTCATTGTGGTTCTGATTTGCATTTTCCTGATGACTAGTGATGTTGAGCATCTTTTTTTTTTTTTCTTAGCATCTTTTCATGTGTCTCTTGGCCATCTGTGTGTTGTCTTTGGAAAATGTTCATTCAGGTCCTCTGCCCATTTTTTACTTGGATTATTTGGGTTTTTTTTGGTGTCAAGTTATATAAGATCTTTATATATTTTGGATATTAACTCTTGAGCAGATAGATCATTTGCAAATATCTTCTCTCATTTAGTAGGTTGTCTTTTCGTTTTGTACAAAACAACACAAAAGCTTTTTATTTTGGTGTAGTCCCAATAGTTTATTTTTCCTTGCCTTAGGAGATGTATCTAGAAAAAATACTGCTGCAACTGATGTCAAAGAAATTACTGCCCATGTTTTCTTCTAGGAGTTTTATGGTTTCAGGTCTCATAAATAGGTCTTTAATGCTTGGAAGATTCTTCTTCCTGATCTTTCCATAGCTGACTTCTTGCCATTCAGACCTCACTTAAATCTTACCTCAGAGAGACCGTCCTTCACCATCCAATATAAGGAACTTACCATGTTTTGTTTTGCCAGGTAGCCTGTATCAACTAATTCTTGCTTGTTGTTTATCTCCCTCCATAGGATTATGACCTTCATGAAACAGAGGCGTTGACTGACTTGTTCACTGTATATCCCCAGTGCCCTGTGTAGCGCCTGACACATCTCAGTTGCTCAGTGAAAACCAGTTGAAGGAATGAATGAGCAGATGGAGGCAGAATGATTGGAGATATAGATGTAGAACCAGGAGATATTAAGTGATGGAAATGAATACTAAGTAGATTTAAAAGGAGAAGAGTGTAGATACTTCGGGGTGTTAGGAATCAGAAAGGTCATGATAAGGATGGAATAGTGTTTATTGGGTTTGGAAACATGGAGATTATTCATGAGCTTTGTTAGAGCAGTTTCAATGGATCGATGGAGTCAGGAGGCAGTGATACGAGTGAATGGGAAGTCAGTTGGATGCTGAGTCACGGAGGAATTTATTATTATTTTTAATGGTGGAAGAGTCTTGAGTACATTAAACAGAGAGGAAGTAGCCAGTAGAAAGGAAGGGGTTGGAAATAGAGTACAGGGGGGATTATTGATGGAATAGGATTGAGGAGTTGATGACAGGTCATGGATAGAAACCTGAACTCAGGTGTAGGAGAGGACTTTGGACAAGAGAAAGAGCACTTCATTCACTGACCTGGAAGGACATAGGAGAAAGAATGGGTACAGAAGATAAGAAATTGGTGAGGTTTGACAGGTTAAGGGAGTTCTTGCCTCATGGCTTTTTTTTCCTTTTTTTTTCACATCTCCTAGCTTTTGTTTTCTATGCTGTGGGGGTAGAAGTTGAATTGGGGGGGTTACAGAGAGTAAGGAAGGATGGGGAGAAATTCCTTAGGTTTATGAAGAAAAGGACTGACAAGATAAATAGAATAGTGGCCTGGTCATTTGGAAAGCCTGTGTGAGATGACTCATCGTGGGAAGACAGGTGTTCCTGACCCCTGAGTGTTTTATCAGTTTTGAAAATGTACTATTTTGGATAGGACCTTTTCTGAAACAAATTACATATTTCCTGTCTTCTAGATTATATGTCACGGAGGTAGTGTGATGTAGGTAGAAAGTACGCCTGATCAGAACCTGTCTGGTGACCACCATGCCCTATACTCTGGACAGCTTACTTCCCAACTCTGTCCATCTGGGTCCTTGTCTGTAAAATGAGGATGACATGATGGTGACGTTACTTTCCAAGTCTAACACCTCACCATTCTTTTATTTCTCGAATGCGTTGTTATTAGATCTGTTAGGATCTTTGCTTGATATAGGTAAGACAGTTTGCTCCTGAATAAACTGCTCCTGGCTTGCACTGCTTGTAGAATTTCATGTTTGTGCTTTATTGTGTTTTCCTTTCTTCGGAGACTGTCCCTTGTCACTTCTTGCTGCTATCTGTGTGCATTCCTGAATTAGTGCCTCTCTAATTTGCTGCTTTTAATCTGCAGTGGACTCAAAACCAGATGACTAAGCCTGTTAGAACCGTGTGCAACTGTAAAGAGGCTGTGAGTGAGAGTTGGAGGGTCTTGCCTGTGATTAAACTACAGGAGCTGCTGAGCATGGGCTTTGTCTCCTTTTGGCACAGAAATTAGTTTTTTAGGCCTCATGTTCCAGAAAGGTTGAGTTCTGAAGAGATAACGAGTTATCATTTGATAGTTCTTATTAATTAAATGTGCTTAGAAGCATTTGTCTGAAAAGTTGAGTATCAATGCCGTAGGGACCTAACCTATTTCCTACTTTCTATCCCTTCTCGTCCTGTCTCCCACCTACCGTCCTCATACACAGAAGGCCCTTCTCAATACTTTCAATGGAAGGCAGTGTTGTGGGGACTATTATAATATTATCTCATTCAATTTCCATTTATTTGAAACCACGGAGAAGTTTCCAGGATTATAACTCACTGCTCAATGCTGTATATGTTTGTATCTCAGTTAAGGGCCCCGCTGGAGATTCTCAACTGGTATTTAGTGTTGGGGGCTGGAAGACTTGAAATAATGAAATGAATGCTAGTTCCGTATATGATATGTGGTTGATAATGGAAGAAAGCAATCATGAAGCCATAAAATATTTTTTTAAGTTTTTTTTTAATTTAAGTAATCTCTACTCCCCATGTGAGACTTGAACTCATGACCCCAAGATCAAGAGTCACATGCTCTTCCTGACTGAGCCAGCCAGGCGTCCCTCATAAAATATTTTTTTATATACAAATTAATCCATAGAGATAGAATAGTCAGAAGATAAAGTTAGACAAAGAAAGAAAATATTGGGGCACCCGGCTGGCTCAGTCGGTAGAACCTATGACTCTTGATCTTCTGGTTGCGAGTTCAAGCCCCACGTGGGGTGTAGAGATTAACTGGAAAAAAAAAAAAATCTTAAAAAAAAAAAAGAAAATATTACCCATAATCCTATAGATCACCATTGTTAATGTTTTGGTGTGCCTTCCAGACTTGTGTATTTTTTATAAAACTAAGACTATACTTCACATCATCCTCTGTAATCTGCTTTTTCACTTAGCAGTATATCCTAACTATCTTTTTGTGTTATATGTCTGCATCATCAGTTTTAGTCCATTGTATGGATGTGTCGTGATTTATTTAGCCAATCTCCTATTAGACATTTAGGTTATTTATAGCTATTATGAAATAACCGCAATGAGTATTTTTCAAGCCTTTGGGTACTTGTTCTATTACTTCCTTAGAATAAATTTCTGAATGTGAAATGGCTGGATCAAAAGATATGCATATTTTAACTTTTTTTTTTTTTTTTTTGAGATTTTATTTGTTTATTTGACAGCGAGAGAGGGAACACAAGCAGGGGGAGTGGGAAAGGGAGAAGCAGGCTTCCCGTGGAGCAGGGAGCCCAATGCGGGGCTCGATCCCAGGACCCCAGGATCATGACCTGAGCCGAAGGCAGACGCTCATCGACTGAGCCACCCAGGCACTCCAATATTTTAACTTTTGATATGTATTGTAAAATAGCCTCCAGGGGCGCCAGGGGCTCAGTCGTTAAGTGTCTGCCTTTGGCTCAGGTCATAATCCCGGGGTCCTGGGATCAAGCCCTGCATCGGGCTCCCTGCTTGGTGGGGAGCTTGCTTCTCCCTCTCCCACTCCCCCTGCTTGTGTTCCCTCTCTCGCTGTCTCTCTGTCAAATAAATAAATAAAATCTTTAAAAAAAAAATAGCCTCCAGAAAGATTAAACCAATACATACTTACATAAGAAATGTATCTTTTTTTTCTTTTAAGATTTATTTATTTATTTGAGAGACAGAGAGGGAGTGGGGGGGAAGGGTGCAGGGGGAGATAGAGAGAATCTCAAGCAGACTCCCTGCTGAGCGAGGAGCCTGACGTAGGGCTTGATCTCAGGACCATTAGATCATGACCTGAGCCAAAATGAAGAGTCAGATGCTTAGCTGACTGAGCCACCCAGGTGCCCCGGAAGTGTATCTTCTTTATGAGGTTGAACATGTTCTCTTTGTTTCTTTCCGTCTGTCTGTATGTCTATTTATCTGTCCTTTATATTTTTTCTGTGTTGCTTTTTTTGTTTGTTTCTTTGCTCATATTCCTGTTACAGTGTTCATCTTAACAATTTACAGAAGTTCTTCACATATTTAAGATGTTAATCCTTTCACACACACATACACATTGCAGACTTTTCCCCCCTATTTTGTCATTTACTTTCTGTTAAAGTGGGGTTTTGCAGATATTTTTAATTCTTGTGCAATCAAATAGGTCAGTCTTTTCCTTTATGATTTCTGTCTGAAGAGTCATACTTGGAAAGGCCTGAGGAGAAATACAGAATACAGAAATACAGGGCCTAGATCACAGAGACCCTGTGAGTCTGGTTTATCTTTTGAGCAGTAGGGAAGCCAGTCAGGGTTTTAGGAGGGGATGCCATGATCAGATTTGCAGTTTAGTTACATATGTGAATGATGGGAAGGAGCTGAGTCTAGAGCCTCTGGGAGGCTGTTGCCATGATCCAGGTTAAAGGCAGTGAGGGTCTAAGTGTCAGAACACTAATAGGAACAGAGAAGAATGCAGACAAATATTTAGGAGGTTCACATAGTCAGGACTTGGATGCTTGATTGGATTTCGGGGTTGAAAGAGGGATACCGAATCAAGCATGATTCCAGGCTTCTAGTTTGAGTGCGCAGGTGCATGAGATAGAAGTGGCACCAGCTGAGCTATATTATTCAGGGAGAGAGGGAGGGTGGAAAGAGGGAAGACACAGGTTTAATGAGGAAGATGATGGGTTTGATATGATCAGTTTGCCCTGTGTCTGGGTTTTCTGCTGCTGTGTAACAAACTACCTGCAACCCCAGGGACTTAAAACAACAATGGTTTATAATTTCTCAAGATTCTGTAGGTTGACCAGGGCTCAGCTGAACTTCTGCCGGGGTTTCTGCTTATCTAATTTAGGGTCTGTTAAAATTGGTCTTTACTGCTACTACTCTGTGATATACCTGAATTCAGAACATTCCAACATGGACTCGTACATCTCCCTCCCTCCCTCCCTTCCTTCCTTTTTCTTTCCTTCTTTCCTTCCTCTTTCTTCCTTCTTTCCTTCTTTTCTCTCTTTCTTGCGGGAGGCAGAGGGAGAGAGAATCCCAGGTAGACTCCATGCCCAGTGCCAAGCCCGATAGGGCTCAATCCCACAACCCTGAGATCATGACCTGAGCCGAAATCAGGAGTTGGACACTCAACCAACTGAGCCACCCAGGCACTCCAGTGCATCACATTACTAACACCATGTTGCATCCTTTACAGAAATATATGTCAGAGAAATATAAGAAGCCCTATGGATCTTACATGTAGAGCTCTGGTGTTTTTCACTCTGGGGGATGCACTACAGTGAGAATTGGGTGAAGGTGTGCCTTTTACAAATTTTGATTGCTGGGGCACCTGGGTGGCTCAGCCGTTAGGCGTCTGCCTTCGGCTCAGGTCATGATCCCAGGGTCCTGGGATCGAGCCCCACATCGGGCTCCCGCTCCTCGGGAAGCCTGCTTCTCCCTCTCCCACTCCCCCTGCTTCTGTTCCTGCTCTCGCTAACTCTCTCTGTCAAATAAATAAATAAAATCTTAAAAAAAAATTTTTTTTTTGATTGCTTATTTATTTCTGGTAAAGTGGGATAAGGGCTTTGGGGAACTTGGGCAAATCATTTTTAGGAAAGAGAACCTAGGGAAGTTGAATATTATGAAATTGATTTGTTTGGAGTTGTCCATAAGGAGGTGCTTGTACTCAAGTTTGAAAAGTCAAGAGTGAGAAGACCAATGGGCTGAGAATGGAATTGAGGTTTAGGAAGATTTAAACGATAGCTTGGTAAGGAAAGCCCTTTAAGGAGACTGCGAAAGAATATCCAGAGAGGTTTGGGGAGAATCAGTAGACTGCAATGTCTCTCTCACACACATGGGACCCTACAGAGGTAAGAAATCAGAGTCTGGAAGAGGATTAAATGCCCCAGAGTGGTCAGGTAGGATAAAGACTGGAAAATGTCCTCTGGATTGGACAGTGGGATGACACTGGCCTCCACAAGAGTGGTTTCAGAAGAGTAGTGAGTTGATGGTGGGTGCTGCAAGGGTTGCACTATTTCTTTAAGAAGTGTGAATAGAAAAGGACAGATTGTATGGTGGCTAGATCAGGAGATGTTTGAGTATATGATTAGTATAATAGGAAGGCACCGGGAGGCAGAGGGGGAGAGAGAGAAATTAAAACAAAAGTAAGGGCAGTTGCCTATTGAAGTGAGGTTCTAGAAGAGACTGGAGGAGATGACGTCTTCATCTTTTTGAATTTCAAGTCTATCCTTTTAGTTACTCAGGTCAAAAATATTTCTTCCAGTGAGCCAGTTGGGTCCTTCCATATTCTCAGGCCCCAAACCTCTTCTCATCTAGCTTGTCAGAAAACTCTGTTTGCCATTCACAATATATCCCCAAACCCAACCACTTCTAACCTCCTCAGCTGCTGTCTCCATGGGTCAAGTTGTCATTGGCCTGGATTACACGAGCTGCTTCTTCATTGGTTTCTGCTTCTCCCTGAGCTTCCTCAGTCTAATCTCCTCACTGTAGCCAGAATGATCCTTTAAAATGCAGATCCTTTCATGTGACTCCTCTGCTCAGAACAATCCTAGTGCCCATCTCACTGAAAGTAGAACTGCAAATCCTGATGTGGGCCTAGGAAGTGCTCTTCTCTGGCCCACGGTCACTTCTCTCCTATTTTACTACTCTCCTCTTAGGTTATTGCACTCTATCTACCCTGGCCTCCTCATAGCTCCTTAAAGCAGGGTAAGTTCACGCCTCTGCCTCAGGGTTTTTGTACTCATTGTTCCTTTTGCCTACAATAGTCTTCCTCTACGTAGCCCCAAAGCTTGCTCTCCCTCATCTGTTTTGCTTAAATTTCACTTTCTCAGAGAGTTCTTCTCTGACTATTCTATTAAAAATTACAACCCTCCATTTCCCCCAGCTCTCCTTATTCCTTTTCCCTCTGTCTATATGCTCTGTAATTTACTTATTTATTTGTTGATTGTCTCCCTTCATTAGAATGTAAGCTTCGTGAGCTTGTCTGTTTGGTTCACAGGCTGTCACAGGATGGGCTTAGTAAATACTTTTGATTAAAATGGTGAATGAATGAATGGGATCAAGGCTGGTCCTTGGAAAAGGAGGAAGAAATTTCACCCTCAGAGACAGGAGGAGATAAATGAATCAGTGTGGACGTAATTCAGTTTGTAGTGGGAAGGCTGGGGTTGTGTGGGGGAGATAGGAATTTGAAGGTAGTCATGACAGATGCCCTCACTTTTCTGGAATAAGGAGGCAAGTTTGTTTGCTGAGGGTGGTGGTGAGTATGGGGCAGAGGTGACTCCTGAGGATTTAGGCTAGTCATTAAGAGGAATAGGAGTGGGAGTTATTCAAGGACAAGTAAAGGACCCAGGCCAGGATGAAGACCGTGAATTGATAGTGATACAGTTTTTCGAGATTGTGTGATTTTTCTCTGGTAGAACTCAGGAGATTGGGGTTAGGAACCAATAGGTGGATTTAGCATTGATTCTGGGTTGGGTAGATGTGCTGGAAAGCCAGGGGTGCAGAGGAATCAAAGGAGCAGTCCACATTGTCAACCACGGGGCAAGAATCAGGAGAGAAGGGGGCACTTGGGTGGCTCAGTCAGTTAAGCGTCTGCCTTCAGCTCAGGTCATGATCCCAGGGTCTTGGGATTGAGCCCCGCATCCGGATCCTTGCTCGGCGAGAGTCTGCTTCTCCCTCTCCCTCTGCCTGCCGCTCCCCCTGCTTGTGCTCTCTCTCTCTCTGTGTCAAGTAAATAAATAAAAATCTTTAAAAAAAAAAAAAAGAAAGAATCAGGAGAGAAGACCATCCAGAGAGCAGGTTGGTTGACAGGAGAAAATGGAAAGAGAGCCTGGAGGATGGATGAGTTTGAAGAACAGATCAGGCCAGAGTGAAGGCATGAGAGACTGGAAGGGTTGGAAGGTGTGTCAGAAAGTGAACAAGTGACATTTAAGATTTGTGTTGACAAGGACTAAGGTGTGGCCATGGATGTAGGTGTTTGACAAGACCAGAGGTCTTTGTAGTGAAGAAATTTAGAGGCTAAAGTATAGGAGTAAATCATCCTTGTAGATTTTGAAACCATCCAAGATGTTGGCAAGAGTTATGGCAGAGAGGAAGCCAGGATGCCAAAGTCTTCAGTGAATTTGGGGAAATGAGTAGGAGGTTGGAGGTAAAAGGCAAAGCAGGGTGGAAGCCATGGGAGCCAGGTGGCACGAGCTCAGAGGAGCAGGAATTTTTTTTTGCATGAGAGTGGAAATTGGAAGCAGTAATGATCTGGACTTAAGAGAGCAAGGAAGATTTTGACCTTCTGCCCTGAGGTTGGCGAGGTGTAGGAAAATCTGGCAGGAGAGGGCTGGTGATGCAAGCCCTGTTGGCCGGTGCAGAAGTGGGCTAGAGCAATTTGGATGACGAATCTTTTAGCCAGGTTAGGGAGCTGAGTTGTTGTTTATGGCATTTATTTGACAGCTTTGTGTTTCCTCTTAATATTAAAAGGAATAAACTTTTCTTTCAGTTATATTTTATATATTACATATTTACTTGTTTTTAAGCATATTTATATAAATTTTAAAAAATTTTCCCTTGGGTTTTGGCTTTGAGAAGAAAAAGACCTGTCATGGTCACTGTAGAGATATCCTCAGTATGTGGTTTTGAATTTACCTTTTGTATTTTATAGATTGCTGGGACTTTCTGCTCACCTTTAACTTTTAGGCCCTGCTGATCAGGTTGGGTGCCTCTTGGTTCTCTTTTGTCACACTGGACTAATGATTAACTCTTCAGGGAGTCTTTTAGCTCAGAGGTTGCTGAGTGATGAAGGACCACTTCTCCCTGAGTCTTTGCCAGCCTCTAGATAAAAGAAAAGGTCTTTGTCAGCAAAAATGCTCAATTTGAGAGTTAGACATGGTATCCTGCGTATTTCCAGTTGTGCAAGAATCAAAATAGTTAGCTGAGAAGTCTCCATTCAATGCTGCCTCCTCCATACCCCTGATACTTCAAGCTCCTCACTTCACCTCCTGCACAGATCAAGGGTGCTCCTGGGAATCCCTGTTGACTCATTTTACATGTGATTAGTTGTTCTCAGTGTTTGTTCTTTCATACACTCAAGCTCTTGGCACACACCTCTTCACTTTTTGTTCCATCTTAACTGTGTTCATTTATCTCTTTGTCATCTTAGCTGTTCTCCACCTACCCCTGACCCAACTTGGGCTCCTAAAGGGTGTGGTTAGGTTTCCACTTACCTTTCATATACACTTAATAAGTAGATACTTAGTAGGTATTGAATTAACACATTAAACTTAGAATTCAAACAGCCTGACTCACACATTTTGCAAAGGAGAAAACTGTGCCCAGAGGACTAAATGACCTGTCCAAGGCTACACAGGTTCAGATGGAATTAGAATCCATTTCTCCTTTCAAGGTTTTGGGGTTTTCTGAAAGATTAATGTCAAAACAAGTAGGCCTCAATTGATTGTGTCCCCCAAAGGTAGAGATAATTGAACTTCTTGAAAATTTAATCCTGTCTTCTAGGAATAGGGGCTTTTGACTTCTCATTTCACCCATCAACCTGTTTGGGGATGGGATGATGGGTGGGACTTTCATTGTTCTTTAATTAACTACTGAGATTGGGGGATGAGGGCCTAGACACAGGAAGGTTCTGTCCTACTTGTAAAACTGGTAGGTTTGCTTTTTCCCTGACCTGTACCTTCAGGATGCTCTTCTGTCCCGTGGTGCTCATGGGGACCTGGAGCCGAGCATTGGGAACCTGTGAGGGGTACTGGGTAAATTCTGGCCTGGCAGGCAGAAAGCAGCATACCTGGGGCACTTGTGAATGGTTTGCGGGAACTTGGGATTAGAAGAAAGGACATTATAATCAGGTGCCAGAAGTTCATAGATAGGTCATTTGTGGCTGGTAGGGTTGGCAGGAAACAGTGAGTCACACTGGCAGGTCGACAGGGGATTGAAAAAGAACAAATTCTTAGTAATTGCTGGGAGAGCCCTTTTTCCATTTAGACCAGTGGTTCTTAATCGGGGGCTATTTTGCCTGCCAAGGGACATTTGGCAATGTCTGGGGACATTTTAGGTTGTCACAACTTGGCAAATGGTATATGTGTATGCTACTGGCATCAAATGGGTGAGGCCAGGGTTGCTGCTGAGCTGATCCTGCAGTGCATAGGACGGCCCCTCGCGACAGGGGATTATTCATCTAGCCCAAAGTCAGTAATGCTCGGCTTAAGAAACCCTGATGACTAGTTAAGTCATTAAAACAAATGTTTTTATATGTATTATTTACTTTGAATTCTGTGGTTAGATGGCAAAGTAGGATTTATTTCACCTTTTCTTTTTTAATTGAGGTGAAATTCATATAATATACATTTAAAAGTGAACAGTTCATTTGCATTTAGGACATTCACAAGGTTGCACAACTACCTCCTCTGTCTAGTTCCAAAGGATTTTTCACATCACCCTAAAAGGAAACTGGTTCCCATTAAGTAGTTACTCCCATTTCCTCCTTCCCCAGCCACTGGAAGCCACCAATTGGCTTTCTATCTCTATGGATTTACCTATCCTGGATATTTTCATATAAATGGAATCATACAGTGTATGACTATCTTTTGTGACTGGCTTCTTTCACTTAGCATAATAATTTTGAGGACTATTATAGCAAGGAATATTATTCAGGCATAAAAAGGGATGGAGTACAGATACATACCACAACATGAATGAACCTCAAAATTATTAGATATATCACAGTTTATCCATTCATCCACTGATGGATATTTGGGTTGTTTTCTATGTTTGGCTATTGTGAATATGCAGATATGAAGATTTTTGTACAGGTTTTTGTTTGAAAAACAACATTCTTTTTTAGTTATTTTGGGTATGTACCCAGGAGTGGAATTGCTGGCTCATATGGTAATTCTACATTTAGCTTTTTGAGGAACCTCCAAATTGTTTTCCATAGCAGCTGAACAATTTTACATTCCTTCCAGTAAGGCATGAGGGTTCCAATTACTCCACATCCTTTCCAACACTTGTTATTTTATTTTTTGATAATAGCCACTCTAGTAGGTGTGAAGTAGTATCTCATTGTGGTTTAAAAATTTTTTTTTTATTGTGGTAAAATATACATAACATAAAATTTACCATTTTGATATTTTACCTTATGATACAAACTGGTCATTCGACCAATATATTTTGAGGCCCTACTCATGAGAGCAAACATTGCTTAAATTATGATGAGCAGAATAGCTATAGGCCCTGAGGAGGCAGGACATTTTTGAACTCCCACCACTAGCTTGTGATTTTAGCAGAAAGTATAGGACGTGTAGCTGCTACATCAGGCTTGACTGTCACAATTTTTTGGTTTCCACTGTGTGTGTAGTTCCTTTCATATAAGGACATATTCATAGGGTGAAAGACACAGGGAAAAAAAGAAATGAAGAGAATACAAGGCCCAGCAGTGAGGAGGAGGGGGGAGGGAGGACTGGGGCTGTGGCATTTGTCCCCCTGTCCTGTAGTCCACTGGGAAAATCCTGTGTTTCAGATTCCTTTAGAAACTCCCCAGGCTGGTTCTTAAAACATCTTCCATTGTAGTCTGTCTTATCTTTTGAGCCACATAGATGGGACAGTCATATTTGCTTTTGAATTGGTTTGAAAGCAAAACTGTGTACCTTCCTCCTCCAATCTGTGTCTTCTGTAAGGATCAGAGTCCAAGTGAGATGAGGTGGGCTGGGTGCCTGGCGGTAAAAATGACCCGTTCCGGCGTGTGGAGCTTCTTTCTCTGTGAAGTCCCTGGGACGTGGCTACGCCGAGGTCCAAGTCCACATGGAAAGCACAGTACCAACGGACATGAAATTTTCTTGGTAGC
This sequence comes from Neomonachus schauinslandi, assembly GCF_002201575.2. Lineage (NCBI taxonomy): Eukaryota > Metazoa > Chordata > Mammalia > Carnivora > Phocidae > Neomonachus > Neomonachus schauinslandi. Next base: position 52,265,908 of record NC_058412.1, read on the forward strand.
CTATGTAAGTGAGTATTCCCCAGAAGAAAGACTTTTGATAGTGCCCATGAGGAAGGAGTACAGCACAGTGTTTGGCTTTTTTCTCCCATGCTTGGGGTCATATTATTTTTTTAGAGCTGCTGTGACAAGTGACCACAACAGAGAATTTACCTTCTCACCGTTCTGGAGTCCCTGAACCTGAAATCAGGATGTTGACAGGGCCGTGCTCCCTCCCTCTAAAGTCTCTAGCGGAGGACCCTTCCTCGCCTCTTGCGGCTCCTGGCGGCTCCTGGCGGCTCCTGGGGCTCCTGGGGCTCCTTTGCTTGTAGTTGCATCACTCCGGTCTCTGCCCCTGTCTTCACATGACCTTCTCTTCTCTTTCTTCTTTTTTTTAAGATTTTATTTATTTATTTGAGAGAGAGAGACTGAGAGAGAGAGCACATGAGAAGGGGGAGGGTTGGGAGGGTCAGAGGGCGAAGCAGACTCCCTGCCGAGCAGGGAGCCCGGTGCGGACTCGATCCCGGGACTCCAGGATCATGACCTGAGCCAAAGGCAGTCGCTTAACCAACTGAGCCACCCAGGCGCCCTTCTCTTCTCTTTCTGTCTCTCTTCTGAGTGTCTTGGTCTAAGGACACTTGTCATTGGATTTACGACCTACCAGTATAATCCGATGATCTCATTTTGAGATCCTTAATTACATGCCAAGACCCTTTTTCCCAAATAAGGTCACATTAGGTTTCTGATATTAGGACATGGATCCCAATATAAGGGTGAAGGAGACAAGGTACTTTTCTTACAGGGAACCATTGGACTTGGGGAGGGGATGGGCCTCCTGAGACTTTGAATCACCCACTTCTATTTGATTCCCCAACTCCTCCCCTGCCCCCTGTCCCCTGCCCCATCTAGAGCTTGGGCCATCATATATGGTTAAATGCACATCTCCCCTAAGGATAATAATACGTCTACAGGTCCGAAGCCTAGTCAGCACTTCTCCAAATAACACTTCAAGATGACAAAAACATTGGCAAATCTATAAAGTTGACATTGTAGGTAGTAGAGTGGAGGACACAAAGGATCTGAAATCTTTGCCTAGCTTGGAGAACATCATTGAGTTGCTTTTTATAAACTGGATCATACCTTCCACTGTAGGATGAAGGTGCCAGTTCTTAATTTTTCCAAGGTATGTCCTGTCTCCTGAGGCAACATTGAGACTTGGCTGGGTAAAAATTATACAGGATGTAGTTCAATCCTAGAAGAGTTGAATGGTGAAGGGGGCAAGGGTGAAAGGATCTTGATCAGTAAAATAAAAAAAAAAAAAAAATGAAAGCATCCTTCCCTAGGTAGTGATTCAGAAATAAGTTACAGTCCTTTTGTGGCCAAAGTCCTGGGAGTCAGCTGTGCCACCCTCATAATCTTAGTCCTCGTCGTCGTCGTCGTCATCATCATCATCATCATCATCATCATCATCATCGGAGCTAACTTTTAGTGTTTCTGTGGTGACTGCTTTACTGGGATTATCTCAGTCCTATGGAGTAGGTACTGATATTACCTCATTTTATATGTGAGAGAGGTTAAGCAACTTCCCTAAGGCCATAGAATTATCTATTGTGGGTAAAGGGACTTTTTTTTTTTCCCCTCTCCGTTGTGGTAAAAAATACATACTGTAAAATCATTTTAACCATTTTTAAGTGTACAGTTCTGTGGCATTAAGTACATTCCCTCTGTGGTACAACCATTGCCACCATCCATCTCCACAACTGAACTCTGTACGCATTAGGTACTAACTTCCTATTTCCCTCCCTAGCCCCTGGCAGCCACCATTCTCCCTTCTGTCTGTAGGATTTTGACTGCTTAGAACCGGAGTCATGCAGTATTTGTCCTTTTGTGTCCGGCTTATTTCACTTAGCGTAATGTCTTCAAGTTTCATTCATGTTGTAGCATGTGTCAGAGTTTCCTTTTTAAGGCTGAATGATATTCCATTGTACATATTTACATTTTATCTATTCATCTGTTGATGGACACTTGGCTTGCCTTGCTTTTGACTATCGTGAATAAGGCCACTGTGAATACGGGTGTACAAGTATCTGTTCAAGTCCTTGCTTTTACTTCTTTGTGGTAAATACCCAGAAATGGGTTGGTATTAAACACAATTCTGTGTTTAATTTTTTGAGGAATCACCATACTGTTTTTCACAACAGCTGCACCATTTACATTCCCACGAATAATGCACAAGTTTCCAATTTCTCCACATCTTTGCTAATACTTGTCATTTTCTGTGTGTGTGTGTGTGTGTGTGTGTGTGTGTGTGTGGTGTTTCTGTTTCTTAATGGCCATCCCACTGGGTGTGAAGTAGTAGGTCACTGTGGTTTTGATTCTCATATTCCAAAAGATGAGTGATGTTGAGCATCTTCTCATGTGCCTAATTAGCCATTTGTAGATCTTTGGAGAGATGTCTATTCAAGTCTCTTGTCCATTTTTTAATAGGGTTGTTTGTTTTTTTGTTGTTGAGTTGTATGAGTACTTTATATATTCTGGATATTAACTCCTAATCAGACAAATTTGTGTCCCATTCAGAGGGTTGCCTTTTCATTCTGCTGATAGTGTCATTTGATGCAAAAAACCAAAAAAAACAAAAAACCTTTAATTTTGATGTAGTCCCATTTATTTTTCCTTTTGTGCATTTGATGTCATATTCAAGATATCAGTGCCCAATCCATTTTCATGAAGCTTTTCCTTTATGATTTCTTCTGAGAGTTTTATAGTTTGAGCTCTTATGGTTAGATCTTTGTTCCATTTCGAGTTAATTTTTATGTACATTGTAAGGGTCTCCATTTTTTCTTTTTTTTTTCCCCTTGTGCATCCCAGTTTTCCCAACACCATTTGTTGAAAAGTCTGTCATTTCCCCCTTGAATTGTCTTGACACTCTTGTCGAAAAATTATTTGACTATATATGTGAAAATTTATTTCTGGGCTTTCTAATCTATTTCATTGATCTCTGTATCTGTCTTTATGTCAGTATCACACTGTTTTGATTACCATACTTTTGTAGTAAGTCTGAAATCAGAAAGTGTGAGTCCTGCAACTTCGTTCTTTTTGAAGATTATTTTGGCTATTCAGAGTCTCTTGAGGTTTCTTACGAATTTTAGGGTGGATCTTTCTGTTTTACTGGGATTTTGATGAGGGTTGCATTGAATCTATAGATTGCTTTGGTAGTATTGACTTTCCCCTGTGAAAGTCTATTGGAAGACAGTATTAAGTCTTCCAGTAGACATACATGGAATGTCTTTCCATTTATTTGTGTCTTGAATTTTCTTCAGAATTACTTTGTCGTTTTCAGAGTACAAGTCTTGAACCTCCTGGACTGTTGAGGTTTAGTTTATTCCTGAGTATTTTATTCTTTTTGATGCTATTGTAAATGGGATTGTTTTCTTTTTTTTTTTTTAAGATTTTATTTATTTATTTGACAGAGAGAGACACAGTGAGAGAGGGAACACAGCAGAGGGGAGTGGGAGAGGGAGAAGCAGGCTTCCCGCGGAGCAGGGAGCCTGGTGCGGGGCTCGATCCCAGGACCTTGACCTGAGCCGAAGGCAGACGCTTAACGACTGAGCCACCCAGGCGCCCCTGTGATTGTTTTCTAAATATGCTTTTTGGATAGCTCATTACTAGTGTATAGAACTACAATCGATTTTTGCATGTTGGTTGTATCCTGAAACTTTAATGAATTTATTAGTTTTCACAGTTTTTTGTTGAGCCCAGGCTTTTAATATGCTGCGCTCTTTCCCTGTCACGTACTTTTAAAATTAATCCCTACCTCATTTTTATCTTCTTTAACTTCTTTGTGTTCTTGAGGAATTTAAGTTTTACTTTACTAATTTGATTTTCTGTAGCCCTCAATTTGGTGTTCCTTTCCTCTATTACTATTTAAATTGGCATTCAGAGTTTTAACCAGTCTTTCCTGGTTTAGAAATTCCTTTTTAAGTAACAGCTTACTTGAGTATCATAGTTATATTGATTCCTTAAATCTTATTCCAAACAGAGTTTTGCAACCATCACCATAATCTCATGAGAGAAGGATTCTTACAGAGATAAACTGAGTGTCTGTCTGACTTCTTCATATCCAAGTGAAGAAACAAGGGGAAATTTTAGGTTGATTGAATTTATGTTGGGGCTGCCCATGCCAGGTCCAGCCCTTTAGTGCCACTCCCTCTGTCCGACTTGGTGGCCTGGGCAAGAGGTGGGTGGGATACTGCTGGCCCAGGGCTCTGAGAAGGGTCCGTTTGGTGGGCCTTGACCAGTGCTGTAGCAGCTGTGTGTGTGCTGCGCTTGCCCTCTTGTGTGTTCTGCTGGCGTTGCCTACATTTATTGCCAGAATACTTGTTTCTCCATAGAAAGCTTGCTAGCCCATCTTTGGTCCTGCTCCATCTTGAGTATATCTAACAGAAATTCCTCAAAGTTCTGGGCAGGTGGGATGGCATTCTTCCGAGTTTCTAGCTCAGATACAGATAGAGGTTTCTCTCTATTTTTGTGTTTCTTTATTTTAAAGAAAACGGGGCAGGAGACACCTGTCCTCCTGTTACCATCTTGCCCAGATGTTCTGTAAGATAGAAGTTCTCTCAACTAATCCACCTGATGAGATTAACAGCCCCCCCCCCCCCCATTCCTCCTGTAAAACACATGACTGCTCACAACAGACTGAGTGGTCATGGGCTAATCTCTGCTATATGCACACTGCTAATGATTTCAATCATTGGCCTGATTGAATCATAGAAGAGAGAGCTTCTCCTGTATTAATCTGATGATTCAGGGAAAAATGAAAAAAAAAAAATTTTTTTTTTTTTTTTTAAAGATTTTATTTATTTGACACAGAGAGACATAGCAAGAGAGGGAACACAAGCAGGGGGAGTGGGAGAGGGAGAAGCAGGCTTCCCACTGAGCAGGGAGCCCGATGCGGGGCTCGATCCCAGGACCCCGGGATCATGACCTGAGCCGAAGGCAGACGCTTAACGACTGAGCCACCCAGGCGCCCCCCCCCCCCAAATTTTTTTTTTTTTTAAGTAGGCTCCATGCCCAGCGTGGAGCCCAATGCAGGGCCTGAACTCACGACCCTGAGATCAAGACCTGAGTTGAGCTGAGATCAAGAATCAGATGCTTAACCGACTGAGCCACCCAGGCACCCTGGGAAAAATCAATTTTTTAAAGAAGAATTACTGAATTTAGAAATGGGTTGATTTTAGTATAAGTCTAATCTAGAAGGCTTTGATGATGCATTCTCACCTTTTGATGGCTGTGTCCAGTATGTTTTGCATCCTGGTGGCTGGGAGTAATCAGTTATCTGTATTTGATAAATTATTTTACCCTTGAGTGCTATTTTGGGTGCTTGTTAACATGGGAAAGACATACAGGTAGAAAAGGATAAAGAGTGAAATAAAGTGTCATCAGTAATCAAGGCAAAATCCTGCTGTGTCATACAAGACCCTGCATGATCTCCCCTCCTTCACCCTCTCCCACCCCCTAATCCGCCACCTTTCCGAGCTCATTTCCTAACACTCACGAGCCTTCTTGCTAGTTCTTGAATATGTTTGATGTGCTTCCGCCTGCTTTTCTCTCTGCCTGGGACAGTCTTCCTCCCAAGTAGCCCCATGGCATGCTCCCTTGTCTCCTTCATGGTTTTGTTCAAATGTCATTTCAGGGAGTCCTTCACTGACCATTGCTTTAGAACTGTCCACCTTCCTCTCAACATATATAACCCCCTGTCAACCTTGTTTTGTGTTTCTCCAAAGCACTCCATACCACAATCTGTAACCTACTTTTAAATTTATGTATGTATTTTATTTCCTGTCTCCCTGTACTTGAAAACTCCACAAGGGCAGGTATTTTTATCAGTTTTGTTGACTGCTGTATCCCCAGTACCTTGAAAAGTGCCTGACATGTAGTAGTCACTCAGTAAGCATTTATTGAATGATCAGTGATTGGTGGCTTCTGTGTCACTCAGCAGCATCAGGATCCATGGCTGATGTATTTCTACTCTAGGTCATTGTGTCTTTTTTTTAAGATTTTATTTACTTATTTGCCAGAGAGACAGAGAACACAAGCAGGGGGGAGCAACAGGCAGAGGGAGAAGCAGGCTCCCCGCTGAGCAAGAAGTCTGATGTGGGACTCGATCCCAGGACCCTGGGATCATGACCTGAGCTGAAGGCAGACGCTTAACTAACTGAGCCACCCAGGCATCCCTAGGTCATTGTGTCTTTTTTTTTTCCTTGAAGATTTTATTTATTTATTTGACAGAGCGAGAGAGGGAACACAAACAGGGGGAGTGGGAGAGGGAGAAGCAGGCTTCCCGCTGAGCAGGGAGCCTGATGTGGGGCTTGATCCCAGGACCCCGGGATCATGACCCGAGCCGAAGGCAGATGCTTAATGACTGAGCCACCCAGGGGCCCCTAGGTCATTGTGTCTTAAAAGTGTTTTCAAATGACCTGCAGATTTTTAGGATTCACTCATTCCAGAAGTTTCTGGTGTATATCCTCAGTGAGCTACGCACTGGGGTAGCAGCTCATTAGCCCCCCCCCCTTTTTTTATTAGCCCCTTATAAGCATATTTATTTTTGCATCTCCAGCACTAAGTGCAGCTAGTGACCGATAGCACAAAGGAAGGATTTGTGAAAGTCTGTTGAAACCAAACCAGTGGGTCTTGTGAAGACAGAAATGAATAATACATACCCCTGTGTTTGCTGGATCAGGGTAAAGTGGGGAAGACACAGACACACAACAATTCTGTGCTCTGAGTGCTGTAACAGAGGGATCACAGAGAAGGGAAAAGTCAATTGCTACGGGATGTTGGAGGTCAGGAAGAGCTTTTTATAAATATGACATTTGAGCTGAGCCTTTAGAGATGCTTTTTCTGAGTGGAAAAACCAGGGAGGGAATGTATAGGCAGAGGAACAACATAAGCAAAGATACAAAGGCAGGAAAGTGTGAAGCATGTTCCTAGGGAGTGAGTGCATTGTCTTCTCTTGCTGGAATAGTGAGTTCATGGGAGTGGAGGTAAGCAATATGCTGCAACAGTAGATCCAGACCACATCATGAAGGCCATGCTGAGATCTGCCAACTTTATTCTGTAGGCAGTGGGACATTGTTAAGAATGTCAGTTATGGAGTTAGAGAACATATTAATGGTTGTCAGGAATTAGGGTTGGAGCCGAGGGTGGGGTAGGGAGGAGGATGAGTTTACTGTAAAGAGGCAGTACAAGGATCATTGTAGTGATGGAAGCATTCTGTATCTTGATTGTGGTGGTGGTTACATGAATCTCTACATGTGGGAAGTTTACATGGAGCCAAACCTACACGTACACATGCATATGAGGTAAAATCTGAATAAGGTCTCAAGATTGTGTCAGCATCAATTTCTTGGGTTTATTATTGTACTATAGTTAGGTAAGGATGTTACCATTGGGGGAAACTGGATGAAGGCTACATGGGTCCTCTCTGTACTGTTTTTCCACCTTCCTATGTATCTGTAATTATTTTGAAATAAAAAGTTAGAAAAAAGTGCATAAGAAGGAAAACTTGATGAAGGAGAAGCTGGAGCAGGGAGACTGATTGGAGTTTTTATTTATTTAATAATATTTTATTGTGAAATGCTATATTGAGGTACTACGTAAGATGCTGGGGAAACCGGAAAACATGGTGCCTGTCCTTGAGGAATTTGTTGAGGGGTGGAGCCAGACATGTTTTAAATCATGCTTATACTGCATGCTGGTTTTGTATTGGTAAAGATAGCTACAAAGCACTATGAGAGCAAGGGAAAGAGACAAACTGCTGGTGGTGGGGAAGGCTTCATAAGTGACAGTGACTGGGAAGCAGTCAGGGAAGAGGGAGAGTTCGGGTAGCATACACTAGGTTCTGCAGTCGTCCAGGTGCAAGATACAGCTACAGTTAGTGGTAGCAGGAACTGAGAGTGGGGACCCAGCTTCACGACCATTTTGGAATTGTATCAATGCCAATTGTTGGTGTACTCTGTTTGGACAGAGAGGGAAGAGTCTGAGGTGACTGAGGTTTTGAGTTTAACTGAATCCATGGTGGCTCTATTAGCCGAGATTTAGAGTAGAGGAGGAGACAGGTTTGGGCCAGAATAGTTTAGGTTTGTAGTATCTGAAGAACCCCACTTGGAGAGCCCGGTGTGTGATTGGTGTGTGGCACTTGGGAGAAGCAGACCCCAGAAGTAGAGATGTATTGGACATTAAGCTGCATCCACACTGGATCACTCACCACTTCCTCAATTATCCACCCTCAGCGTGTTTTTTAAGTCTGCTCTCGGCCTGGATCATCCCTTTCTTTTTTCGCCATCTAGTGAAATCCCACTCCCGTCGATGTCTACTCCAGAATAGAGGTGATGGCTGGCACTTTGCTAGTATGTGAATTTGCCACAGATAGTGCAGAAGGGCATGAAGAGAGGAATATGAGTTAGCAACCTGCATTTGGAGGTGGTGAGCCCTAGGGAAGGAGATGAATGGTGGGGAGAGTGGAAGAACCGAGAAAGTAGCGAGGCCAAATGGAAGTTTGGTTGCTCAGCCACAGCAGAGCTGACCAACCAGAATTAGACACGCTAGGAGAAGAAAGAGGCCATGATCTAAATTGTAGAAGTTCCTGACAATTAAAGATCAGCATTCAGTCCAGGCCGGCTCAGAGCTGTGTCTCATATGTAGAACTGCCTGACATTGAATGGTGCTTTGCCAGCTGGATTAATTTTTAATATGTGCTTCTCTGGTGCAGTGGCTGGGCACTGAAGTGTATCAGTGGCAGCTTTTGTTTTTATGAAGTTGGTCAAAATAATACTGGGGAGTTAAGTTACTGTAACCTTGAGCTCTGGTTATTCTGAAGGGATGAGATCAGACTCTTTAACTTCCCTGGTTCCAGAAGGCTCTTCACCTTTTGCAGGGCAAGTTATTTGGAATTGGGAGTAGGCATGCTTCCTGTTGGGTGCTGGGCCCTTTATTATTGGAAAATGCCTTATTTTCTGGCCACAGAGAGAGAATAGCATTGGTGAATCAGGTTTCCGCTTGCCTGCCCACTTCCTCTTCTGTCCATTACTTGAATGATAAGGTGTGTTGTCTGAATTCTGAAAAACTACTGCCTGCCTCTCAAACACGAGAGAATTGAAACACAAGTGTACTCGGAATAATATGCTTTTTACACTGTGTAGTCCCCAAAGCAGATGGTGATGAAGATGATGATTTTTGAGTGGGTTCTACTATACAAGAGCTTCTTAATTCTTTTAATTTTTCCATCTATACTTTTAAATGTTATACCTAAATGTTCTCTTTTTAAATTAAAAAAAACTTTTTTCATCCTCCTATCTTTCTACACAGAACACATTGATAACTGAGGTTGGCTAGGATCTGAGTGGTGAGGACCTATCTGTGTTTAGAGCTTCTCTGATGTGACTCAGGTGGACTGCTACCGTCTGGATTGATGGTGACTGGTTAGGCAGGAAGGGGGAGGATGGTGGAGAGGGAGACGCATTCCCTGGTGGATTCTGTTTTATCAGCCGTGTGCTTTTTGAGAGCCCCTAGTTCAAATAGAGCAATTGGTAGGGACAGAGTCCACCTTTTATTCTCAGAATGGGGTTTTCTCTCTCCTCTTTCTTGCTCAGTGGCTTGCTATCTGTCTACCTATAAATATACTTTCACAAACTGGAAGGACTAGACATTATCATGGACTAGTCAGAAAACTTTCTACTCTACTTGCTTTTGCATTACTTGAAAAATTTTGCAATAATCATAATTACTTTTATAATCAGAAAAGTTACAAATATCCCCAGTGGAAAAATAAACACTTAAAAATCTGGAAAAGATGTTCAAATACTGAGAATTTCTTTTTATTGAATTTATAAGCCTTTTTCTTTTTTGACTCCTATAACTGATTAATTATTTTAGTGGATTTCTTGATATTCATTCATCCATCCATCCATCCATCCATCCTTTCTGAAAGAATTTGATTTTTGATCTGTTATTTTAACATACTGCCAGATTCCATTTGCTAGCCTTTTATTGAATACCTCTGCATCTTTATCTTTAAATGGGTAATCTATAGTTTTCTTTTTCCTATATTTAATGCCAGAGTTTTGGTAATATGGCTATACTTTCTTGCCCCGTAAAATTACTTACTTGTTCCCATAAAATAAATGTGTATTTTTATTTTCTTTTTAAATTTGAAATAATAAATATCATCATTTATTTTGAGCTTAGTTTGTGTGAGGCACAGTGATTAGCACCCAGATCTGCGTAGCTCCAAAGGTCTGTGCTCATCCAGTTCATCATTGCTGCCTATGTCAAAGGAGAAATGCTAGTCTTGGAACCTGGGTCTCTGTGATCAGAAAGCCCGGTCTTTTTTTTTTTAAGATTTTTTAAATTTATTTTTTGACAGAGAGACAGTGAGAGAGGGAACACAAGCAGGGGGAGTGGGAGAGGGAGAAACAGGCTCCCCGCAGAGCAGGGAGCCTGATGCGGGGCTCGACCTGAGCCTAAGGCAGAGGCTCAACGACTGAGCCACCCAGGTGCCCCAGAAAGCCCGGTCTTAAACATACCATATCCATCTGAATGTCTGTTTACCTCCCTCCCTTCCTCTCTCCTGTCCTCTATCCCCTCCTTCCTTCCTCTCTCTCTCCCTCCCTCCCTCGCTTCCTTCCTTCCTTCCTTTTCTTCTTTCTTCCTCAGATTTTGAAATAATTCAGAGTTATAGAAACAGTTTAAAAATAGCACAGAAATTCTGGGGCGCCTGGGTGGCTCAGTCATTAAGCATCTGCCTTAGGCTCAGGTCATGGTCCCAGGGTCCTGGGATTGAGCCCCACATCGGGCTCCCTGCCCTGCGAGCCCTGCGGGAAGCCTGCTTCTCCCACTCCCCCTGCTTGTGTTCCCTCGCTCCCTGTGTCTCTCTCTGTCAAATAAATAAATAAAACCTTAAAAAAAAAAGTGCAGAAATTCCCATATACATTTTTCCCATATTCACCAAAAGCTAAGGTTTTGCTACATTTACTTTTCATTCTGTCTATATACACATTTTTTTTCTGAACCATCTGTTACAGATATAATGACCCCTTTCCCCTAAGTACTTCAATGTTTATTTTCTTAAAAAACAACAACAACAACAACACTATACAGTTGTCAAAATCAGAAGGTTAACTTTGATATAATACTGTTATGTAATTATTTCAGATTTTACCAGTTGTCCCACCAATATCCCTTATAGCAAAAGAAAAACATTTCCCCCCAGTCCAGGAACTAATTCAGGATGAAACATTTTATTTGGTTGTCCTGTCTCTTAAATCTTTTTTAATTTGGACCAGCTCCTTAATCTTGCTCTGTCTTTCATGACCTTGATCTTTTTAGAGTACAGATCAGTTCCTTTTTGTAAGATGTCCCTTAATTTGGTAAGTCTGATGTTTCCTATGATTAGATACAGGTTATGTGTTTTTGGCTGGAATACCAGAGTGTCATTGTGTCTCTCAGTGAATCCTGTCAAGAGACATGTGATGTCTATTTGTCCTGTCACTGGTGATTAACTTTAATCACCTGGATAAATGCTGTGTGCCAGGCTTCTCCACTGTGAGGTACTATTTTTTACTTTGTAGTTAATAAGTATTTTGTGGTATAATACTTTTAAGACTATAAATATCCTGTTCCTCACCAAACTTTCACTCAGTAATTTTTAGCATGCACAATATCTTTTGAGGCAACATGCAAGGGTGCTCCAAGTGAATACAGACTCGCTTCCCTTGGAACTGAAGTGAAGCCAGGGGAAAGTGACACATTCAGTCTCTTAGGGGGCAGATCAGCCACATTTTTTTAAACCACTGCCTTTGGTCTTTGAATTTTGTCTTTACATATGTTAATTTAACTTTCGTCACACTCTTCAGAATAGTGATTGGCTGTAACCTATAACCTTTGGGCTCCTGGTTTGGTCACCCAGGGCCCAAGATCCATCCAACCAGTTTATTTGGACACAAGTGCCCTTTGGGTCTTTGGCCTATGGCTCTATTTGGTCTTTGACCCCTTATCGTTGCTTCTGATTAAGATGCTGTCAGTTGGAGGCCAGAGCAAAATGCTTATGTGTTGAATCACTTGTGACGGAGCATTGTGTCTGACTACCGGGCCTTTCTAATCAGATAACTGTCTTGTGAGCCCCAGTTACATATCCTGTGCTGTGCTAAGGCTGCCATTGTGTGAGTCACAGGAGCCAGTTTTTAGTATGTTAGAGTCCAGCACATGATATGAAGCATAATATGAAGAAATTAAAAAAATACCAGGTGGTATATAATTAATGGCCAGTTCTTACAGTTAGATGCTGTAGAAGTTAAAAGAGAGGTGAGTGAAACAAAAAATAACCAAGGCAGAGCTTCTTGGGGAAAATGAGCCCCAAATGATAAGATTGGTAGGGAAGGATATTGTGAGAAAAGGCACATTGGGTAAGAATGTGCAGCCTTCACACAAAGGATAGGAATCCATCCTTTCTAGTACATGTCTCAACCAGAAGCTGAGAAGTAGGGTGATGAGGCAGAGTGGTGGTACTTCCTTTTGGTGGCCTTCTAGCACCAGGAACATATGGGAAGGCACATGCTAGTTGTCTCTATGCTAGTTTGCAGGCATTCGTAATAGCCACATCTCTGCTTCTGGCCTCTGGTTATGGTGCCTTCCAGCTTTTCAGTTGAACTAGAGGTAAGATTGCATGTTGAAACAAAGAAAGTTGGTTTCTTTGGGTCAGTATTGGTAACGAGGAAGCTGCTCTCCCTCCTTAAACACACACAGTTACTCAGCGGGTTACCTCGCCCTTTTTTAGAGCACAGTTTCTCAGCATTTGTCGGTTTCTGACCTCACCCAGGTCCTTTTGGGTAAAGCTGGTGACTTCTATTCATGAGACATCAATGAGGTAAGATATGATTAATTGGACATGGTATTCAGCACTCACATTCCTGATACCCATGACCTTGAAAACACAGCTCTCTGCCATGGTGTCACCACACACCTCTGTCATGCTGTTAAATATAAAACACTGTATTTTAAATAATTTATTTTGAAACACAATTATATATAGACGTCTGAATAAATTCAAGGTTATCCCCTCAATAACTGACTCTCCCTCAAGATTTGACTTTTCTTGAGTGCCAAAGGATGGTGTGGAGGTACAGCTTATACCCTTTAGGAGTTACACACAGCCCACAGGATGTTCAAACTTGAACTAGCCCTTATGAGAGCCCCCTGGCTGTCCAGGAGCATATGTCTTATTTGTGAATGTCACTGGGCATGCATGCCATGGTAGAGGACAATGGAGTGGCTGGGCTGAAACAGATTCGACTTTAGAAATACACCACTGCCTCACCTCCCTTTCCCAAAGAAAATTTTTTAGGTGTCAGAAATCTCTCACAAAAGCCTCCTCTCATTTGTACCTTAGGAGAGACTCTGTGCCCTCCCTTGGTCTTTTTATTCTTTCTCTTTTTTATTAATGAGCTCTTAAACTTTAGGTTTACTACTAAATTAAAAGCGGTAAATTAAAATAGAGAAAGACAGCATCCTGGCAGTAGTGAGAAATGACAGGAGCCACTGAGCAAGAGACAAAAGCATAAAAGCTGACAGAAGAGTTAAAAGCATTGTAGTCTGGGCTACTTAATGAGTGAGAGAAGTAGTATTACACACTCCAGTAGCTTCTGAGGGCAGTCCAGTGTTGAGTACAGAACACGTAATTAATATCTCTAGTGATTTCCCCAGTTAATGATAAAAGGTAGAATTGTATCCATTATACAATTTGGGAACATCTGGATGAGATGATTATGGTTTATAAACTAACAAATTACTGGTTCTTTACACGAAGAACTTAACATATTCAGTGCACAAGCATGGTAACTTTTGTCTTAAAATGCCTACTCACGGGCTATACAAAATCTGAATCAATCCTCATGAAGGAGAAGAAAAGTCTCATAATTTGAAGAAGAGGTGTAAGTGAATCTGATTCTCATAACCCAAATGGGTGGGTCTCAGAATCAGATGTATTGATTTTTGTGTAACGTTTTTTATGGTAAAATTTTTTCCAGTTGTCTCTAACTTTTTTGGTGTGTTTTGTTTGCCACATGTAAGTTTAAAAAAAAAATTTTTTTTTTTGAAGATTTTATTTATTTATTAGAGAGAAAGTGAGAGAGAGAAAGCAGGAGCAGGGGGGAGGGGCAGAGGAAGAAGCAGACTCCCCGCTGAACAGGGAGACTGATCTGGGGCTCTATCCCAGGACCCTGGGACATGACCTGAACTGAAGGCAGACACTTTACCGATGCACCCTGTAAGTTTCAAATTTTAATGAGGGAAAAATCCATAAAATTTTGGTTACTCCTTTCATATTATGTTTGTAGAAAACTTTCTCTACTTCAAGGTTATAGTCCCATCTTAACTTTCTTTTAGTACTGGTGTAGTTTCAGTTTTTACATTTAAATCAGAAACTGAAAACATTTTTATTCAATAGCCTGATTTCACCCCTAGAAGAGGTGGGGATTTTTTGTTTATTTTTTCCCCTCTAATATACTGTTTTTAAAAGTTGGGATTATCTTCTGATTTGCCCCAGTCCTCACAACTCCCAATTGTCTTATACCTCACATATTTAGATTTGAACATTTTATTTTACTTACATGATCCTTAAGGACATTTGAGTTTGTGACCCCTAATTAGTCAATCTACAGTTTATTTTGGTATTTGAATGATAGAGGGAATTGACTTGAATTCTCCCTACCCTCCGTCCCCCGCCCCAGTGACTAGTACCAACAGTTTTTATTGGATAATTCCCATATATATGTTAAATTCTTACATGTTCTTGAGGTTTTTGCATTTTTCTGTTTGTTGTTACAACAATCACATTTTATAATGTTATATCTAAATTATATGTTTTAAAAATTTTAATGTCTGGTGGGACCAGCTTCTCCCCATCCCCAACCACCATTTGACAATTTCAGTATTCTAGTGTATCTTTTTTTCCTAGATGAAATTTAGAATAATTTAGCTCCAAACAAAAGTAACCTATTGAAATTTTAGTTTTAATTTTCACTCAGTTCAGAATACTTCCTAATTTCCCTTTTGATTTTGTGTCTGACCCATAGGTCATTTAGAAGTGTTCTATTTAGTTTCCAAATATTTGTGGATTTCCCTAGAGATCTTTCTGTTATTGATTTCTAATTTAGGTCCATTTAAGATCATGTTAGAGAACATACTTTTGATTTAAATCCTTTTAAATTTATTGAGAATTGCTTTATGGCCATAGAATATGGCATGTCTTGGTCTTTTGTGGGCACTTGAAAAGAATGTATTCTGTTGTTAAGTGGAGTGTTCTATAAATGTCAATTAGGTCAAGTTGGTTATTAGGTCAAGTTGGTTGGTAGTGTTGTTCGAGTCTTTTATATCCATGTTGATTTTGTTTATTCTAGTAATTACTGAGGAAAGGATATTAGAATCTTCGACTATTATTATAGATTTCTCTATTTCTCCTTGCAGTTCTGTTAATTTTTGCTTCATGTATTTTGAAGTTCTGTTATGGTAGACATTTAAGAGTATGTTCTGTTGATGAATTGACCTCTTTATGATTATGAAATGACCCTGTAATATGCTTTGCTCTGAAATCTACTTTGTCTGATATTAATATAGTCTCTCCAGATTTCTTTTGATTAGTGTTAGCATAGCATGTTTTTTTCATCCTTTAACTTATCTGTATCTTTATGTTTAAAGTGGGTTTCTTATAGGCAGCATATAGTTGGATCTTTATTTTTTATCCAGTCTCACAATTTCTACATTTTAGTTGAGGTGTTTAGCATGTACTCATATTCTTTCTTTCTCTCTGGCTACTTTTATACATTTTGTTTTTGAGGTTCATTCATGAACTCAGTATCCGTATAAAGGTAGTTCATACCTTCTTATTTCTGTGTAGTATTTCATTATATAGACACTAGACAATTTATCCATTCACCTTTTTTTTTAAGATTTATTTTTTTATTTGAGAATTTGAGACAGGGAGAGCATGAACAGGAGTGGCAGAGGGAGAGGGAGAGAGAATCTCAAGCAGACTCCATGCTGAGTGTGGAGCCCAGTGCAGGGCTTGATCGCAGGATCCCGAGATCACTACCTGAGCTGAAACCAAGAATCAGGGGCTTAACCGACTGTGCCACCCAGGTGCTCCTATCCATTTTCCCTTTTTAAAAAAATTTTTAAAAAATTTTTATTTGTCGAGAGAGAGAGAGGGAGGGAGGGAACAAGCAGATAGTGGCAGGCAGAGGGAGAAGCAGGCTTCCGGCTGAGCAAGGATCCAGATGTGGGACTCCTGGGACCATGACCTGAGCCGAAGGCAGATGCTTAACCGAATGAGCCACCCAGGAGTCTCTCCATTTGCCTTTTGAAGGACAGTTGGATTTTTCCAATTTGGTTGTTAATATTCTCATGCAAGTCTCTGTGTGGATGTTTGTTTCATTTCTCTAGGAGCAGGATTGCTGGCTCCTAGGGTAAGTGTACATTTAACTTTGGAAAAATAATCTTTTATAAAGTTATACAGTTTTACATTATTGCTAGCAATGTATGAAAGTTTCTGTTGCTGTACATTCTTACCAAGTTCTTGGATTGTCAATCTCTTAACTTTGGAAAGCTATAGACTTTTATAACCGACTGAGCCACCCAGGCGCCCCGTAGCTATAGACTTTTTTTGTGTTGGTTTTATAACTAGTTTTCTTACTTAGCTTTTATTAGTTATTTTTTTATGTAATTGAGCTTTCCAAGGAGACAATTATATTATCTGTAAATAATGGAAGTTTGATCTGAACATTTTCAGTATTTCTCTCTTTAGTTTTTCTTCTGGTTGAATTTCATTGACTTAAACTTCCAAAATAGGTTTAATAAATCTGAAAAAGGATTTCATCAAAAGAATTAACTCAAAATATGTTGGCATTCTTTGGAAGATCTGAAAAACTCAAAACAGCTCATTCTTTAGTGATGTAGTGTGAATGATTGTTTCTAAGTTGTTAGTTAAATATCTGTAGGCTCATTATCAATTAAATACAAACTTTTGAAGATTAAACAAATTCTCTAAGTTTGTCCCCATGACAGGTTCAGAAGTGTGTAAAATCTTTTAAAGCATTTTAATGCACCTATTTATGTTACATGTTGTAGAAATTCTATGATGGATTTTTTTTAAAGGTATATATTCTGTTCTTATAGTTACCACCTACCTGGCACAGTCATTGTCAACATTTATGAGTTAACAGGTATGGCCTTGTGATTCTAGGATATATATGTGATAGATCATCTCCTAGAGCAGGGTTTTTCAATCTTGACACCATTGACATTTAGGGCTGGATAGTTTTTTTGTTGTGGGTTCCTGTCCTGTGCATTGTAGGATATTAGCAGCATTCCTGGCCTCTACCCACTTGATGCTGGTAGGTCTTGCCACCCCCCCCCCCCCCCCCCCCGATCCCCCACAAACCAAAAATGTCTCCAGACATTACCAAGTGTCTCCTCTCGGGGGCAAAATAGCCTCTCTTGAGAAGTAGGCCTTGGTGTGACAGACATTGAAGTGGGTTTAGGCACTACCTAACTAGAAACACTGGCAGGACATGAGATTAGTTCATTGGCTGATGGAATGCCCTAACGGACCATTTCTTGAGAATTGTATTCTAGTCTAGATATCAGAGAAACAGGAAATTTGGAAGAATAGTCTTCCTTTTGTCTCAGTTTGTGGATTCCACAAGTCACTTGGTTCCTCTGCCTCACTTCCCCGTCTTCTCTTACTGACCCCCCTGTAGGATAGCAGAACCAGGAGAGGGTAACTGGGAGCTATTAATAAAATGTTAGGAAAGTTATCAGCCGATCCCTTGATGACATCTTGCCCCAACTTTCCTATTTAAGCTCCATTAGACTGTCTGTGGTCGTTGTGGTTTGAAATATAGAACCAACTCCAACCCTTGCCCAGAATAAAGTGATTTATAAGTCATTTACACAGACTTCTTCCTCAACGTGGTCTTATTTCTCCTGCCCTGGTCCACTGTGAGCTGTAGGAATGACACTTCTATACTCTTGTGACGCATAGCAGAATCTTTCACGTGGAATCCAAGTTGCGTTGTGGATGATTAGTAGACCTTATTGGTTTTGACTGATTTCCAATTATTTTCATGCTCTAATTGAGCCAGGTAACATAAGTTGCTGAACTGGACTTCATTTTTTGCTTTGCTGCTGTGACCTTTTGAATTGAGTTCTTTATCTACCTTATGCCTTAAATCTACCTATTTCTCAAAGTCATTGAGAGTAATAAAATTGCAGTGATATTTATAATGTTAACCTCTTAAGTATAAATATTTGAACTACAGTTTAAGTAAATGCTCTATAAAATCTGGACATACAAAATGGATTTGCCTTTCTAAATCTTTTCCAGCCCTTCAGAATCGATCCAAAATTCCATTTGTCTCAAGAAACTTTCCCTACCAGTTCCCGCTAACATGTGTTTCCATAGGCTTACATTTTTTGCTTATTGTTTCATGTTTTATCTCTCCCACAAAACTGTAAATTTTTTTTCAGGGGGGTACGAGTGGGGATTGGAAGGGACATTACATTTTTATGCGATATTAAATCCCTTTTATGCTTTATCTCATTTGATCTTCCTACTAACTTTAAGATTGTTATAATTATTCCCATTTACAACTATGAAAACGAAGCTTTAGAGAAGTTGAGACTTGTCCAGTGTTATCCAGTTAAGAATTGATTAAGCCAAGGATAGTACCCATTAGGTACTGGGATTCCTAACTAGCGAAATTGTTCAAACCTAAAAACTGTTTTTGATTTGCCATTATGTTTGCAAGGTGCAGAATCTTCGTGTTGCCAGTTAATGTACTGAGACATCTAAGCCTGCTATATTAAGTAGGCTGTGGACAAGGTTAGTGGGGATGGCTTATGCTGAATCACTCCTGCCCTGGCTCTGTCCTCCAGGAAGGACAGGCACTGCGAATAGCAGTCTCGGGGTGGGTATACAGACTGTGATCACACAACAGCTTCTCTATAAAGCCTTCTTGGAAGGTGTGCTCTTTCCTGTTCTCAGACACATTTGCTGACCAAAGTTCCCAGTGTCCTCTGCTTTAATCCTTAGCATTTCTGCTGCTACTGATAGAGCTTTGTGATAATACCAGCTAAAACCGAGTGTTTTAGGAACAGGCTCCAGTATGCCCTGAAGTGACCAGGAAGTTAGTATGTCTCAACCAGTGTGGAAACCACAGAGAATGGCTCTGCTGGTAGAAGAGGATGGAGCCTTGTTTTTAGCTCAGCTCACAGAATGGATAATGAAGCTCCCAGCTTGTCTGCATGTCTGACCTCCGTTGTTGGTTGTCCCGTGCATTGAACAGTCATAAAGAGGTTTTTGCCTTATTCTCTCGTGGCCTGGCAGAGCTAGTTTCTATAGATTATTTTAGTAGAACTACTTGGACTGTTTGGGTTTTTTAAAAATCGTATTGCTTTTCTTTCTTCTGCGAGATCAAATGGAAGCTACCTTGAAACCAGCTAGGAGCTGCTAACTTCCCTTTGCCTGAAGTACCTAGTCCAGGTGCTCTCTTATCTGTACTTGATGAATGCCTGAGGCAGGTCATGCCTGGAGGGTGCTTCTCCTTTCAAGGACACTTAGCTTCTCGGACCCAATACTCCTTTACCTTCTTTACTTTGGAATATTGTGTATCTCTTCACATCCCCTAGGTTTCCTTTTCCTGCTGATTTTCTTTCTTGGTCTAGGCTCTGTACCTCAGCATTTGACCATTAGCCAGCTTCAGAGTCCAGCAATTGTATCATCTGCTCTGTCCAGCATACAGTCAGCGAATTGTCTGGGCTCTCTGATTTATTCCCGACTTTGACAGGTCTCCACCTAGTGTTAACTAGTCTAGGAACTATAATTCCTGTCCAACCTGATGCATCTGTGCGCCCGCCCCCCCCCACCTCGCCCTAGGCATTCTGTGAAAACGCTGGTTGCTCATCTGTACTCTGACCCTTAGCCCCAGATGACACTGGTACGGCTTTGTGATTAGGTTGTGACACTGACACCTCCCCCCCCCACCATGCATACTGTATGTGTATATTGTTTATGTGTCTCTCAAGACTGAGTCCACCTTTTCTAAAAGACCTCTAAAAAGCAACGGGAAATCAGAAGCTGCCTTTTTGGGTATCTGTTCTTTCATTTATTCTGTTGGAGATACCGATTGAGCTCTTTATAAAATATTCTTCCCCATAATGTACTGGCATAATACTAACAACAGTAGACCTTGACCTACAGATCAGGTGTGCCCTTTGATAAAAATAAATAATGTGGAAGAACTCACTAGCCTGTTTAATGGAAGCATCATAAAAGCTTGTGTGGGGGGAAAAAAAAAAGTCTGTAGCTGGGGTAGCAAGTATGAAACAAATGTCAGAACTGAGGAGTCATAAAATTACACAGCTCATCGCCAAGGGCTGGTTTCACAGATGCTCGGATGCCATAGCCGTCCAAGACGAGGCCTCATTTTGACCATTCAGGCAGTAGGCTTTCTGGATACTTGCATCATCTGAAGCTATCTTTTACTGCCAACAGACCATTATAACATATCGGGAGTCATTAGTTAAGAAGAAGATGGGTTTACTGTTCCCTCTTAATATAAGGAATGGAGAAACTGATGCTCATGACAAATACTGAAATTGGAGCAAAGTTTGTGTCAGCAGAGCTCCTGTACCCAGAGTTTTACTGAAGGTGTCAGGTGGTATCAGACACCCACCTAATGGACATTACTTAGGAAGGAAGGGGTGAGGGGAGATGGGGGTGAACATTTGTTGGCTGCTTCTGCGGTTAGATACGTGCCAGGTGCTTTGTGATGCTGTCTCCTCTAATCTTTTTTTTTTTAAAGATTTTATTTATTTATTTGACAGAGAGAGACATAGCGAGAGCAGGAACACAAGCAGGGGGAGTGGGAGAGGGAGAAGCAGGCTTCCCGCGGAGCAGGGAGCCCGATGTGGGACTCGATCCCAGGACCCTGGGATCATGACCTGAGCCGAAGGCAGACGCTTAACGACTGAGCCACCCAGGCGCCCGCTGTCTCCTCTAATCTTGATTAACATCTCAGGGGAGTTGCTGGTGGTTCCTCATTTTATACATATGCTGAGGTGACGTTCCGGGGAGTGCTTGCACTGGGCTTTGCCTCCAGCTCTGACTCCGAAGCGTGGCTCCTTAGAATGATGCAGGCTTGCTTTAGAAAATGAAAACCTCTGATTTTGGCAGAAAGGCAGGAGATAGGAAGGACTCAGTCTCCATTTCCTCATTTCGTAAAGATTGCTGCATTTGAAAGCGGGGTGCATTAGTTTCCAACATCAGCTATTACGGATCACCTTTGTCTTTTAGGATCACATATGGAGATTTCAGAAAACAAAACAAAACAAAACACCCAAAACCAAAAACAAACCCACCACCCTGAGGATTCTGAATCTCAGTGGATTCTGGATGTGGGGCTGGGACTTCCAAGGTGATTGTGATGTGCTATTGGGATTGAGAAATGTTTCTATAGAGAGAACAATGAAATGGATGTGAGCCCTCGAGTGGCCCTGGAGATAATATCTCCAACCTTCTTGTGAGCGGAAACTGAGGCCCAGAGAGCTCAGAAGCCAGATATTTCTTCATTCAGTATAGCACTTACCCAGCATTGCCTGTTTGTTATTTTAGGTGATTCAAAAAATGCAAAGAAAAGAACACTTTCCCTGCCTTTGAAGAGTTTTTAGCTAAAGGCCACGTAGTTGGTGAGTGCAGTGCCACAGTTGGAATCTAGGTTTCATGACTTCATTGGTGTTATAAAGCCCTTTGAATGTTATCATTCCCAGGTCCTCTTTGAGATCCTTCCGGTCTGTGTAAGTGGTTGCCGTTAACACTGTGGTGAGTGGCCTCCAAAGCCCATGGCTCCCTGTTCCAGAAGTCTCCTGCCTGCCCTTCTGCCTCATTACCAGCCTGGTATTCAACCACCCATTTTGCCGTAGGTTCACAGGCCCACAGCTTTTTAGTTGACTGCTTTGTTCTTGGTTCATTTTTAAGTGTCTCACCTGGAAAAGGCCTGAAAAGCTGCACAATGATTATTTTAGGAATGTGATGCTTGGACAAAACCTGCCCTATTGGTGGTCATCGAGATCTCTTTGCTGTGCTTTCTAATTAGTTCACAGTTGTCTGACTCATCCTGCAGTGTTTTTGCGGGCTGCATATTTTTCAGAGTTTTTCCCAGACCTCTTAGGACAGTGAGCACAGCAGAGGGCAGGGAGCCATTCCTTCCA
Source organism: Neomonachus schauinslandi (assembly GCF_002201575.2). Taxonomy (NCBI): domain Eukaryota; kingdom Metazoa; phylum Chordata; class Mammalia; order Carnivora; family Phocidae; genus Neomonachus; species Neomonachus schauinslandi. Next base: position 52,288,204 of record NC_058412.1, read on the forward strand.
GTCACTGGGGAGGGAAGGAGGAAGGCAGTGTGTGTGCCCAGCACTGTGCAAGGCCCTTTTCCATACATTTTTCTCTTTAATGCTTCTCAGTGGCCTTGGGGGAGAAAGTTTCTGTGCCTGCAAATATGGGTAATAACAGCCTTACAGAAGTAACTTTGTCAAGGTTATGTAAACAAGTGTTTTGTTGCTAGAAATCCAACCATAGAACCTTCCGACCTAGAGGCCATGTTCGGTTCCTTAGACTGCATGCCACGTCATATGTAAAACTTTTGCTCTAGTCCAAATCTGCTTTTTGGATAAATGACTCTCAGTTTGATTTCTGATATCCTCAGTAGGTTTTAGAGAGCAAGGCTTTGATTTAACAGTCCAGGAGGGATATAGTAATTGGGACAGGACTCCAGACAGGGTAGCATTAGGTGTCATGGTCTGAGAATTGCCGTGAGGCAAGGCGCTAAGCCTGTAGGCCAACCCAGCCACCCCAAGAACAGCAGTTTTGATTCTGGGTAAAGGGAGCAGTGATTCTTGGAGTGTGGCTAACTCCAGAAGCAAAACCAGCGTGGGGATGCTGCATTGCGAGTAGGGTGGAAGGCTTCCGATTTCTTGGGGATGGAGGGGCTGTAAATGAGATCTCTGAGTGCCTAGAGTTGGAGGTCTTGGGACATCAAAGACTAAGCCTGATTCGATGCTGACCTGGGGTAGCAGTTGCCATGTGCTTATGGACACCGTTTTGTGCAATCTTTAGCTTGGCGATGAGTTGTTGAGAGCCTGACTTGACACCAAAATGTGATGGAGTATCTGTAGAAGTTGAATCATGTGCTGTAATGTGTATATGTGAGTCTTTTAATGGAGCCAGTGCATCTGGGGATTGGCATGAGTCTATGTGACAGGTTGTGAGACCAGGGTATCAAGACAGAGAGTTATCCATACAAGTCTGGACTACTCAAAGCTGAAGCTAAAAGCAGTATTTGACTCTTACCCCTCCCACACTCTCTTACCTTCTTTCTTTTCCTTTATCAAAACGTGGTGGGGTGCCTGGGTGGCTCAGTCGTTAGGCGTCTGCCTTTGGCTCAGGTCATGATCCCAGGGTCCTGGGATCGAGCCCCACATCGGGCTTCCTGCTCAGCGGGAAGCCTGCTTCTCCCTCTCCCACTCCCCCTGCTTGTGTTCCTGCTCTCGCTATGTCTCTCTCTGTCAAATAAATAAATAAATAAAATCTTAAAAAAAAAAGTGGTACGACTGTGTTCTCAAGAGCGAATTATAATTAAAGTAACCACAGTGTAAAGCTCCTCAATGCAGGGTCTCCGAGTGAAGTAGAGAAGCTGGTTAGAGAAGAGGTATTATGTAATGACCTAATTATGAGGCCTGCCATCTGCTTAGGAGTCATGCTTGCCTGCTTAGGATTCCCTGATTGTGTTTTTCAAGGAGGATGCTAGATTGTTCAGGGGAGCTGTGTGTGTGTATGGGGGCGGGGGCAGGTAAACAACACTAGAAATACTAATGCCTTTCTTGAAGGAGGTTGGTAGGTTGTGGGGGGAGGGAGCAGAAATAACCTTGGAGGGCTCCTAAGCAGATGTTACCCATTAGTATGAAGAACACTGGTAGAAGGTTTAATTATTCTGTAGAAGAGGCTCCACATATTAGAGGAGGGGCAGTCAGGTGAAGGTGACTGTCAGGATGTGGCCGGAGACCTCAAGTCTACCTGGAGAACCAACTGAGACATTTTTCTCTGTTTAGGAGAAAAAGGGAGATATCCACTTTGTTTTTTCAGTGGGTGGTTTCTACTGGAGATGAAAACATTAAATCCAGGATCCTGAAAAAATAGGATGAGTCAATATAGAACTGAAATGCAAACCACCATGTTCAGGGCACCTGATGAGTTAATTGCCTCTGAAGGGACATAGGTCCAAGAATCAATGAAGAAATCATACAGATAGCAGGAAAGTGGCAGGTGAAGGGAGTGTGTCTTTGAACCTGCAGTGGGTATTGTGCTCAGCTGGAAAGGAGGCTTTGGACTGTGAGCCATGAGGCCAAGCCCCAGGATAGTGACACACTGGGAGAAGCAGGCTTCCCGCCGAGCAGGGAGCCCAATGCGGGGCTCGATCCCAGGACCCTGGGATCATGACCTGAGCCGAAGGCAGAAGCCTAACACTAGACATATAGGGAGTGACTTTCACGGAAAATATCAAACTTTTTTTTCTTTTTTCTTTTTTTTTTTTTTTAAAGATTTTATTTATTTATTTGAGAGAGAGAGAATGAGAGAGAGCACATGAGAGTGGGGAGGGTCAGAGGGAGAAGCAGACTCCCCGCTGAGCAGGGAGCTCGATGTGGGACTCGATCCAGGGACTCCAGGATCATGACCTGAGCCGAAGGCAGTCGCTTAACCAACTGAGCCACCCAGGCGCCCCTCAAACTTTTTTTTCTTTTGAAAATATCCAACTTTCTAAACATTCTTAGAGAACTTTTTTTTTTTTAATTTGTCAGTGAGAGAGAGAGCACAAGCAGGGGGAGGGGCAGAGGGAGAAGCAGGCTCCCTGATCTGCGGGACTGGATCCCAGGACTCTGGGATCATGACCTGAGCTGAAGGCAGATGCTTAACTGACTGAGCCATCCAGGTGTCCCTTTAGGAGAATCCCTAACAGAAAATCTCTTTGCCTTCAGGTTTTAAAAATATGCCTATATCAGGATAATCAGCAAGTGATTGCAGTGAATATCCCAAAGGGTGCATTGTTTTGCCAATTCCTACCCCTACTCCCACCTGTCAGAGAGCTCTTTAAAATTTATTTTCTTCTACTTCTCAACTGCTACCCTCCAGTATGAAAGCAGTGTTGTCTTTTAAAGAATAATAATTCAAAGTCCTGCATAGAATTTAGGAGGTTATTTGATGTGTTTCATGTCCCTAAAGAATTATCAAAATATGGCAGATACCTCGCCCCAAATGTCAGACATTTTTCTGTCCTTTTAATCCAGTGCCACACTTTTATTTTACAGATAAGGAAATGGAGGCCCAGAAAAGGGTAGTGGCTTGCTCAAGGTCATAGCTTGTCATTTGTGGGACTTGGACCAGAACTGGGTCTCCTGACTCCTAGCCTGTTCTTTCTGTTGCCCCTTGGTATCTCTCACGTGGAGATTTATTTGAAATGTTGCCAGCAGTCGTGTGGCAGTGACAGTCACACATGACTGTGGTGGGTGTGTGTTCAAGCCTTTGGACACGATGTGGGCTCTCTCACTGATGTCAACTAGGGCAGAGTCCTCAGGCCCTCAGAGCAACAGGAAAGACTTTGAAGGTGCTAGACATCAGCATTCTTTTTCTAGGAGTTTTCTAGGAGTTTGCCAAGACTCTGGAGCAGAAAGTTTTATTTCTACACCGAAGCCTGCCTCTTATCTTCCCTTTGACCACCACTTCTTGTTGAACCCCATTTCTTTCTTTCTTTTTTTTTTTTTAATATTTATTTGTTAGAGAGTGAGCACAAGCAGAAGGAGTGATAGGCAGAGGCAGAGGCAGAAGCAGGCTCCCCACTGAACAGAGAGCCCAATGTGGGACTTGATCCCAGGACCCTGAGATCATGACCTGAGCCAAAGGAAGATGCTTAACTGAGCCACCTAGGTGTCCCTGAACCCCGTTTCTGAAACAGCTTTGGGTTGGCGTTTCTCTTTTGCCTGACTTTCCTAGCATTCAAACTTGAACTTGAGCAGACATCTGGCAAAGAGGTTTCTCTGTAGGATCTTGAATCGCTATTTAAAATGTGGATTATGGTATATTTTGTTTTCCCCGGTGGCAGATCTTTTCAGGAGAATAGGAATTTGCAGTCATTAGCTTCCTTTCCTCGACAAAGACAGCTAGCATGGTCAGACTTCCTTAACATTTCTCTTACCCTTAAACCACTGGTAGGCTTCATTTAAGTTAGTCACACACACGCGTTATTAACATAAAGAGACACTCTGATTATATTCTAAGTGTTCTTAGTATACTGCAGTTTTTACTTCTTATTTCAAAAAGATCTGAAATACTTCTTGATCCTGGAACAGTGGTTCCCCAAAATGGTAGATGACCCATATTGCCTGGGAGGCTTTAAAAAAAATAGATCTTAAGGCCCCACCCATGCCTATCAAATCAGACTCTTTATCAGCATTTAGCTATTTACCAAGTACTTTATCAGTGAGGTAACATGTACTTTGTATATTGGATACTTAATAAGTGGCTTAAGAATTTATCTAGAGCGAGGACAAAAGGTTTTGTTTTTTAGAACACTGCACTACGTTCAATGTGGCATTGTAAGGTGAATCTGTTTTTTTCAGCAATGATATAAGAATGAATAGTGAAGGGGCGCCTGGGTGGCTCAGTTGGTTAACAACTGCCTTCGGCTCAGGTCATGATCCTGGAGTCCTGGGATCGAGTCCCACATCGGGCTCCCTGCTCAGCGGGGAGTCTGCTTCTCCCTCTGACCTTCCCCACTCTCATGCTCTCTCTATCTCATTCTCTCTCTCAAATAAATAAATAAAATCTTTAAAAAAAAAAAAAAGAATGAATAGTGAAAAGCATTCTCTAAATATGTTCTGAATTGGGCCATTTGAAAATGGACTGGCTTACCTGCAGAGTGTCAAATGAGCTCTACTAAAAGGCAGAGAAATGTTTTAATTTAGGGCTTTAAAAAAGGAAGCAATTTTTAAATGTACACTTATGGTAAATAGATTGAAAATTGGCATGAATAAAACACTTTCTTTACATTAAAATAGATATTCTATTTGTTTGTTTGTTTGTTTTTAAAGATTTTATTTATTTATTTGACAGAGACAGAGACAGCGAGAGCAGGAACACAAGCAGGGGGAGTGGGGAGGGAGAAGCAGGCTTCCAGCTGAGCCGGGAGCCCGATGTGGGGCTCGATCCCAGGACCCTGGGATCATGACCCGAGCCGAAGGCAGTTGCCTAACCAACTGAGCCACCCAGGCGCCCCAATATTCTATTTGTTTTTAAACTCCACATCTTTTGGGGGCGCCTGGGTGGCTTAGTTAAATGTCCAACTCTTGATTTCTGCTCGGGTCATGATCTCAAGGTCCTGGGATCGAGCCCCGCATTGGGCTCCCTGCCCAGCGGGAAGCCTGCTTCTCCCTTTCCCACTCCCCCTGCTTGTGTTCCCTCTCTCGCTGTCTCTCTCTCTCTCTCTGTCAAATAAATAAATAAAATCTTTAAAAAAAAATTTCATTTGGCTGTCCATGATTTTGCACATAGACTGAATATAGAAATAACGCATATTCTACCTGAAAACTGTAGCATGTTAATGTTTACTGCCCTCACAGAGTTTATCTAATTCAGTCTTCTACTTTTACACATGGGGAAGCTGAGACCTAATGAGTAAGAGTGAGTTAATCCAGAAGTGTTAATCAAGACTCTCTATAGGTACATAACAGTTACCTACTTCAACCAGCTGATGTATAAAAAGACAAAGTAGGCAGGAGTCTGTCATGGAACCTGGGAGCGGGAGTGCCGCTGACCCTCAGGAAGGGGCTGAGATCAGGAACAAGAAGGCTCTCAGGAGTTTCTGTTTCTCTGTCTCTGTCTCTCCTGTATCTCCGCTTTTTTCTGTTTCCGTGTTGGTCTTTTTTTTCTTACATGTGGACCTACCCTGTTCACTCATTCATGTGGCTCAATCTGGTTACTATACACCTCCTACTTTTACTTACAGCTTAAGTGGCCTGCCCAGACTTACACCAAAATCCACTTCTGTGGAAGAAAGCATCTGATTGATCCAAGCTTGGGTCAGCTGGTTCCATCAACTCTGACAAGGTGGAGGTGAAGGTATTATTTAGTCAGACATGACTGGAGGAGAGGGAATATCCAGAGGAAGGTGAGTCACTGAGTTGGGCAGACACCCCACAGCTTTTCTGAGAGTACACTAATACATTCTAGCATTCTAGGGGAAAAATGAGGATGATCTGAAATAAGGTAATGGCAGGGAGTGTGGGAAGAAATAAGCAGATTTGAGAGAGATGGAGAAAAATCAGTAAACTCTGGTAATTAGTTGGATATTGGGGAATGGGAGTTGTCGAAGATAGAAAATGGGGTAGGGGGTGGTCACATTCACAGTAACAGGGAACACAGGAAAGGAGGCTTGGGAGGTATGAGGGAGGCAGATGGGGCTTGATTTCAGTTTTAAATGACTGGGAGTGCTTGTGAAAATTACAGGTGGAAATGTCTGTCAGGTTAATTGAGTAGGTCAAAAATGTATGGGTCTGGACCTCTGGGGAGAGTTGTCAATATTATGAATGTAATTAAAGGATGCTTAATGGGTGAGCTTGCACAGGGAGCATTTATAGAGCGAATAGAGATGACTCAGGACTGAATCCTGAAGAAACACTAGCATTTAAGAAGGAGGGAGAAGATGAGAAATTCTAAAGGAGATTAAGAAGTGGACAGAGATGTAGGGGGAAAACTGTGTAATGGCCTTTCCTTTGGGAGCCCAGTGGAAAGAGTACATGATTCAGGAGTGTCAGGAGTGAAAAGTGCCGCGTGGCGGACATGTGACACAACACCTGAAAAGCAACGTGCTGGACTGAGCCCCGGAGAGGGCCGTGCAGAGGGCAGAGACCAGATTACAGGAGGCTTTTGAATGACTGGAAGGTAGAATGTGTGCAGAGAGAGAGGAGTATTAGACCATTAAAAAGATCTGGTTGTAAAAGAGAGGAAAGGGGTAGTAGCTAGGTGGATTAAGAAGGGGTGAAGAGGGTGCCTGGGTGGCTCAGTTGGTTAAGCGACTGCCTTCGGCTCAGGTCATGATCCTGGAGTTCCAGGATCGAGTCCCGCATCGGGCTCCCTGCTCAGCGGGGAGTCTGCTTCTCCCTCTGACCCTCCCCCCTCTCATGTGCTCTCTCTCTCTCTCTCTCAAATAAATAAATAAAATCTTTAAAAACAAAACAAAACAAACAAAAAGGGGTGAAGAGATTGCTTTTCCTTTTTTCTTTTTAAGATCAGAGAGACCTAGAGCGTGTTTAAATACTCATGGGAAAGGGGCAGTAGGGAGGAGCCGCTGGAAATACAGGAGAGGAGGCAGTTTCTGGAGTGAAGTTCTTAAAGAGGGAGTGATGGGCTCCAGAGACAGGAGGAGGGATGGAGGCAGGCTGGCTGATGGAGGGAACTTGGAAGAGGGAGGGGTGTGAAAGTCGAGGACACTAGCTGGATTCAGGACTTTCTGGGACTCTAGAACTCTTGGTAGTTTGGGGAGGTGAAAAGGGAGGAGTTGAGGCCCCTTTCAGTGTTGAGATTTTTTTTTTTAAATCATGCTTTTGACCCTGCGAATAATTTTAGAAATGGAAGTGGGTGTCTGTGCTGCGTATTTCAGTGGGAGTTGGGAAAGTGGTTCACCTGGGAATAGGATCTCCTTGCACTTGAACTCTTATCTGAGCCAGTTGTAGACGTGCTCAGCATTGGAGTCTTTGGTTTCCTTAGGATTGAATCACTAATTGCAATGAAGAAGGCTCAGAGCAGTCAACATCTCTTAATATTCAGCATTCAGAGATAAGTCTAAAGGCATCTTTCTGTTCAAAATTTCACTGAAAATAGTTCCCACAATCCCACATACTCTTATTAACATAGCCCTGTTGGGATATGTGTGTGGTCTGATTTTGTCTAATGCTGACTGCTTTTTACTTCATCGTAAACCCCAAACCCTTGACTTTGCCATAGTTAGTTGCTGCTTGAAAGTTGAGAGGTAAGGCACCATGTTCCCCTCTGTGGCCCTGGGAGTGGGAAGGAAGAAGTTCAAGGAGTTCCTCGCCCAACATAGGCCTTTCCCTCCAACTGAGACCATATTGCCCGAGGGAGCCTGAATTCCCCAGGGTACCTTAGTGAAGATGAAGGTGAAAGAGCACCCAAAGCTAGTGAAAAGAAGTAGACTTTAAGAATAAGATTAGTATCTTCACCATCCTTATTCCCTCCCTGACCGAAAATGCTAGTCCCCAACCAAGTGTGCTGCTGCTGTTCTATCTGGGTCTCTTATGCCTCCTGTGGAAACAAATGTGGTGGGGATAAGGAGGGGTCTCTTGCCAGTACCTGGCCTTTGGTAGATTATAACCCGCCTCCCCCTGGGAGAGTGAATACAAAGGGCAAGAGAAGAGGGGTTAGGGCCAGGAAGGAAGGAATGTAACCGAAGCTTTGTAGCTGAAATCCCTCCCACAGTCTGCTTCTGGGGCAGCTCGGCAGCTCAGGGCAATGATCTCTTCTACTGTGCTGGAAGGTAGAAGATGATGTGCTGAAAGCTGGCGCACAGTCGCTACTTGGCGCGCTCCCGTTATTGTCACTCAGCTCTCCTTGTGATGGGGTGGGAGGGAGCGGGTTTACCTAGAATGGAGCCCGATTAGAGTGTTAGGGCACCATTTCTCACTCACAGTTGGGGAGTAAATTCAGAACAGCACAGTGGGCCACTCTTAAGTGCATGGTACCAGAGGTCAGATAATGGAAAGTTTAGTGAACTCCTGCTTTTCTTTATCAGTGAAATGAGACTTGAGTCTCTGAATGGGCGATGAGAAAATCACAGCAGAATAAGCTGAGGGAGCCTTTGGAAGTCTGGTAGGTGGGCTTTAGGAAATGAGTGTGTGAGGCACAGATTCAGGGCATTGGACATGTGCCTGGGCTGTTGGGGCTCTGCTTGCAGAATGAGTCTGTGGTTCCCCATTGGATAAATGCATATAATAATACTTGCCTCACAGGACTGTCATGAGGATGCAATTAGTTGATGCATGTGAAAGTGCTTGGCACAGAGCTGAATCTCAGTAGTGCTATTTTTGGATGTGTCCTAAACAGATGTGCTATAAAGTGGCTGGAAGATGGGAAGGTCTGATGGAGAATAGGCCATGTAGCATTATATTGTGTGTATGTTTCTTTACCTTATATTCACATTATATTTGTGTTCTTACTAGAGCAGTTATTCAGACTGCTGTCCTGATCGATGGTGCTTCTGTGGTCATTGACTTGATCTCTTGAGCTCTAGAGGCCATTTTTATCTAGAAATATGTACCTCTTCTTTTCACCATGAGGACTCAGGCCTTGATGAACTTCTCATAAGCATGGTTAATTGAGCTTATTATTATAGTTCACTGTCACTCCCTTGCTTCCTGGATGTTTATGTGTGTATCATGTGTCTATGCTGCCATTAAACGCAAGCATAATTACTAACTTACACATTTTTTAAGTAGGATTCTGTTAAGGACTGATGCTTCTTTTATGGTTGAGTGGGGGTTTCAGTCATTGTGTATTGTATATTTTCTGAATAGAAAGGAGTTTTCTGTTTTGATCCCAGAAAATCACTGGAGAGAAAGGTTGGGCTAGAGTTGGGTCCGGGGGGCCTGGGAGAGTGTGTGGGGCTCTCTCAAGGCCATCACCACTCTTTCGTTCATGCTTAGTGCTGCCATCAGACCAGACAGGCACTGGTCCACCTCACTGCCCTGACTGTGCTGGAGGGGTGCAGACATTTTCCAGGAAATTAGCCAGTCAGGATTATGGTAAGCGTAGAAACAAATTTTTTTTTTTTAAAGATTTTTATTTATTTATTTGACAGAGAGAGTGAGACATCGAGGGAACACAAGCAGGGGGAGTGGGAGAGGGAGAAGCAGGCTCCCCGCTGAGCAGGGAGCCCGATGCGGGGCTCGATCCCAGGACCCTGGGATCATGACTTGAGCCAAAGGCAGATGCCCAACAACTGAGCCACCCAGGCGCCCTCTCAGCTTTTACCTTTAAAAAAGTCATCCATGAGAACTAGACAAAGTAACATTTATTGTATTGCATGTTTAGTTTGAACTAAGGTAGTTAATTGAAATTTAAGTTAGTGCATCTGAAGTGTCTGAAGGATATTAGGCGGTTATGTAAAGAATTGTCTTAATTTGATGAAAATGTCATTGTTAGAAGTAAAACCAGATGAAAAGAGCCAGCAGGTTTTTGTTTGTTTTTGCAAACCCAGACTTTGAGAAAGATCTCTGCTTTATTTTTTTTTTAATTTTTAAAATTTTTTAAAGATTTTATTTATTTGACAGAGAGAGACATAGCGAGAGAGAGAACAAAGCAGGGGGACTGGTAGAGGGAGAAACAGGCTTCCAGCGCAGCAGGGAGCCCGATGCGGGGCTCGATCCCAGGACCCTGGGATCATGACCTGAGCCGAAGGCAGATGCTCAATGACTGAGCCACCCGGGCGCCCCAGAAACAAATTTTTTTGAAAGGTTTTATTTATTTGAGGTGGGGGAGGGGCAAAGGGAGAGGGAATCTCAAGCAGACTCCTTACTGAGCATGGAGCCTGACATAGGACTTGAACTCACGACCCTGAGATCATGACCTGATCTGAAATCAAGAGTTGAATGCTCAACCAACTCAGTCACCCAGGCTCCCCAAACATAGAAATAAATTAATGCAAAGTATCTATGACAAACAAAATATCAGACTTTTAAATAAAGACAGGATCAGTAACAGTGTTGTGCCCAGCCATTTTGGAGCCTGAGGCAAAAGGAAAATAAATACGGGTCCTGTCTTTATTTAAAAAGTTGAAATTTGGAAAAAAAAATTGAAATTTGTTCATGAATTTTTTGCATTGATGTTCATTTACAAAATATGTTAATATTTTATTTACTTTGATTACTGAGTTTTTTGGCACTGCCTTAAATTTTGTGTCCAGACAGATACCTCATTCCCCACACCCTATTCCCAGCCCTGGTTTTACATCAAAAGCAGAGGAAATTTTCTCCACATGTAATTTAGTACATTGGTTGGTGCTGGTGTGCTCCTGGTCCTTTTTGAAGACTTACCTTCTTAACACACCTCCCCAGGTTTGGAGGGCAGGTTTTTCTAAAAAAAAAAGTTGTTCTTTAAAAACAACTAAAAGAGTTTGTTTTTATAACTTAAGAAAGATAATATGCGGTCATTATAAAAAATTTGGAGGAGTGCCTGGGTGGCTCAGTTGGTTAAGTGTCTGACTCTTATTTTTGGCTTAGGTCATGATCCCAGGGTCGTGGGATGGAGCTGTGCGTTAGGCCCCGCACTCAGTGGGGAGTTTGCTTGAGGATTCTCTCTGTCCCTCTCCTTCTCTCCCCCCCCCCAAAATGAATAAATAATTTTTTTTTTAAGATTTTATTTATTTGTCAGAGAGAGAGAGAGAACGCACACAAGCAGGGGGAGCGGCAGGCAGATGGAGAAGCAGGCTCCCCACTAAGCAAGGAGCCTGATGCGGGGCCCGAACCCAGGACCATGGGATCATGACCTGAGCTGAAGGCAGACACTTAACCGACTGAGCCACCCAGACATCCCTGGATAAATAAATCTTTAAAAAATTTGGAAAATAGAGAAAAGGATAAGGAAGAAACCAATCATCTATAATCCCATCATCCATAGGCTATTCAGTCTTTGAAAGTTTTTGCATGTTTTAGTCATAGCATTTTGTTGTATTTTCTTCTAGTCTTTTTGCTACACATACGCATTTCCACATAATTGTGTTCTTAACAAGGTTAGAGCTTTATATCTTGTTTTTTTAATTTGCTATCTTGTGCACATTTTAGTATTTTAAAAATGTTAAATATTTTAATAGCTATACATCCCTCTCCTCAACTTTATAGCCTTAACAATAGTACTGGATACTTGGGTCAAGTTGTCCTCCTCTTCTTCCAGATTGGGTGGGATCCTCTGTTCTTCAGACCTACTTCCCTTCCTCGTTTGGCATAAACCTCTTAGAACCCTATGACATCTTGGTTTTTTCCTAGTACCTTGTCCAGGCTCCTGAGAGAGTGAGCACTTTCTTAATCAAACTTCAGATATTTTTTCCATAGGCTCTGCACTGACCCCGTAGCTTCTTTCTTCAGTGAGGGCTAGAAGGTTCTTGTTATTGGAAGACCCACTTTTCTCCCTAACTTATATTTCTCTGTTCTGTTGGGGTTGGTACTCATTTGTTATCAATCTAGTTGATGAGCTTATACTCATTTGGTATCTGGGCTGTTTTTTTTTGTCAGAGAGAGAACGCACAGGCACAGGGAGAAGCAGGTTCCCCTCAGAGCAAGGAGCCCAATGCGGGACTCCATTCCAGGACTCTGGGGTCATGACCTGAGCCGAAGGCAGATGCTTAACTGACTGAGCCCCCCAAGGCATCCCTGGTATCTGGGCTGTTAATACTTGATCAGTGTCCGTGAAATTTGGTTTCTTTATGTTTGTTTGGTGCCGGAGTCAAGTCTGATCTCTGCTGTGTCCGAGAGGGCTTGGGAGTAGGCCATCCCTGGAGCTTTACTGCGTCACTGTAGTTGCCACAGAAAGCGAGAAACGGACTCCACTGTTCTGTGTCTCTTCCTGTTACTCAGTCCCCACTCCCTTTAGAGTCACTCACTGAGTTTCTGTGCCCCCCGCCCCCGCCGGTGTGTTTTGACCTCTTAAGTCTGCCAGGGAGTAGAGTGCAAGGACAGTATGGACATCGGTGCCTGGGCAGGTTTCTCTCCAGTGCGGACAGCAGTTGCACATAGAGCCAAGACTAGAGTGAGGTGCTTACCTCAAGTGCAGAATTTAAGGGGCACCCTACAACTCAGTAATCAACCTTAATAATATTTTTATGCAATATTTAAAAAATAAAAATGAATGTAAAAAGCCACGATGAACAAAATATCAGAGTTTAAAATACAGGATCAGTTTGGGGAGCCTCAACTCTTGATTTCAGCTCAGGTCATGATCTCAGGGTCATGAGATGGAGCCCCATGTCAGGTTCCGTGCTGGGTCTGGAGCCTGCTTACTATTCTTTCTCCCTCTCTGTCTGCCCGCCACCCCTCCCTGCCTGGCCTCCTGTTCTTTCTCTCTCTAAAAAATAAAAAAATAAAATACAGGATCAGTTGAATATTGCTGTGTCCAGCCATACTGCAGCCTGATTCAAAAGGAAAAATCCGTACTACTGACTTTGTCTTTTTGTGCCTATGGCATGTGCCTCACTCTGCTCGTCCTAGTCCCGACCCTGGTTGTACAGCAAAGCAGAGGAAGTTTTCCCCACGCATAATTCAGTGCATTGGTCAGTGCTGGTATATGCCTGATCCTTTTGGAGACTTAACAGCCTCTCTACGTTTGCCCATGCCTGAGCTCTTTTTTCACTTTGTATGAAAGATTCCGCCCTGTCTGCTTCCTCTGCTTCCTCTCACTGGAGAGCTAAGTCCTCTTCTTTATGATTTATTTCTGATAATCCCGGGTAAAAACGATCTTCCTGGCTTTACCAGATAATGAGTGTTCTGGGTGCTGAGGATTCCCCCACTCCTTGACTCCGATCTGTGAGCCCAACAAAGGTTATGATGCAGACCATGTTCCCCTGTTCAAATTCCTTATGGCTGTCCTTTCCCAAATAGATTTTGACCATTTTCTGCCATAGATCTTTGTGCATGATTGCAGATTCTATTTTAATGTAAATCTAGTCTTTAACTGAAAAATTCTCACTCTTCAAGTGCAATTTTTAGTACTCTCTTTTAACATTCTGTTCTGGACACTTTTTGTTAAAGGAGCCTGTATTGGTTAAAATGATTAAAGCCTAATTATATCAGAGCTCATGTATTCTATAATCATACTGGTACAAGGTTTCTTAGGGTCATCAGGGTCAAGGAACAGAACTTTAATTCAAATTAGATTAAGTAAAAAGGAATTTATTGGATAAATATGGTGGAACCTTCCAGAACCCAACAGTAGGAAGTGAAGCTGAATTTTGTGACTGTTGGAAAGTTTTCAGATGGTTCTTTTGTCTGTACCTCTCCCCTTGGAGCCACATAGCCTTGCATTGCAGCTTCTTCCAAGTGTCTGCTCCATTTTCCTGCCCCCCCTTTTTTTTTTGACAGAACTTTTTTTTTTTTAATTGAAGGATAGCTGATACACAATGTTACATTAGTTCAACATAGTGATTCACCAAGTCTATACGTTATGCTGGGCTGACCACAAGTGTAGTTAACATCTATGACCATACAGCACTGTTGACTGTATTCCCTATATTGTATCTTTTATCCCCACGACTTCTTCATTCCATAACTGGAAGCCATTTTCTTGCCTCAGGCTCTCAAGGGAGAGTGCACCAGCTGCCCACTCCTGGTCCAGTTCAGTGTAGCTAGGAGAAGGGGGTCACTTGACACAACACATCTAATCTTATTTCAGCATGGGGTGAAGAGTATGGTAAACTAGACCACTGTGTTTCTCACAATGTATAATAATAAAGTAAAATCTCTGTCCTCTGAAAGAATAGTCCTAGTGAGACAGACTAGTATGCAGGCAGGTGGGATATAATCAGGGTAAGAAAATAATGTGAGGATGGGCATTCTGTGAGGTGAAAGTTCACAGAGGAGTTCTGGTTTGAGCTACACTTGTATTTAGAGCCACAGGTTTTTTTTTTTTCTTTTTTTTTTCTTTTTTAAAGATTTTATTTATTTATTTCAGAGAGAGAGAATGAGAGAGAGCACATGAGAGGGGGGAGGGGCAGAGGGAGAAGCAGACTCCCCGCCAAGCAGGGAGCCCGATGCGGGACTCGATCCCGGGACTCCAGGATCATGACCTGAGCCGAAGGCAGTCGCCCAACCAACTGAGCCACCCAGGCGCCCCTAGAGCCACAGGTTTACTAATGAAACAGAAGACAGGTATTCCAGATAGAGAATATAAGGAGAAAGCATGGAGGCATCAGCGGAAGCTGTCCAGACAGCTCAGTTCAGTGTGGGCTGCAGATTAAGATGGGCCTTGTATACCCCATTAAGACGGGGATTTTGATCTTATAGCTGGTTGAGAGCTAGCAGAGAATTATAAGCACAGAAACAACATTATTGGATTTGCTATTTATGAGACATCTGTTAATCATCTATCATGTGCCAAGCGCTGTGCTAGCCCTGAGGATTCCAAGAGGAATAAGAAGTTCTTGACATTTTAATTTTCTTTGGTGACCCAGAGTGCCCCACTTGGAAAACAATGTAGAATGTTGTCTCTATGATTTCATAGTATTCAGAGTCCTTAAACTGGTGTTTAATGATGACATTTAAGTATCATAAAGTATAAATAGTACGCTTTATGTAAAAAAAAAAAAAAACTTTGTAAAGTATCATATAGTATGTCATAAAATATAACATAACAAGCATTATTTCTACCAAGGCAGGTCCCTCTTTGCCTCAGCCTATCTACTGAAGAGATCAACATATCACAGATAATCACAACGCATTGTGATAAGTGTGACAATAAAGGGAATGGCCAAATGTGTGGTAATATGAAAGCCTGGGGGTGATTGTCAGGAAAAGGGAAGACCTCACAGAGGAGGTGAACTTTTATCAAGCAGAAGATTGGGACAGGATATTCTAGGCAAAGGGAATAGCACATGTGAACCTCCTTCCCAGGGATAAAGGGGCAGAAATGTTCAAGTTTTGAAAGCTTGGTGGTAGAGGAGGAGGGAGCATTGGGAGCTGGACGGGGGGTGGGGAGCAGGGCTGTCTTTAAATTATAAAGGGTCTAGAGCTGTCATACATTGTTGGTGGGAGTATAAAATGATATAAGCACTTTGGGAAAAGGTCCGGCAGTTTCTTTCTTTTTTTTTTTTTTCTTTTCAAGATTTTATTTATTCATTTGAGACACAGAGATACAGAGAGAGAGAGAGCATGAGCAGGAGGAGAGGCAGAGGGAGAAGCAGGCTCCACTGCTGAGCCAGGAGCCCGATGTGGGGCTTGATCTCAGGACCCTGGGATCATGACCTGAGCCGAAGGCAGACGCTTAACCATCTGAGCCACCCAGGCGCCCCCCCGGCAGTTTCTTATAAAATTAAATATACACCTACTTGGTGGCCCAGCACTTACACTCTTGGGTATTAGTTATTTACCCAAGAGAAATATTTATTTTATGATACAAAAGACTTGTACAAGAATGCATATAGAGCTTCCTTTATAATAGCTCCAAATCTGAAATAACTCAATGTCTCTCTGGAAAAGAAAGAATAAACAGGTTAGCAATAAGAGTAATATACAGTTGGGGCTCCTGGGTGGCTCAGTTGTTAAGTGTCTGCCTTCGGCTCAGGTCATGATCCCAGGGTCCTGGGATCAACCCCAACCCCCCAGCTCGGCTCCCTGCTCCGTGGGAGGCCTGCTTCTCCCTCTCCCACTGCCCCCTGCTTGTTTTGTGTCCCCTCTCTCGCTGTGTTTCTCTCTGTCAAATAAATAAAAAATCTTAAAAAATAAAAAAAAAGAGTTATATACTGTTACACTCAACAATAGAAGCTATTATGGTGAGTGAAAGATCCTTACACACAAAAAAAGCCTGCATTGTACAATTCCATTTATATGACGTTCTAAAGCCCGCAAACCCAGCAATCGATGAAAAGTAAAACAGTTGTTGTCTCTAGGGGGGGATACAAGGATGGGATTGTCTGGAAAGGGGTATGAGGGAATTTTCTGAGTGATGGAAAGGTCTGATATTTTGGTAGGGGCCTGGGTTACATTGAGTGTGTGTATTTATCAAAACTCATCCAATAATAAACTTAAGATTTATACACTTCATTGTAAATAGATTTTATTTCTACCCTCCTTCCCTCCCCCAAAAAAGAACCATGAACTCTGGACACAAGTAAGATATGTATGCTAAAGCATTTAGGATGAAGTGCACTGAGGTCTCCACCTTACTTGGAAATGGGTCAAAATAAGACGAGTTTGTATTTGCATAGATGGATGATATATGCGTGATAAAACAAGTATACCAAAATGTTAACATTGTAGACTCTAGGTGGTGGGTGTGTGGCTATTTGAAGTATGATCATCTCAACTTTACTGTGTGTTTGAAATTTTTCATAATAACATGGAAGATATAAAGGTTCTTATATACTGCTGTGTAAGGAATTTGGTCTTTATTCTGGGGAACTAATGAACACTTTTAAGAGGAGTTATTAGGTATGAGTTTTAGAAGAGAAAGAGATTCAAGGCACAGAAACTGAGGACTCTATTTTAGTTCTCCTGGTAAGAAAAGAGGAGAGTGTGAAGGAGCACCAGGGATGGAGTAGAGAGGATGGATCCTGGAGAAGTTTAAGGGATAGAATTGTTAAGACTCAGTGAAATCAACTTGGTGGTGGCAGGTGTTGGGAGGGGAAGGAAACCGTGAGCTGGTGCACAAGTCCAGAGGGAGAGACCACACCTAGGGGATGGTGTATGGCAGTGATGGGTCATAGATCTAGAAATCCTGAACCTCAGACAAAAGGCTTTAGCACGAAGTGAAGGTGGAATGCTCTAGAATTACAGTTGGGAGCTGAGAGCATGTCAGCCATCTTTTGCCTTTGCCAAAACCCCAGTTCTCCTTTGGAGAGTGTGGATCCAAGTAACACACACCAAGGCTTGGTAGAAATGATTAGAGCCAGAGCTTGGATGTCTGTAGTCAGGGTTTGACGGAGCTGACCTCAGCCGCTCTGTTTGCACACCACTTATCAGAAGATTGCTGGCACCAGTGGCTTAGGGAGAGTGAGACAGTTCAGGCCCAAGAGGCTCTCCACTTGTTCAGGGGAGGGATGATGCAGGATGGAGCATGGGGGTGTTTGATTTCCTTTCCTTCTCAACCGAAGAGGGTTTTCATTTCCAGCTCAAGTGTTATTTTTAAAAGAAGGGATGGCGTATAGAGAAAGTGTGAGTGTGTGACAGCACAGAGATTTCTGTACAGCTCTCCATAGTGCTGCACCGTGAGCATGGTGCCGACGTAACTGTCCAGTCTGGCGCTCGTCTCACGAGGCCCTCAGTTGTGCGAGGCTGAGCACTCAGGGCTTTTCTCTATAGGGGTCGACTACCTTTTCCCCAGGGGACCTTTTCTCAAAATGTGTCCCTTCTTTCCCAAAATAGAGTTTAATCTTCTGAAAGCCTGGGACCGTGTCGTGTGTTCTGTTGTTTGGGGTTTTTTTCGGGGGGAGGGGGTTCCATTATGGTGCCAGGCAGACACATTGTGTAACCAACACTGAGTACCTTTTATGCAGTGCGCACAGCGCTGGGTGACAGAGGCCGCAGTGAGTCAGGCACTGTCCCTGATCGTGTGCAGTTTACAGGGTTCAGGGGGAGAAGGCATCAAACCAGGAATTACCCACCTAAGTATTTAATTATACTCCTGATATGTCCCAAAGGAAAAGTGGAGGGTGCTGTGTGTAACAAGGGATTTAACATAAGTCAGAAGAAGGGGGTGGGGCCAGGGGCAATCACGGAAGCCACATCCAAGTAACAGCCTGAAACCTGAAGGATGCTTAGTAGGAGCTGGTCAGGCCAAGAGTGCATAGGGCAAAGGCAGTAGCATGCACAGAAATCTTTAGGGAGGGTGGAGCCTAAGTAACACTGAGGAAGAAAGAAGGCAATTGGGGCTGGACCAGAGTGTGTATGAGTGAGATCACGTCCCATCACGTAGGGCCTTGCAGGCCATAGCCAGCGTTTGGAGTTCTGTTCACAGAGGGGCAGCAAGCCACTGAGGAGCTCCACACAGCTGAATGATACTCACTTTGCGTTTTTAAAAGATGATCACCCTGCCTGTAGTAGAGAGAACAGAAAATAGCTCAGTCTGATCCAGGGAAGCTGCTCAGTGGTTTTAAGTGAAAAAAGAACGTGGCCCTACTGATGTCTCTTACCCTTTCTCTCTCCTTTGTCCAATAGCTAACCCCATGGGAACAGGACAGCGAAGGTGGGGCCGGGGAGCTCGGGGAAGAGGCTCTCTCTTACTTGGCCTTCGCTATTGACAGACATGGCCCCGCGTGCTCTGGTTCTGGTTCTGTGTGCAGTACTTCTCCACACACCTCTGGTGTGTGTGTGTGTGTGTGTGTGAGCGCACACACACGTGCCAACTTGAGTTCTTAAACTCTAACCTTTTGTTCCAGGCAGCCAGGTGCCTTCCCTGGAAATGTCTCTCTCTTTTCTTTTAGGAGTCTCCTGCCAAACCCCTACAGAGAATCCCCTGAGCTGGGGATGCTCTCCAGTTGTCTCTGTCCTGGAGAGGAAGAGGCAGTTGCCATCTGCCCCACCTTCATTCAGCCTGGGCTGTGGACTTACTGGGTTGGGTTGATGTTTCAGCCCTGCTGCCAGAGTTTGCTAGTCTCTGACTTTGTGCCCACGGTTCCTGATGGGGGGCGGGGGGGGCGGAGAAAGTTGAATATCTCTAGTCTTCCCCCATCTGGGTGTTCTTTCTGCCTGAGGAAGGGACTGCTTTAGACATGTTCCCCAGAAGGAGCTGGTACATGGTGATTTTTAATTTGAGGCAAATAGAGAGAGACTGACGTAAAAAAAAAAAAAAAAACCCAACAAAAACCAAGTCCCCACTGAAATCAGTGTTGACAAATGATGCAGCCTGACCTTTTCTCCTGTAAAATCTTTGTTGTGCTCCTTGCCATCTGTGACAGAGTTTTGAAAATTTTTGTTCCTTCTGAAACTTTTGGCAAAGTCGTCCTCGATGTGAATATACAGTAGATGGGTGTTTGTAGGCCTCTTGGTTGTCACTGTCTATGGGAGGTCACAGACACTGCAGACCGTGTACCCAGGCTCCCACCTGGTCAGCTGGAGAGGCCCCCTGGCCTGTCACTGTGTCTTTTCCCTTACCTTCCCTGACAGTAGAGGTGGGCATGGTTTACTGCTAAAGAGAGGGGATTGTGGCAGGAGAAGGTGGAACAAGGTGAGGGCCAGGAACCGGCACACCTGTATTCTAGCCCTGGTCCTGCCGCTAAGTGGCAGGACTAGGCCATCTAGGCTTTTCTCAGTACCTCAGTTTCCCAGATGGCCAAATGGAGATTGCTTACTTCACAAGGCTCTCAAAAATCAAAGCAGGGTTCTCAAGTTCAATCCCAACTGGAAATAGGTTTCCTTAACTGCACAGGTTTTAAGAGATTTGGGGGGGCGGCGCCGGGGTGGCTCAGTCATTGAGCGTCTGCCTTTGGCTCGGGTCATGATCTCAGGGTCCTGGGATCGATCCCTGCATCGGGCTCCCTGCTCCTCGGGAAGCCTGCTTCTCCCTCTCCCACTCCCCCTGCTTGTGTTCCCTCGCTCGTTGTGTCTCTCTTTGTCAAATAAATAAAATCTTAAAAACAAAAACAAAAAAAAGTTGTGGTTTTTTTTTTAAGTTTGTTGCCTGGATTTAAAAATCAGGAGAATTCGGGTCACCTGGGTGGCTCAGTCAGTTAAGTGTCCGACTCTTGCTCTCAGCCCAGGTCTTGATCTCAGGGTCGTGAGTTCAAGCCCTGCATTGGGATCCATGCTGGGCATGGAGCCAAATTAAATAAATAAATAAATAAATAACAACAAAAATCAGGAGATTACACAGAAAACTCCAGCTTCTCTTGGAAGTCGAAAAACTTGGCAACCCTCAGCCCACATTCCCCCATGGCACTGATGGGCTGGGATTTGAGGAGTGGCTGTCTATGAGCTGGGGCACGCACTTTCTGGTTGGTACAGTCCCCACCCCATGGTCTTTCTGACAGCGAGTCTGTGTCACTGGCCTCTGTCTATAACATTTTGTGATGCCTGGACTGTTTCCCTCCTTTGCACGATCTGTCTGGTCCCTATTGGTGTTTGGATTTTATGCCCTTGATTTCAAGAAGATATTCCAGATTTAGAACTTTATGCTAAGTTAGGTATCATACAAATACAAAGGATTGGGGGGGTGGTTAAGGATGGAACCCTATATCTATCACATACCTTTTATGTGCTTGCTGCTCTGCTTATCACGTAATCCTCCCCTAAACTGTGAGGGAGATACCAGCCACCCTTGACAGATGAGAGGGCAAGGCTTCTCAGAGATCGTGGCCTGCTCCAGTCAGGGTTGGAGCCCAACCTGTCGGACTGTAAAGGAAGACTGCAGGGTCTTAGTGCACACTGGGTGCAGGTGCACAGCCCCTGCCCCAGAAGCTGCCCGCACGTATTTATATCTCTGTGCACACCATTCTGGAGATAGTCACTTTGGTGTTTTTCTTCTCTTCCCCATCACCTTACCACCTCCAACCCTCACTTTTCTTTGCCCAGTGGAAGTTGCTGGTCAGGTCTTGATTCATTCAGAGCAGTCCCCGGGGCCTGGTACTATCTAGCGTGATTCAATCTTCGAGACAAAGCCGGGAGAGGTACTACATTTAGTTTTTCAGAAGCCCCCTTGCTGATGTTGAGTATCATGATGAGGCTCCTGAGGAGGTTTTGCTTAAAAAGCTTCAGCCATGAAAATGATATTGAGGGCCAGGATCGCTTATTGGTGTCAGAGTTGAAAATTTTTAGAGATTATATAATTCTCCCTCTGTATATAAATTCTCACTTGTCTGCTTCTCACAGAATAGAACTCGGCACTTCTATCCTCTTTGCTTGAGAGGTAGAAGTCCACATGACCTCAGTAACTCATCCGTGACTCTGTGATCCTATGCTTATTAAAGCCTTTCGTCAGGAAGGTGCTGGAGAGCAGCTAATCCTAGGAGTTTAAATGCTGAAGGATCTATAGGGAAATGTAAATTAAAATCATAATGAAATATCGCTACACACTCACTAGAATGGCTAAAAGAAAAAGATTAACAATACCAAGTGTTGATGAGGGTGTAGAACACCCAGATGCTCATGTGTTGCTGTTGGGAGTACAAAATAGTACAACTATTGTGGAGAAGTACTTAGTAGTTTCTTATAAAGCTGAATATACACTTACCATATGTCCCAGCAATTCCATTCCTAGTTATTTACCCAAGAGAAATAAATACTTATGTCTACAAAAAATAGACTTCTATATGAACATTTTATTTATAACAGCCCAAAGTAGAAACAATGTAAATGTTCTTTAACAGGTGAATGGATAGGCTAATTGTGGAGAATATCTATATCATGCAGTATTAATCTGCAGTTTAAAAAACCCCAAATTACGGGGGCGCCTGGGTGGCTCAGTTGGTTAAGCGACTGCCTTCGGCTCAGGTCATGATCCTGGAGTCCCGGGATCGAGTCCCACATCAGGCTCCCTGCTCAGCAGGGAGTCTGCTTCTCCCTCTGACCCTCCTCCCTCTCATGCTCTCTGTCTCTCATTCTCTCTCTCTCAAATAAATAAATAAAATCTTTAAAAAAAACAAAAAACCCCAAATTACGGATACATGTAACAATGAGAATGAATCTCAGAAATATTATACAGAAGAACCCAGACATAATAGTACATACTGTATGATTCCATTTATTCTGGAGCAAGCAAAACTAATCCACAGGACCGAATGCCGATCAGAAGTTACAGGAGATAGTATGGGAAGGGGTGGTTGCCTACGAAGAGGCACATGGCACTTGTTCACAGTGATGGACTGATGGAGGTGATGGCTGAAAGAGAGTATAAGGGTATGAAAACTCATCAAACTCTACACTTAAAAGGGTGCATTGTATTGTATATAAAGTTGGTTTAAAACATTTAAAAAGATGAGTGATCTAGTCTGCTCTCTACCACTAACTAGCTTTGTGTATTTTTGTAACAGGAGCTTAATCTCTCTATGTTTCTTTCCTATCAGGAAAGTGAGGACAGTGGGTAGTTCATCTACCTCATTCAGTTATTGTGAAAATATAAATGAAATAATTGATTTTGAAATGCCTTTGAAAAAGTATAAAGTCAAATACAAATGCTGGGTAGGGGCAAATTCCATAAATTCCTCTTTAGGGAAGGGAGGCAAGAACTGTGATAACCAGTAGGAGCCTATATATATATTTTCACTTTGTGTACAGCTGGCTGTGGGACTTCCTCCCCTGGCCATCAGTAAGATGAGGGGTTAGACTAGATCAGATGGAGGAAACCTTAGCCTCAGAGACTCAGCCTTTCAGATGCGTTTCCTTTAGCTTTGTAGTGTCAGCCTGTCCAGCGTTAATTTAAAATGTGATTGTTGCCAGTGTTTACATCTGGATATTTCACATACAATTTTGGGTTTCCAGCTTATCTTTAGGAACTAGCAGATCTGGGTCCATATTCTTGTGGCACTGATTACCAGGAGTTGTGTAGTGGCTGTTCCTTTACGTGAGCCATTGCTTTAGTTTCCCATGGTCTCCCCCCTCCCCACTTTCTGTAGCCTTTTCTATTCTCTGTAGTGATGATAAGAGGAAAGTTAATTAATTTGGAGTGCCTGATGTATGTTAGGCACTATTCTAGGGCATGAGGATACAGAGGGGAACCAAAGAGACAAAAGTCTCTAATCTCATAGTGAGTGATAAGTACCCATCCACATCTTTAAAAATTAGGGGGAGCTACCCTATGACCCAGCAGTTACATTACTAGGTATTTATCCAAAGGATACAAACATAGTGTTTTGAAGGAGAACATGAACTCTAATGTTTATAGCACCAATGTCCACAATAGCCAAACTATGGAAAGAGCCCAAAGGTCCATCAACAGATGAATGGATAAAAAAGAGGTGGTGTACACACACACACACACACACACACACACACACTGGACTATTACTCAGCCATCAAAAAGAATGAAATCTTGCCATTTACAATGATGTGGATGGAACTAGAGGGTATTATGCTAAGCGAAAGAAGTCGGTCAGAAAAAGACAAATACCATATGATTTTACTTATGTGTGGAATTTAAGAAACAGATGAACATAGGGGAAGGGAAGGAAAAATAAAATAAGATGAAAACAGGGAGGCAAACCATAAGAAACTCTTAACTATAGGGAGCAAATGGAGGATTGCTGGAGGGGAGGTGGGTGGGGGATGGGGTAAGTGGGTGATGGGCATTAAGGAGGGCACTTGTGATGAGTACTGGGTATTATATGTAAGTGATGAATCATTAAATTCTACCTGAAACTAATAATATAGTATATATTAAATTGAATTTTAAAAAAAATTTTTAAAGCCAAAATAAAAAAGGGAGAGATATACCCAAGAGTGCTATATATTTGGGACGCCTGGGTGGCTCAGTCGGTTAAGTGTCTGCCTTCAGCTCAGGTCGTGATCCCAGGGTCCTGGGATGGAGCCCCACGTCGGGCTCCGTGCTCAGTGGGGAGGCTGCTTCTCCCTCCCCCTGCTCAGGTATGCGCGCTCTCTCTCTCAGCTTCTCTCTCTCTCTGCTTCTCACTTGTCTGCTTCTCAAATAAATAAAATCTTTAAAAAAAAATTTTTTTTAAGTGCTATATATTTTAGGGAAAATGGGAGAAAGCATGTTTCTTTGTGGAAATAAAAGAATATTCCAACATATTTAAGGGGCTAAAATGTGTCTGTGTCAAAATTATCACGGCTATTTCACTTGCTCACCTCACATCATGGAATGAATCCTTTTTCCCTTTGTGATTCAATAAATTCATGAATTTCCCCCCCAAAATGGATTCCAGTGAAATCATAGGGAATATCTTAGCGTTTCAAAAAAGAATGCAAGTAGGCCGAGGGACTGGCACAGATTCCAGTGGGCAGACTGGCAGGGCTGTGCTGCATGTTAGCTTTTCTTACCTCTGTCCACACTGTCCCCAGCTTAGCTTTAGGTTTTTCCATTTAATCAAGGTCTTGGGATGCACCTTAATCTGAAATAAGCATCTCTTCGGACAGTCTTACAGTTGCCTTCTTGTGTAACAGCCTGAGCTCTGTTTAGCTGTGGCCGAGAATCTTCGTACCCTGATCTGTACGGTGGCCCTGGGCCTGTGCTAGAGCAGTACCTCGAGTGGTGCTGTCTCCCCTCTTCTTCCTAACCGACTAACTTACATCTCTAGTCGGCCAACTGCACATTGATAGTGGCCAACATCTTTAAACTGACACATCCTAGCAGCCTTTGAATTTGATCTCAACGATCAAGGAACTCTGACTTAACATGCTTCTCACCTGCACATAAGCCCTTTTGTGGGCATAGAAGCTAAATCATGTGGTTCCCTCTGTGTTAGGCATACAGGTTCGTTGCTTTACCTTTAGATCTGTGATAGTCACAGGATTTGAGAATCTTGGCTGGCTCTTCTCAACCCTTTGTGCTTGCCTGCATCGTGACGTAGGCACCTGCCACATTTCTTCAGTTTCGGCTGGAAAGGTCATCTTGCTACACTGGCCAGAAAGGCTACACTGGCCAGAAAGACTACACTGCTCCCATCTGGTGGCAGTTCTCTCAGATTGCTGCATCGTCAGCCTGCTTCTGCAAGGACTGCCCTGTCCTTCAGTGGTTCCATGCATCACAGAACTGTAGAAGTGGCCCTTCCCGGCTCGTGTTCTACAGCACTGTCGGATGTCTCCTTAGTATCTAAAGGGGCTGTTACGCAGGCTTTCTCTAAGATGGGTAAAGTGGAAAGAACATCGTTTGGACAGTCAGCAGAGTGACAGGTGCTGCATAATTAGCCGTGGGATTCCTAAGCCGCCTCCTTTAATGCTTCTCAGGAGCACTGCTGATAACAAAGTCTGTAGTTCTGTGATTTAAAAAAAAAAAAAAAAAAAAAATTCAGGAGTGCCTGGGTGGCTCAGTCAGTTGCGCAGCTGCCTTCGGCTTGGGTCATGATCCCGGGGTGCTGGGATCGAGCCCCGCATCGGGCTCCCTGCTCAGTGGGGAGCCTGCTTCTCCCTCTCCCTCTGCCTGCTGCTTCCCCTGCTTGTGTTCTCTCTCAAATAAAAATCTTTAAAAATAAGTAAATAAATAAATAAAATAAAAATAAAAAATTCAAATACCTGGGGCACCTGGGTGGCTCAGTTGGTTAAGGTCTGCCTTCGGCTCAGGTCATGATCTCAGGGTCCTGGGATCGAGCCCCGCATCGAGCTCCCTGCTTGGCTGGGAGCCTGCTTCTCCCTCTCCCTCTGCCCTGCTTGTGCTCTCTTTCTCTCTCTATCTCAAATAAATAAATAAATAAAATCTTTTTAAAAAATGTGAATACCTATAAAATGAATACTCGGACTGTTACAAAATAATTATTTTATAATTTATATTAGCATTTCTCATTCTGATTAAAAACAAGACACATCATGAATTTAATAGCTTTTTGGGGAAAAGAAGATTAAATACTACTGCATGCAATGTACATATTTATTATAAGAAAAATTCTGATATCCTAAAAATTCAAATGTAAAAAATACGCATCTTAAAATTGAGATTGTGTGTGTGTGTGATAACTCTACTTGTCAATACATGGTAGGGTTTTAAACAAAAATTTTTTTTTTTTTAAAGATTTTATTTATTTTTTTGACTGAGAGAGACATAGCGAGAGCAGGAACACAAGCCGGGGAGTGGGAGAGGGAGAAGCAGGCTTCCTGTGGAGCAGGGAGCCCAATGCGGGACTCGATCCCAGGACCCTGGGATCATGACCTGAGCCGAAGGCAGACGCCTAACGACTGAGCCACCCAGGCGCCCCTAAACAAATTTTTAAAGTAAATTTCTAGAATTAAAATTGACAATTGAGCAGTGTAAGTGGACTGTAAAGTATTACAAGAAAATAGAAAATGTTACTGAGATACAAAGATTCAAGATGACCGTGGAAATTAAAGACTTTATGGTAAATCTTAGTGCTCATCTGACTCCTGAAGAAGGACGTTGTGATAGGAAATCTACAAACATACCGTTTCTGGTAAACATTATCAAAATGCACGCTTGGAACATTTGAGCCCATTAACATTTTTGTAAACACAGAATTATGTGTGTGTTGTATGAAAACATGCAAGAGTGCTTTATGATTAAAGCTCTCTTTGGTTACAAGCTGCAGAAACCTATACAAGCAGACTTGAAAAAGAATACACATTGTGAGGATACACCAGGAAATGGCCACGGACATCAACAGACAGGTGCTCAAGTGCCATTGGGCCTCAGAGGTTGTAGAGAGATTCAACAGGACTCAAGACTTCTGCCTCAAGATCTAGAGAGTCACTGCTTTTGCCCTCTATCAGTTTTGCATGTGGCAGCTAGCCCCAGCACTATACCAGGACCTCTGCTCAACCTCCCATGCTGGTTACTTCCCTCTGTGTTCCTCTCCATCCAATTAGTGATTACCTGTGTGCAGAGAATAGCCTCGCAACTTTTTTTTTTTTTGCTACCCAGGGTCAGTGCGCAGGATAGTTCAAGCTAAATTATGATGGTGTATAAGCAGGCAGATGGACTAAGTACCCAGTCTAACTGCTGCTTATCCCAAAGCCTTCAGCTTTGACAATTTTGCTGCACTTTATCTATCTATAACCCCTGTTAACGAGGGCACTGAACATCTCCTGCAATATTTGGGGAATGAGATGGAAGGAAGGAGTTATAAGAATCTGTGGAATGCTAAGGTGTAACCAATCCAGAGCATTTATGAATTTCTGTTAGAGTTATATAAAATTCTTTTTAATGAATTTTGGTCTTTAAGGGAAAGGTTGATGTGGACATTAAAACATCTGCCCAGTAATTGAGTTATACTTTGTTGCTGTCTGCTATGTCGAGGGAGCACTTTCATACCTATATTTTGTGTCTTCTCAGTAGCCCATGAGGTAGGAATGGCAGGAGGAATCCTCAAGGTCAATTTTTAAAAAAATTTTATTCATTTATTTGACAGAGAGAGACACACAGTGAGAGAGGAAACACAAGCAGGGGGAGCAGGAGAGGGAGAGGGAGAAACAGGCTCCCCGCTGAGCAGGGAACCCAATGCGGGGCTCGATCCCAGAACTTTGGGATCATGACCTGAGTAGATAGTTATCGACTGAGCTACCCAGGCGCCCCCTCAAGGTCAATTGTTAGATCCTAGTTGGTGGGGAGGGCATGAGGAGGGTTGAGAAGGAAGAGAAAGCTTCTTGAATTTGACAACTATTATTATAACAGTTATTAAAATAATTTCCAAGCCTCTCTGGTTAAGTGCTGGATTTAATTTTTTTTTAAAGTTCTTGGTTGAATCTAATCTCTTGGAGCCTCTGTTTTCTTTAGCTAGTAATCGTCTTTAAGGGAAAAATAATACCCAGCCTCACAGGATTATAGTAAGAATTAAATAAGAGCTCAAAGTGCCTAGGACAGTGGTTGGAATGTAGTTCTTTTTTCTTCATCTGTTTGTTCATCTGTTTATTTGTAGGTTCTTTACAAGATAGTTACTATTCTTCTTTCTTCCTGACATAGGTGTTCAGGAACAATTTTTCTGATGCTTGCCACCCAATCGCATAGTAATGTCTGAGTCCCTTGAATCCAAGAGTGCCTTCTAGGCCAGGCCAGCCCTTAGGTCTAGCTGATGATGGCATCAGTCCCATTAACAGTGACAGCACAAAGCTGCAGCCACCGTGGTTATCCGACTAACTTTTTGAACACGACTCAAAAGAGCTTGTATGTGTGTTTCCCTCACAGGTGGATTTGCTATCGTGTTTCTGGTGAGGACAAGCAATGGAATGAAATGTGCCTTGAAACGCATGTTTGTCAACAATGAGCATGATCTCCAGGTGTGCAAGAGAGAAATCCAGATAATGGTAAGGCTGCCCCTCAGACTTGGGATTGCTTGTTTAAAATGTTCCCTCTCATAAGAAAGGTTTTGGGGGGTTTGGGGAGGCTTGTTCCTTCCCTGATATGGCAAAGGAGCCTCATCACAAGAAGAAAATGAAGAGGGATGGGGTAGAGCATGCTTCTCCTGTCTTGGTCACCCTTAGCTGGAGGGTTGAGGAGAAAGGAGCATATTGACAGAACTGACCAACTTTTAAGGTCAGAGAAGTGTTTGTGCATCGGGAAAAGTTTATTTCATAACTTCATTCCCAGAACTAACTATGGAGTTTAATCCAGAAACCCTGGCTCTCCAATGAGCCTCCTCTTCTAGCCTTGTCTACTACCAATCCTGGTTTTCATCCCTCTTGAGCTTCTCAGCATTATGCGAATACACCTTTATATGTTATACATGTAGTTCTTTCCTCCAGAAATGGTTTCCCCCCCCCCCTTTTTTTTTTTTTGGACTAGAAACCTCTTACTCATACATACTCTATGATTCCACTTATAAAAGTCCAAGAACAGGCGAAAGTGATCTATGGTAACAGATCAGAAAGTGGTCATCTGAGTGTGGGAAATTGACTAGAGGGAGGCATGTGGGAACTTTCTGGGCCATAGGAACGTTCTATATCTTGTTTTGGGCAGTGCTTATACAGGACTATACACGTGTTAGAACTCAACTGAACACCTTAAGATCTGTGCATTTTATTATATGTTAATTATACCTCACATCTTAAAAACTTTGTTTTCACAATTCAGATTCATACTGTGTTTAAAGAAAGAGTCCCTATCTGTTAGAAATATGTGCTGAAATATTTATGGATGAAATAACATGATGTCGGGTGCCTGGGTGGCTCAGTCGTTAAGCGTCTGCCTTCGGCTCAGGTCATGATCCCAGCGTCCTGGGATCGAGTCCTACATCGGGCTCCCTGCTCTGCGGGAAGCCTGCTTCTTCCTCTCCCGCTCCCCCTGCTTGTGTTCCTGCTCTCACTATGTCTCTCTCTGTCAAATAAATAAATAAAATCTTTAAAAAAAAAAAAAAAAAGAAAGAAATAACATGATGTCTTAAAGTTAATGAGTGGATTTAGAAGAGAAACAAAATTGGCAAAGGGTTATGATCAAAGCAGAGTGGTGGGTATATGGGAGTTTGTTAGTCTCTTACTTTCACTTCTGTTTGATATTATACATTTAAAAACTTAGTCTTTTTTTTTTTTTTTTAAGAGAGAGAGAGCAATCAAGTGTGAGTGGGGGGTAGGGAGAGAGGAAGAGGGAGAGAGAGAAAACCTTTTTTTTTTTTAAAGATTTTATTTATTTATTTGACAGAGAGAGACACAGCGAGAGAGGGAATACAAGCAGGGGGACTAGGAGAGGGAGAAGCAGGCTTCCCGCGGAGCAGGGAGCCCGATGCAGGGCTCGATCCCAGGACCCTGGGATCATGACCTGAGCTGAAGGCAGACGCTTAACGACTGAGCCACCCAGGCGCCCCGAGAGAGAGAAAATCTTAAACAGGCTACACACCCAGTGTGGAGCCCAATGCAGGGCTCGATGTCATGACCCTGAGATCATGATCTGAGCCGAAATCAAGGGTCAGAGGCTTAACGGACTGAGCCACCCAGGCACCCCCTTAAATAATCTTATTCCTTTGTGTTTCTACAATACTTTTGTTTACGCCAATTATATTGCTTATCTTGTTATCTTATAAGTAATTTTGCCATCAGAAGGTAAATTTTTTAAAATCGGGAACTTTATATTCCAGCAGACTGCTTAACATGAAGTAAATACAGTTAATCCTTGAACAACACAGAGGTTGGGGTGTTAACTCCTGAACAGTTGAAAATCCTCATATTACTTTCTTTTTTTTTTTTTTTCCCTAAAGATTTTTATTTATTTTTTTGACAGAGAGAGACACAGCGAGAGAGGGAACACAAGCAGGGGGAGTGGGAGAGGGAGAAGCAGGCTTCCCACAGAGCACGGAGCCCGATGCGGGGCTCCATCCCAGGACCCTGGGATCATGACCTGAGCCAAAGGCAGTCGCTTACGACTGAGCCACCCAGGCGCCCCGTAAATCCTCATATTACTTTCAATGCCCCCAAAACTTAACTACTACTAGCCTGCTATTGACTGCAAGTCTTACTGATAACATAAACAGTCAACGCATATTTTGTATGTTATATGCATTATATACCGTATTCTTGAAATAAAGGAAGCTAGAGGAAAGAAAATATTAAGAAAATCATGAGGAGGGGTGCCTGGGTGGCTTAGTGGGTTAAGCGTCTAACTCTTAGTCTCAGCTCAGGTCTTGATCTCAGGGCTGTGAGTTCAAGCCCTGTGTGGAGCCTACTTAAAAAAAAAAGAAAGAAAGAAAAAAAAAACCATAAGGAAAAAACATTTACAGTATTGTACTGTATTTAAGGAAAAAAGTATGCTCTGGATTCATGCAGTTCAAACTCATGTTGTTCAAGTGTCAACTATACTTTATAGACTTAGGATGAAGTGAATGTATGAATAATGGTAATATCTGATGCAAATATTCACCTAGCGGTAATGATTCCTTTATGCCCTGGATTTTCATGCTTTTGTAAAGAACAAAAAGAGGTCCCCAAAATGGGTGAAGGTGGCATTGTAGGTATTCCACGAGGCTTTGCTTGCCCTGTCCACCCCTAAGTTGCCCTTGCAGGGGCTACTTAGAGTAACTAGCTGTTCTGTAGTTGGGTTAACTGAAAAAGACCTCAGGATTTTAGAGAGCCTGGTACTACAGATTTCAAAAAGCTGAGAAACCATTTGAGAAGGAACCATTTGCTGGGAGAAATAAGTGTTGCTGTCATCATTGCAAAACAGACAAAAAACCCCAAGGCTCAAATACCCAGGGCCACCTGGATCTGTCCACAAGGCACCAGTGTGTGCCCACTCCTCCGCCACAGGGCTCCGGACAACCAGCCTCACTGCATCTCCCACCAGCAGCCACTGGATTTTCTGGCTGCTTCTCTTTGCCCCCTCCTCCCCTTGTCCCTGCCTTGCTGAGCTCTCACACTCCGTTTCCTGTCTTTGCTTCTGCTGTTTCCTCTGCCTGGAATGTCCTTCGCATTAATTTTCTGGCGTTATGAAAGTAATTCCATTCTTTAACTTTCTCCCACTCATTCAGAAACATTGTTTGAGGGCTGGCTCTGTGCTAGGCGGGTGTGGAACTAGGAAGACACAGGCCCCTTACGAGCTCACAAATTAACACACCTGAATGGGAACTCAGTTACATGAGTTCAAGTTCTGGCCCAGCTATGTATTAGCTGTGAAAGATTGTGTTCTGTTTTGAGTTTATATTTTTTCAGAACTTAAATACTCATATAAGCGAACGAAGCTTGTTCCCAAAAACTTCAAGCAAGTCCCTGAGGGGCCCTCCTCTGTCACTGCAAGGTCCCAGAGACAACCACTTTTTGTTGATTCATTTGCTGTGTTTCAAAATATCATGCTGGTATTGCTAGTTCTTGATTTTTTTCTCCATTTTAGGCATTATATAGTATGGAAAGTAAAATTTAGCTCTCTTTCATCCCCTGCACGCCCTTCTCCCCAAATACCTGCAATCATGCTCATTTCCCGTTCTGCTGCAACAGCAGAAGTTTCTGGCAGTATGTTAGTTACAGTAGTATTAGTTTTTACATGTATGAAAACACTGTTCTTGCAGAATCTTCTGGTGGACTAGGATTACTATTCCTTTTCGGTATAACTCTGTTTTCACTGGAATTAATAATCTTTTTCCATTTTTTGGTCTGTCTTTTCCTGTGTACTTTTCAGCAGTTTAACCCCAAACTCTCCCTAGGCTGTAGAAATCATTTTTTCAAAATACTTTTAAATGCATTTATATGTTCTGTTCATTTTATCTTGAAGAGATCTCAATCTCCTAACTCAGTGAAATCTGGTTTGGCTGCTCTCTAGGTCTAGTTTACAGCCTTATCTTGGAATTTCTTAGTCATTCCCTTTGCCTTGCTTTTTTGTTAGATTTCCTGACTCGTTTTTTGTTTTACTTCCTCATTTTGGTGGAGCTTATCCTGTGGTAGCTTCCTTATGTATGGTAGGTAAATTTTTGAGGCCTTGCAGGGCTGGAAGTGTCTTTATTTTATGTTCACACATGTGAAACCTTGTGTATAAAATTCTGGCTCAGAAATAATTTCATTCAGATATTTGAAAGCATTGCTATACCATATTTTAGCTTTCATTGTTGTGGATAGGAAGTCAGAAGTCATTCTAATATCAGCCCTTTGGGTGTGACCCATTATTTTCTCCCTAGAAATTTATCAGTTTCCCCTTTGTTTACAGTGTTCTGAAATATCTTGATGATATACCTTGCTATGTGCATTTATTATTTATTAATAAATGGTGTTCCCATGTAATCTAGAGACTCCTGTCCTTGCATTATGAGGAATTTTAGCTTGTC
Organism: Neomonachus schauinslandi; assembly: GCF_002201575.2. Lineage (NCBI taxonomy): Eukaryota > Metazoa > Chordata > Mammalia > Carnivora > Phocidae > Neomonachus > Neomonachus schauinslandi. Next base: position 52,320,942 of record NC_058412.1, read on the forward strand.
TCATTTGGTGATTTCCTTTTCTGTCTTCCTTTTGTGTGAAATTGCTGTTATTTTGGATGTTGGTCCTCCTGAATTGATTTTCTAATTTTTTGTGTTTTCTCCCCTTGATTTTTCATATTTTTGGGGGTTTTTCCCCTCTGCATTCCAGCAGATTTCCTCAGCTTTACATTCCAGCCACCCTGTTGAATTTTTTATTTGTCAAGCTTTTTAATTTCTAAGACCTTTCTGTTTGTTTTTGTTTCCTTTTGTTTTTAACTTTGATGAAGTCCAGTTTATCTGGTTTTTTTTGGTTTGGTTTGGTTTTGTGTTTTTTGTGGAACATGTTTTTGGTGTCATTTCTAAGAACTCTGCCTACCCCTTGATTCTGAAGATTTTGTCTTCTTTTTTTCCTAAAAGTTTTATAGTTTTACGTTTTACATTTAAGTCTGTGATCCATTTTGAGTTAATTTTTATGTAAGGTGTGAAACTTATATTGAGGTTCATTTTTTGCCTATGGGTATCCATTTGCTCCAGCACCCTTTGTTGAAAAGGCTATCTTTCCTCTGTTGAATATGTTTGTCAGAAATCAGTCAGGCATATTTGTGAGGGTCCATCGCCAGACCCTCCTCTCTTCTGTTCCCATTAATCTATATGACTTTCCCTCTACCAAATACCATACAACCTTGATTACTGTAGCTTTATAATAAGTCTGGAAATCAGACTGATTCCTCCTACTTTTTTTTCCCTAAAATTGTTTTACTTATTCCCATTTTTTTTGTCTTTTCACGTAAATTTTAGAATAATTTTTGTCTACAGGATGTCTTGCAGGTATCTTGATAGGAGTTCCATTAAACTTGTATATTTATTTGGGGAGAATTGACATCTTTTCTGTTTAGTTTTCCAATAAATGAATATGGTGCATCTCTCCATTTATTTGTATCTTTGACTTTTTTCATTGACATTAGGTAGACTTTGTACATGTTCTTAGATTTAGACATAGGTTTTTGGTTTTGTTTTGAATGGTTTTAAATGGTACTGGATTTTTAATTTTGGTGTCCATGTGTTTATTGCTAGTATGTAAAAAACCAATTCATTTTTATTCAGTCATTCATTCGTTCATTTATTTTAGAGAGCGCCAGTGGGAGTGCGGGGTGGGGCAGAGGGAGAGGGAGAGAGAATCTCAAGCAGACTCTCAGCTGAGCGCAGAGCCCAACATGGGGCTCAGTCCCACGATCCTGAATTCATGACCTGAGCTGAAATCAAGAGTTGGACGCTTAAATGACTGAGTCACCTAGGTGCCCCAACCAACTGATTTTTCTGTGTTTATCTTTTATCCTATAGCCTTGCTAAATTTGTTTACTAGTCCTGGAATTTTTTTTTGAAGATTTTATTTATTTCTTTGGGAGAGAAAGAATGAGAGTGAGAGAGAGCATGAGGGGGGGAGGGTCAGAGGGAGAAGCAGGCTCCCCGCTGAGCAGGGATCCCAATGCAGGACTAGATCCTGGGACTCCAGGATCATGACCCAAGCTGGACGCAGCCGCTCAACCAACTGAGCCACCCAGGCACCCCTGGTTCTGGAATTTTTTCCTAGATTCCTTAGGATTTTCTATATAGACCATTGTGTTACCTGCAACGAGAGGCAGTTTTATTTCTTCCTTTCTGATCTGTATCCTATAATTTCCTTTTCTAGCCTTCTTGCATTGGCTAGAATTTGCAATACTATGTTGAGTTAGAATGGTGAGTGGACATCCTTGCCTTCTCTCCAATCTTAGGAGGAAAGAATACTTTCCCTATTAAGCATGAGGTTAACTGTAGTTTTTAAAAATAGATTTAAAAAATAAATTTGAGGAAATTTCCCTCTATTCCTATTTTTCTAAGAGTTTTTATCATGAATGGGTGTTGAAGTTTGTCAGATATTTTTTCTCTGCGTTGATTAATATGCTCATGTGATTTTTCTTCTTTAGCTTTAGTATGGTCGGTTATATTGACTGATTTTCAAATATTGAACCAAACTTGCATCCCTGCAATAATCCCTAGTTGGTCATGGTCTATAATTATTTTTACATATTTTTGAATTCTGTTTGTTAACATTTTGGATTTTTACATCTATAGTGAGGGTTAATGGTCTGTAGTTTTGGGAGTTAATTATTAAGCTTTTTCTGGTTTTGGTATTAGGGTAATTCTGGCTTTATAACATGAGTTGGGAGATGGGAAGTGTTCCCTCCTCTTCTGTTTTCTGGAAAAGATTTTGTAGAATTGGTGTTTGTTCTTCTTTAAGCATTTGTTGGAATTCTCCATGAAACCATCTGGGCCTGGGGAGTTCTTTTTTGGCAGTTATTAATTTACAAAATCAGTTTCATTAATACTTACAGGGCTATTAAAATTATCCTTTATATTAGGTGAGTTGTAATAGTTTGTATTTTTGAGGAATAGGTCCATTTCATTTAAGTTAAGCCAAATTTATGCAGGTAGAGTTAGTTGTTGGTGTAATTCTTGTATTATCCTTTGATGTATGCCAGGTCTGTGGTAAAATCCCCTGATTCATTCCTGATATTGGTAATTTGTATCTTCTTTTTTTCTTTGTTGATATTGCTAGAGGTTTGCCACTTGATGTTTTCAAAGAACGATCGCTTTGTTTAATTGATTTTCTCTATTTTTCCATTTTTTATTTCATTGATTTTTGTTTTTATATTTATTATTTCTTTCTTTCTGCTTGCTTGGGGTTTGTTTTGTTCTTCTTTTCCTAGGTACTTGAGGTGGGAGTTGACACATTGACATATCATTATCCCCTAGAGTTCATAGTTTATTTTAAGGTTTACTCTTGGTATTGTACATTGAGTTTGATATTGTATTGTGGGTTTTGACAAATGTATAACATGTATCTACCATTATAGTATCATATGGAATAGTTTCACTGCCCCAGACATTGCCTGTGCTCTGCCTGGTGATCCCACCAAATATCCCAACCCCTGATAACCACTGATTTTTATTTTGCTGTTTCCATAGTTTTACCCTTTTTAGAATATCATGTAGTTGCAGTCATTCAGTGTGTAACCTTTTCAGATTGGCTTCTTTCACTTAAAATGCATTTAAGTTTCTTCCATGTCTTTTCATGGCTTGATGGCTCATTTCTTTGTAGAGCAGAATAATATTCCATTGTATGGATGTTTCACAGTTTATCCATTCATCTATTGAAGAACATCTTGGTTGCTTCCAAGTTTTAGCAACTATGAATAAAAGCTGCTATAAACATCTGTGTGCAGGTTTTGTGTGGGTATAAATTTTCAACTCAAATATATTGCATAGATTGTCAACTAAGCAATTATTATTTCAAATTTTGAAGATTTCTTTTTGTTTTTAAGCTAGTATTTAAATTTTTATTTTAATTTTACTCTAACATTTAAAAATATTTTTTTTATTGTGGTCAAAACCATGTAACTTAAAATTTACCATCTTAACCATTTCTAAGTGTGCAGTGTTATTAACTGTTGGCACAGTGTTATACAGCAGATCTCTAGAACTTATGTAGCTGTTTTATATATCTCATGTAAGTGGAATCATACAATATTTGTCCTTCTATGACTGGCTTATTTCACTTACTATAATATTCTCATGGTTCATCCATATTGTAGAAATGACAAGATTTCTTTCTTTTTTAAAGTCGAGTCATATTCCATTATAAATATATGCCCCATTTTCTTTAGCCATTTATCCATCAGTGGACGTTTAGGTTGCTTCTTCCCCTTGGTTATTGTGAATAATGTTGCAGTGAACATGGATGTGCAAATATCTCTTCAAGACCTGCTTTTAATTCTTTGGGATATACACGAAGAAGTGGGATTGCTGGGTAATATGGTAATTCTGTGTTTAATTTCCTGTTTTTCACAGTGGCTGTACCAATTTACATTTCTACCAACAGTGCACAAGGGTTCTAATATCTGCACACCCTTGCCAGCACTTGTTATTGTCTCTCTCTCTCTCTCTCTCTGTGTGTGTGTGTGTGTGTTGAATAATGGCATCCCAACAGGCATGAAGTGTTATCTCTTTGTGATTTTGATTTGCATTTTCCTGATGCTTAGTGATGTTGAGCATCATTTCCTATATTTGTTGGCCATTTCTTTGTATAACTTTTAAATATTCTAATTAATGTTATATATATATTAGTTATACATTATATCTGTGTATATTACATATGTATTTGTTACGTATTATATGTTCATGTTATATATATTTTTTACATATTAATGCGTTATATACATAGATACAGTGTGTGTGTGAAGATGGAAGTCTGGGCTCCCCACTTGGCTTTTGCTGGCATGTCTGCAGGGAGAGGCTGCAGTTTTTTCTGTGATTTTTGGCTGGAATAGAGTAGTTAGTGTCTATGAATTTCTGTCTTGCCAGGCTGCCCTTTTCCTGGGTTTGGCTAGAGAGAGCAAGCTTTTTTTTTTTTTTTTTAAGATTTCATTTATTTATCTGACAGAGAGAGACACAGCGAGAGAGGGACACAAGCAGGGGGAGTGGGAGAGAGAGAAGCAGGCTTCCCGCCGAGCAGGGAGCCCGATGCGGGGCTCGATCCCAGGACCCTGGAACCATGACCTGAGCCGAAGGCAGACCCTTAATGACTGAGCCACCCAGGCGCCCTGAGAGAGCAAGCTTTTATTGGGGCTTTTTTTGTCTACACCCATTGGTGTTTTTAACTCACCAGTTGCTTCAGTTTCTAGTCCGGGATATATGGGACAAAAAGAAAACTCAGGCAGCTCACCACCGTTTCATTCATTGGGTTCCAAAGTTTCTAGTCAGGCTGCTTTCTGTCCACATTTCAGACGCTTCTTATTATGCTTTTTAAAATCTATACTAGTGGGGCACCTGGGTGGCTCAGTTGGTTAAGCAGCTGCCTTCAGCTCAGGTCATGATCCCAGGGTCCTGGGATCGAGCCCCGCGTCGGGCTCCCTGCTCAGCGGAGAGCCTGCTTCTCCCTCTCCCTCTGCCTGCCACTCTGCCTACTTGTGCTATCTCTCTGTCAAATAAATAAATTAAAAAAAAGGTATCTTTAAAATCTATACTAGTGTCCAAAGTATTTAGTTGTTCTTAGAAGGAAGAATAGGCAAAAGCACATCTACTCCATTTTCCTGGAAATGGAAGTCTTCAGTTTGTGCTTTTTAAAAAACAAACTCTTTACATCATTTAGTAAGGCTTTAGAAGGAGGCAGAGATAAAAGCAAGTATTCAACTTACTTAAAAAATTTTTTCCTGCCATTTTAATCAAAAGCTCTATGTGATGTTTTTAACCCTCCTAGGCTCAGACTTCTGTCAGATAGAGGGCATACCCTAACCCTGCCTCTCTCACACAGTGTCAGAATTGTGAAAGGAATTAGAGGAGGTAACATGTTTTATAACATGCTAGGGCTTGTGTGTTAGGGATCAAAGCAGCAGAGTTCTCTCTGCACTTACAGCAGAGTAAGGATCTGCGTGTTGCACCCACCCAAACTCAAGAATGGTTACTGGTTTCACTAGAGACATTTGATTTTGACATATGTTGTGTACCATTTACCAGAGTGTGGTAGGAGTCCTTTGATAACATCTGGGATGTGGGCCCTGATGAAACCAAAGGGATTTTGGTTTCTGATGGACAATGGGAAGTTGGGTTTTGGATTTCAGATTTCTTTACCTACAGGCAGGAAAAGATGAATTTTCTTCAGACTTAAAGGAATAAGAACTCAAGCTCAAGATGTGCCAAGTGCTGTTCTGTGTTCACATTTCTTGGCCCAGATGGATTACATCTGCAGTGAGCTTGATAGTGAGGACACTAAGCTGCCACCAGTGACGTTTGAAGGCTTGCTTTCAACAGAAGAGATATCAAAAGATTTGAGGCAGGAAAATGTTTTCGTATTCCTAAAAGAGAGGAAGGTAGATTGTGCACAGTAGGGACATCAGGATTGATGGGGGACAAGAATCTGGAACAGATTATTTAAGAAGATCCTTTGATGCTATTTTTTGTGTAAGAAAAGGTGTGTTGTGTGTGTGTGTGTGTACACAAAAATAATACATACTGTTTGGATTTGCCTGAACAAAACACTGAAAGGATGAGAGAGGAGAGAGGAAGGGAGGGTGAATGGGAGAAAGGGAAAGAAACAGGGAGTGTTTCCTATAGGTGATGAGTACTGGAGTAGAAAATAATTTCCTTTTTTTTTTTTCTTTTTGAATGTTAGTATATTACTTATTTTAAAAATAAAATAAAATTTTAAGCTGTTTTGTAGTCCGTTGGATAAGTAAGCAGAGATCCAAAGAACTTTAAGGTTGGGTAATAGCAGGCCATGTCATACCAACATCATGGCCTCTTTGGGAAGGTTTCTGGATAGGAAGCTCAGGAGAGTGCACTAGGTCCCGTGTCTATGGATTGTGTCATTTGGGTAAGGACACTCACCAGAGATTTGTGAGCAAGTTGGAGAGTCTAGGCTGGATTCCAGTAGTAATAACTACTGTGTATAATGGTTTCTGACCAGTGGTTTGATATTAATTTGGAGGATGCCTTCTAAGAAAAAAGCCGTATGGCTCACCACTACTTTTATGTTATTTTACATTTGGCAAATAACCTGGTTAAAGAGAAGACACACTTATCAATTATCTACCTAATATGAAGTTGGAAGATATAACCACTACATTGGGTAATAGAATCAGGATCCAAAATGATCCTTATGAATTGGAGCAATAGACTGATTCTAATGAGATGAAATAACAAGGCAAGGTCATACACTTGAATTTTTATTTTAACAGCTTTACAAGCATAGTTCTGGGAAGGCAGAGATTTAAAGCAGTGTAAAATGGAAAAAGACTTAAGTATTTTAGTGGTCAATTAACTCAATACGAATGTGTAGTGTAATGCAGCTGCCAAAGAAATGCCATTTTTAGCTACATTAATAAAATTAATAATAGGTGATGATGCTGGTGTACTCTGCATGAGTCAGACCATATCTGGAGTAGTCCATTCATTTCCTGGGGCCATTCTTGTCAAAGGGATATAGACAAAGTGAAGCATTTAAGTGGTGATGCAACTAAAAAACATGTCTATGAAAGTAGGTATATTTAACCTAGAGAAGAAAAGATTTAGAGTCTAAATAATAACATTTCAATGGTTTAGAAAGTGGAAAAGAAGACTTGCTCTTTTTGCTCTGAAGAGGACAGTCTAGGAACAAGAGGTGGAAGTTTCCAGTTGGATGTAAGGAATAACTCATCAGCAGTACATACAGGCTGTCTTCAGTTGGGTGAGGGTCCAAAGAAGTGACATTATTGTAAGAAAATTGCTTGTCAAAAGACTCTAGCAGGGATTACGATTTGAGCTGCCTGACTGCTCTAGATCAGTGCTACTCAAAGGACCTTGTTTTCTTTTTCTTTTCCCCCTTGTATGTTTATTTTTTCCCTTGCTCGTCATATTACTTTTCTTTGTAAATTGAGATAAAATTCACCCTTTTAAATATAATTCAGTAATTTTTAGTATATTCACAGGGTTATTTACCCATCACCATGTATCTAACTCCAAAACATTTTTTTTCATCATCTCCAAAGGAGACCCGTCCCTGTTAGCAGTCACTCCTCATGACCCCCTTGCCATAGTCTTTGGCAACCATTAGTCCACTTTCTGGCGTATATTCGGGACTTTTCATATAAATGGAATAATCTAATACATGGCCTCTTATGACTTCTTTCACTTAACATAATGTTTATGGTTAAACCATCCTGTAGCATGGATGCGTGCCTCATTTATCCATGTGATAGCATGTATGAGTATTTTTTTCCTTTTCATGGCTGCATAATATTCCGTGTGTAGATATCACATTTTGTTTATCCTGATGGACATTTGGATTGTTTCCACTTTTGGGCATTATGAATAGTGCTGCTTAGGACATTTGTGTACAAGTTTTTGTGTGAACATGATGTTTCATTTCCCTTGGGTATATACACAAGGATGAAATTGCTGGGTCAAGTGGTAACTCTGTTTTTTGAAAAAATGCCAAACTGTTTTCCACAGGAGTTGCACTATTTCATATTCTTCCAGCAATATATGAAGGTTCCAGTCTCCACATCCTTGGCAACTTTTTTTATTGTTTATATTTTTAATTATAGCCATCCTTGTGGTTTGGAGTGGTATCTCATTGTGGTTTTAATTTGCATTTTCCAAGTGATTAATGGCATTGAACATCTTTTCATGTGCTTATCAGCCATTTGTAATGCTCTTTGGAGAAATGTCCATTCAGATCCTTTGCCAATTTTTACATCGTGTTGTCTTCTTACTGTTGAGTTTTAAGGGTTCTTTATATAGCCAGGATACTGGATCCTTATCAGGTGTATGGTTCGCAAATATTTTTTTTTCCATTCTTTGCACTTTCATTTTCTTAATAGTGTCCTTTGAAGCGCAAAATTTTTAAATTTTGATGAAGTGCAGTTTATCCGTTGTTTTTTTTTTTCTTTGATTGCTTGTGCTTCAGGTGTCATATCTAAGAACTATTACCTAATCCAACACCATGATGATTTGTGTGCATATTTTCTTTTGGGCGTTTTTATATCTTTGGTCCATTCTGAATTAATTTTTGTGTATGGTATGAGGTAGGGATCTAAATTTATTCTTTTGCATGAAGATAATCTAGTTGTCCCAGCATCATTTTTTGAAAAGACTAATCTTTCCCTCATTGACTTGTTTTGGCACCCTTGTCAGAAATCAATGGCTGGGGGCACCTGGGTGGCTCAGTTGTTAAGCATCTGCCTTCGGCTCAGGTCATGGTCCCAGGGTCCTGGGATCGAGTCCCACATCGGGCTCCCTGCTCCGCGGGAAGCCTGCTTCTCCCTCTACCACTCCCCCCGCTTGTGTTCCTGCTCTCACTATGTCTCTCTCTGTCCAAGAAATAAATAAAATCTTAAAAAAAAAAAAAAAAAAGAAATCAATTGGCTGTAAACGTATGGGTGCTATTCAGAGGATGTTGTGCCAGAATGTAAATCAAGGAACTAGGAAAAGAAACAAGTCAGCTTAGTTAGTTAATTGATTTATGTCCTGGAACAAGCTTCTTATCTCCTTCTGGGCTGGTAACAGTTTACTAACCAGCACGTATTTGTGGGCCACATTTTGAGTAGCGTAGATCTTTGCTACTTTAAATGCCACTGAGGAGCAACATCCTGGGCCCTTTCCTAGAGCTACTGGATTAGAATCTGCTTTTAAACAGGATCCCCAGGTGGTTCATATGCCTATTAAAGTTTGAGCAGCACTGTTCTAAATCAGATTTTAGATGACTTTAAAGATCTGTTCAGTAAGTACAGGATTAATTAATGAGTAAGACTCAGGAAAGGGAGAGTCAATGTGAGTATGGGAAGGAGAGTAGTATTTGAGACTTCTTACGTTGCAGAAGCTTAGATACCTTGGCCCTCATTGAACACCAGGGCCAGCCTAGATCTCACAGTGTTTCTTTTCATTGCTGTACTGGACTTGATGTTTTACTGTGCCTGTGAATAACTCCTTGTGAAGAGAGTTATAAAGGAAATTCAGAGTAATTGAGGGGAAAAGGAGCAAAGAAAAGTAAGGCAGAAGACTTTCACAAAGCATCCAGTAGGAGAAGTAAACAAATTTCAGGCCTTAGAACTGGATTCCTTCACCTTTAAGTTAAAAAGAAGCTGAAATTTGCTTAAAAGGGTCTGTGGAACCCTGGTGTGATCCCAGAAATAAGCAGCAATAGTGATGAGTCATAAAAGCAGAAAACATTGAATATTTGAATGGAGGGTCAAAGCAGGTAAATTATCTCTTTGGAAACTTAATCTGTGTATATGCAAGCGCTATCCATACTGGAAATTGGCAGGTATCATGCTGACATTCCAAGGAAGGGTGACCTGAGCAAATATATAGGGAAATTAGTTATATACCATACTCATTTTTACTATTTGGAGGTGAGTGACATGTTATTAATATGCTCTCTAGAATGCTATCTTCTTTGTTTTCCTGAACTTATGTAATAAAGGTTTTTATAGATGTACTTAGGGATTAAGTCCTCCCTTAAGGCCTCAAGATTCTTAACGAGGAATACTACTGCTGTAGGAATTTTGAAGATAGGGATAGAATACTGTTTTGTGCTACAAGCATCATTAATTAGGACCCCAGATAAACTTGAGATTTGTGATAACCTGTAAGATCTGGATTGAAGGCATGATTTTCAAATGGCAGCTTTTGCATGTACTTATGAAGAAAGTTTTTTAGCACTACAAACAGTTAAATATATTATTAATATTAATATTAATAAGGCAACTACAAATCATTGAAAATATCTACTTAATAAAGCAGGTCTTCTAAGAGCACGTTTATGTCAGTACTCTAATCTAAAAATAAAGTTTGTTAATGTTAATTGTAATGTTAATCTAAAAATAAAGTTTAGGGGCACCTGGGTGGCTCAGTCCTTAAGTGTCTGCCTTCGGCTCAGGTCATGATCCCAGGGTCCTGGGATCGAGCCCTGCATCGGGCTCCCTGCTCGGCGGGAAGCCTGCCTCTCCCTCTACCAGTCCCTCTGCTTGTGTTCCCTCTCTCGCTATGTCTCTCTCTGTCAAATAAATAAATAAAATCTTAAAAAATAAATAAAATAAAAATAAAGTTTAAAATGACAATACACACTCCTTAGACTTATCACTGTTTAAATCATGTAATATAAACTGATCTGATCTATAATTGAACTGAACATTTCTCACTCCCCTGAAAATCAGGTTTTGGCTTATATTCATCATATAGATTTTTATCTCAGTGTACCCCAAATAATAGTTGTAGCCAAGGGCATCAAGGCATCCTCTTTATATCCTGCCTTTTCCTGAGTAATTGAGCTCCAATACCATGTGGGTTCTGTCCCATACCTCTATGTCCATTTCTGTTCTCCAAGCCTGGGACTGTGCTTTTAATGAAAGCCAGGGAATGCTTGGGCCTCCTCTGGCCTATTGCTGCTGCAAACTGGGCAGTGCACCCTCAGTGTGAGTCAGTCTCACTTTGCAGTAAGTTTTTCTCTTGACCTTTTCTGCATTTCACAGCCATTCAAATCGATCTTCTCCATCAGTTGCAGACTAGTGAGGTGTTACTCTAAAATCTGAGATGTTGCTGCATCATCAGGTCGTTAAGTAAGTGCCGTGGTCTCCCTCCAAAGGAGATCTTTTCTGCTTGGACGTCTCTCAGGAACTCTGCAGAAGACAAAATGAAGAGGAATTTGGACTTGAACTGATCAGCAGACAGCTTGGCAACTGTTTTAGGATGCCATCTGCAGATGTTAATTATCCAGTTTGGGTCCTCTGATAGCTCTTGACCTCCTCTTGGCTCTGTCAAATGCTTTTTTTCCCATCCTGATTCTTTATTACTCCTCTTGGGGTGAGACAAATCAGAGGTAGCATTGCTGATTCTTTTTTAAACGGTTAAATGTAGACAGATTACTAATGTGGAAACATTAGTCTTTCATTCTGCCTGTGAACATTTGGAGAACATGATCTTCTGCTCTATTTTGGCTTCAAGAACTCCTCTCCAGTTCTTCCTCCTTCCTCGACTGTGTAAATGAAATCAAGTTTTTGAAGAGTTGGTGATGAGAGTAAAAAGCAGGGGGAAGAACGGGCCTCTGCGACATGAACCCTGAAATCACGTTCTGTTGTGCAGAACTCGAGAGACTGCTTTTTCTGCCTCATCATCTCCTTTGTTTGTTATCCAAAGTAGTTGCTCTAAGCCTTTTATTTCTCTCATCAAGCTTCTTTCTCATTTCCTTATACTGCAAACATGGTCTTGCTCTCTACCAGAAACAGAACAATAGAACTGAACTCACTGAAGTTCCCTTTTCTCCAGCTGTAAACCAATATGCATATCCATCCTCATTTCCTTCCGGCTCCTCTTTCTAAGACCAGTCCCCGCCTTCTCTTCCTGCAGGACTAGGTCCCATCAGTTAACCTTCGTCCTCTCCTGTATGCTGAAGGTTTCTGCTCTTGGCTCCTTCCACTCTCCCATGCTCAGGCCTCTCTCATCCTGAGAATTAATTCCTTCTGGCAATGCTGTTCCTCTCTGGAGCACAGAATGTTCCAGAAGACTCATCTGTAGTCGCCAGCTCTATGTGCTCAACTCTTTGCAAGTCCATTTCTCCCCTCCCCCCGCCCCCCCATCCCATCCCTTTTCTGAAACTGTTCTTGCATAGGGCTCCATTGACTTCCCACTGTCAGCTCCAGCGGTCACATTTCTATTTTTGTCTACCTTTCTGAAGCAATAGTCATTCTTACTCCCTCCCTCACAGGAAAGTTCTAATGAATTTTAACTTTGATGCTCAGGGTTCAGGTATATTCTTTTGATACTATGAGATTTCTTCTTGTTTTGGTATATAATTTCAGATTAAAAGAGACTTTATATGTCACTCTAAGCAGCCAAATCTCTAGTTTGTGTAGAGGTAGTTACTGTTTTTATGGCCTGAACTGTCATGTTTGTCTGGTGACTCAGAACCACTTATGTTTCCACTCCCCTCCCCTTTTTTTAAACAAAAGTAAAACAATTTATTAAAACGAGTTTTTTTAAAATCTTGTATTTGTGCAAAAATCCTTTTACCCAGCTTGCTTTTTCTTTCCCCAACTTACTTCTTGATGACATTGGATTTTAAACATCATCATTACAAAGATTTGCCTCTATGGATGTTGAAATAACTATACCAAGGTGTGAGGCAACTTCTAGGGCCTAAATGGGTCCTGACACATAGGAAGTGCTCAATGTACATTTGTTGACTAAGTGAATTCCATAAGCAGCCCTGAGAGAGCATATGCAGTTCCAACCAGAGAGCTGGAAACATGACCCGTCTTATATTCCATTTGGTTGGCTTGAAAGGCTTAATTATGAGCAAAATATTTAGGTCTGGATGCCACTGTAGTCTGTTCAAAACTTTGTAAAGCAGTTGTTCTTATCACATATTTCCTAAAGGGAGAAAAACAGTGCAAACAATTTAAAAGTCATGTTGAATTCACTTGTGTATCTACAACCAGGGAAAAACCCCGCCAGTTTCATTTTTCTGAATTAAAAATTCACACGTTTAAATACTTCATACTGTCTGGCTCACACTCTCTGCAGTACTTCTGGAGATGGGCGCCTTTGCTCCTGGCTTACATGGAGCACTGATGGAGCGAACAAGCAGGCACCCTGTGTGCATCAGGTTCCAGAATCTTGTTCAGGAGAATGCTGTGGTTTAGTAGGATTGTAGAAGCATTTACTGAAGATCTGGCCGTGAATCTCAGAGACCACTGGAAACCTGCTCTTGACCCTCCTCTTCAGTCTTACCTCTCATTGCGGTTAAGGTCATCTGCATTTAAATTATCTGTGCTAATGGAACCAACGGGCTCATTCTGTCTCTGTTGGTATCTATCTCATACTATATTTCTCAACTCTTCTTTATAGAGAGACCTATCGGGGCACAAGAACATTGTCGGTTACATTGACTCCAGTATCAACAATGTGAGCAGTGGTGATGTATGGGAAGTGCTCATTCTGATGGACTTCTGTAGGGGTAAGTATATGACCCACACCTTGAGCTCCCGTTGCTCTGGCACTTTGATTGTCAAGGGCATGGGGCTCATTTCAATTAATGTGCATTGTGCCCTAATGTATGTTGTTCTATTTTTAAAGATGTGCAAAGAAAGATACAGAGCCTGCTCTCACCTCTTGGTTATTCTTACTACGGCAAACAATTTGAAGTGGTAGATAATACAAAACTCCCCTTTTGTTAGCTTTAGGAAGGTTTGGTGCTTGTATATGAATGAGAATGGATGAGGGTGAGAATGAATGTGTTATTTGTGATGCTTTAAAACAAGCGATGAAGGCACATAATAAAGACCCAACTCCAGATGGACCGAAGAAACGATTCAGCCTCCCCACTCCCTCCCTCATGTGTTCTCTTCTCCACCGACACCTCCATCCTTGTGTTATAGGGGAAAATAATCCTTTTTGTCTAATGGAAATGACCTTTCCTCTCCTTGCTTTCGAGCTGTAATTTCCAGTAAGGCTATATTCAAACGATGCTGCTGTGAACAGTGGAGTTAAGTAGTTGAAAGCTTGGAGTTTCAAGCAACATTTATCTTGGGAAATACAGACTGTAGCATGACTTGATTCAGAGCTGACTGCATTTCACACAACCAGTTTGGAGGTTTGACTTTTTTGGCCTAAGCAACTGCCACTTACAAGCTTGGGTCACTGCCTCACTGTTTGGTGCCCTGTTTTATAATCACCCTTACTTCCACTGACATTTTCCTTGCCTTTAAAGATACTGTCCATAAATTAAATATGTTGTTAATCCCCAAAATATGATGTTAACCAGTAATTTCAGCCTACTCTGTAACAACTCTTAAGCTGATTTTATAAGACACTACCAAATTTGAACTTGACAGTTTGTTTCCTCCTGTCCATTCCTTTTTGCACAGTAAAATGTTTCGAGACAAGGCAGTGGGAGCATCCGGGGATCTGGATAATTTTGTGTAAGTGAGGTCCTCAGTCTTTTGGTCCTGGAGATGAAATATTGGTGTAGCATTTCTACATCCTTGGCAGCAAGTAGTGAGTGAAGCCAGAGAGACCGAGCCATTCCTAAAGTGCAGACTATAAAGCTGTCTTCTTCCTGCTCCTGGGGTCTATTGTGCAGTCTGATTCTTACTAAAAGATGTGGCAGGTTGAACCTGTGGCCTTGTCTCATACAAACGGGGACAGTGTAACCAAGCGGCTATAGCAGGACCAGATTGTCAGTTCTATTGATCTTGAAGATGTCACAAAGGCAGCCCACGTCTGGAGTACTTCATAAAGTAAACTGGTTTTGATGCATTAGAGAAGGACCTGGATTGTAAAAAGATGAATCTGGGTCTGGGAATCAAGACACTTGGGTTGCAGTCGTGGCTCAGCCAGTGACCTCTGTCCAGGTTGCTCCTCTGTGGACAGCCATTCATTGTCTTGGGTAAGTAGTGAGTCTGAATGTTGCTAACCTCTCGCTTGTTCTGTGCCCCCTTGCAGGAGGCCAGGTGGTCAACCTGATGAACCAGCGCCTGCAAACAGGTTTTACAGAGAATGAAGTGCTTCAGATATTTTGTGATACCTGCGAAGCTGTTGCCCGCCTGCATCAGTGCAAAACTCCTATTATCCACCGTGACCTGAAGGTAAAGGCCGCACTGTTTCATTAAGTACATTCCTACAGAGGATTTCCTATCTGCCCCGGGAACGGGGGAGACACTTTGGGGATGTAAGAGAACAGGCGTGGTGACCTGACATTTCTTACATTCTGCTTGGCGAGAGAAGACACAAAGAAAAAAAAGAAAGTACGGTACAGGTATTGCTTTTATTACTTAAGTAGCCTTTAGAAATTCTTCATAATCATCAAATGCCTGAATACATGTTGTTTTTGCTTTTCCTGATGTAGTCCCAAATTTACTTTGTCAGGGGTATGGAAAATGATACACTAATTTAAATGGTTTGCAAACAGCGATGCTTGGTTTTTAACGTCTGCTTCATATTTTGCAAAATCCAGTAAGTGATTATTTTAAAAATTTGTTCTGTTAATCACTGTCTTCTTGTACTGGGCCTTTCCTATTATATAGTCACTTGACAGTGTTTGTTGAATGGACTTGGCACCTGGTTAGGATTCACCAACATGTATGGCACACCAACTATATGCCACGTACCCTACTAGACACTTTACACACACTGTCTCTTGGAGGAAGATGTTCTTCTTTACATTTATAGTTAGGGAAACTCAGGAGTAGAAAGGTTACATGACTTGACTAAGGTCATATAACCAGGAAGGAGCAGGACCCGAATGTGCTCTTCTGATTCTAAATTACAGTTTCTTTAAGTAACTGTGTTTTGAGAAACCTGCTTCGAGGCTAGTAACTTGGATCCGCATCCCCTGGTGTGCTGATTAAATGTAGGCTACCGGATTCCACATTGAATCTGTCAAGCCGTAACTTTTGTGGCGGTGTCAGGGAAGCCCGGGAATCCATAGCTTAATCATCACCCCACGTGGGTTTTGTATATTCTAAAGTTTGAGGATCGTAGCAGCCTACTAGCATTTCTGTGTCGAGGTTTTTGTTTGTTTGTTTTAGCTTTTTAAAAAATGGAGATATAATTCATAACCATAAAATTCACCCTCTTAAAGTATACAATTCAGTGGCTTTCACCAAATTTACAAGGCTTTACAACCATCTCTACTGTCTAATTCCAAAGCATTTTATCTCCTGAAAGGAAACCCTGTATCCATCAGCAATCACTCTTCATTCCCACCTCACCCCAGCCCCAGGCAACTGCCAATCTGCTTTCTGTTGCCTGGTCTGTGCATTTCATATAAATGGCTCACAGAATAAGTGGCCTCTTGTGTCTGACTTCTTTCACCTAATAATGGTATCAGGGTTCATCTGTGTTGCGGTATGTAGCAGTACCTCATTCCGTTTCATGGCATGATAGTCCTAGTGTGGAGAGACCACATTTTGTTTATCTAGTCATCAGCTGATGGACATTTGAATTGTTTCTACTTCGGATAGAATGAAAAGACTACTATGAACATCCGTGTACTAGTCTGAAGTGGGTATATGTTTTCAGTTCTCTTGTTTGTACATCTAGGGGTGGAATTGTTGGGTCATGTGGTAACTACAGTTAACTTTTGGAGGAACTGCCAAACTATTTTCCAGAGTGGCTGTACTATATTACATACCACCAACAATATATGAGGGTTCCAATTTCTCCACATCCTCACCAACCCTTGTCCTTTTTCATTTTAGCCATCCCAGTCGGTGTAAAGTGGTACATACATATTGGCATTTCTGTACTGAAGCCATTTGCTGATGGGAAGATAGTACATACCTTCAGAAGCCTTAAATAGCTTCTCCACTGTCCCTCTGTAGTCAGCCCTTTTTCTGAGTAGAAAAGGGAGAATGCATTTCAGTAATTATTACGAGTCTAGCATAGTACAAATACGTAATTCTGTGGAGGTGGTACAGGTATAATATGGTTCCTACCCCCAAGATGTTTAAGTGTTGGTGAGAGGATATAAATGAAATGCTCGGACTTGCAACAGCGACAGGTGAAGTATGAAAGTTCTAGAACAAAGTGCTGAACAGCAGAGAATCGAGCTGCTTAATGTATGGTCAGATAGTGGGACCAGGTAATGGAGGTTGGAATCTTCTGGAGTAGTGGGACTTCACAGGCTGGTGGGATACGTATGGGTGGTCACAGACAGGATGAGGGCATTTTAGATAGAGAGCAGAGCCCGAGGGCTTCCTAGAGAAGGGAACAAGGAGGCTTCAGAGCGTGCTTAAGTGCCTGAGGGGCATGGAGGTAAGAGCAAGGGGAGGAGGCAGAGATGACCACTGAGCATCCTTTAGAGAGTGCTATTCCCATGTTCTTAAACAAAATCTTCCTTTATTTTAACTGGATTAAATGAGGCCTCAGTGATGAGTCATTGCATACCTGTCGATGATACCTACCTAATTTACATGTTCCCAGCATATCAGTGCCCTGTGGTGCTCCCAGCGCTGCTGTGAGGAGCCTGAAGTCCGGAGCGGAGCTCCAGGTCTAGCCCGGGGACAGGGAGGAGGACAGAGCTTGGGCTTGGGCAGTGGGAGCCCCGGACGCTTTCTTCACTGCACTGAACAGTCCCTGAGATATTTTAGCGGAGGAACATGGCCAGAGCGGAATCGGAGGGGAGGCCAGAGCAGGAGTGAGGAGAGGCTGCCGTGTTCTGTTCCCCAGCTTGCCCCCGAGCCCTGTACCCCTCCACCCTCCTCGGTGCTCCAGAGAGTCGGCACAGTGCTGGCAACACAGTGTTGGACTCTGTAGTTGTGTCTTTTTTTTTTTTTTTTTTAAGATTTTATTTATTTATTTGACAGAGAGAGACACAGCGAGAGAGGGAACACAAGCAGGGGGAGTGGGAGAGGGAGAAGCAGGCTTCCCGCTGAGCAGGGAGCCCGATGCGGGGCTCGATCCCCGGACCCTGAGATCATGACCTGAGCCGAAGGCAGACGTTTAGCGACTGAGCCACCCAGGCACCACTGTAGTTGTGTCTTAATCCGTAGTGCAGACCATCAGGCAAGCAGCCAGCTTGCTGGTAGTGGTTCAGGAGACTGTTGCCTTTTCTCCTCTACCTTGGAAATAGTTGTATGTGAATAGGGGGCCCCTGGGAGGAGGCCTCGATTGTAATTGTTCCAGAAGAGTCCTGCCACTGTCGATTTTAGTCAACTCCTGGTTGTTTTGATGGAAGCTTTCCCAAACTCCACATACCCTCCACTCTGTGCCATCTAGCTGCTTTCGTTAGCAAGTGAACTTTTGTTGGTTTCTGCTCATATGTGTGTGGCGGGCAGTCCCCTTTGCCTGCCACACTGCCAGCCTCTTGAGGCCCGACTGCAAAGTCCCTGTGTACCTCCCTGTTTGCCATCCCGTAGTCTCAGACACTCTGAGCTCCATATCCAGCCACCACAGTGCCAGCAGTAGCCAGGGCCACGAAGTTCTTTATTCCCCTGTTGGCCAGACAGAGTGCTGGTGGCTGGTCTTTAGGTGCTTCTCTGAGCAGGACTTACATCTGGTGAGGTGGCACCACCGTGAATAAAAGTCGGTAGGACATGAAAGATGTGGCAGGCCAGGCCAGCTGTGGATCCCCTTGTGGAGCCAGTGCCGCCCTGCGTGGGGGTCCATTGTTCACATGCAGAACTGAGGGAAGCCCCCTCTTGTCCTGCCCACCACGTGTGCCGTCTTTCTTTCAAATTCTGTGTAGGAAATAAGTTGAAAGCAGTCCCTGTCTTTAAGCAGCTTATGTTCTAAAAATAACCAGGACAGAAGTTCTGTTCTTCATTGGAGGTCTTTCCTCTAATACATTATTTTAACATTTTCATCACTTCCCTGTTTTGTTTTGTTTTCATTTTTATCTTTCTGAGGAAAGAAAGAGATCATTGCAGATCATGGGGTCATAGAGCTGGGAAGGTCACCTGAGCCAGCCCTCTCCTCTTACCAGTGAGGAAACCTCTGCCCAGAAAGGCTGTGACCTGCACAGCTAATTCTGTGATCAAACCAGAGCAAAGGCCACAGGTTTTTACTCCCATTTTGGTTTTTGTTTGGTTGGTTTTGCTCTCTTACACCGTGCTGTTTGTTCAGGTACTTAAGAAAGGGGAAGAAAGGGTTAAGATTTAATAACTGCATCCAGATTGAAAAAGTCATGAATGTCTTCTCTTCTGTCAGAAAAGAGATTTTAATTTCACAAAGTACAATAGGATGAAGATTCTTGTCCCGTTTTTAGAATTGTAAGTCTGAAAACCTTCATTTACCTTATCCTCAGAATTTCTAGTAGTAATAAATTCTGTGACTGAAATGCCCGAATGCCATCTCTGCTTGGAATAATGTCAAGATGAAGGGTCAGTAGGAGGTGGCTTTCCAGACCTTTTAGCTAAAGCTATGAGCAGAGTTTGGGAGTGACGACTTTAATAACCCTCTTAAGCCAGTAGGTTGGGAAGGAAGGTCAGCAGCATTAAATTCTCAAAGAGCTGGGAGACTGTAGGACTGTAAGCAGGGGTAACATCCTAAAGGACTTTGCCAAAAACAAAGTCACTCTGCAAATTCTCTGGAGCTTCCAGAAGATGATGTATGAAGGTCCAGTTGGTTCTCTACCTTCCTAGTCTCACTTAATCCCTCTGGCCCTACTCTAGCCCTGACCTTAGTCACCTTCCCCCTGGACGATTGCACCTGCTCTCGCTTTCCTCCTTCTCCTCTGTCACTGGCTAACCTTCCTCAAACACTCTTTTCATCTGCTGCTGAGTGGCTCCCAAGGGGACCTTCCCCAGTCTGCCATCTGTCAGCTGCTCTGGTCCTCTTTCCTGCTCCCTTCGCGGTCACCCGTCTGAGCTGCCAACATTCCGTAGTAACTGCATAATGCCCATCAGTGCCGTGGGGAGGGGGTAGCCTCAGCGGTCAAGCAGCCCAAGCCCACATCCTGCCCTACCAGCCTTGTGACCTCAGGCACATTAGGTAACTGGACTCTGTTTTCTCATCTCTTAAGTGGGGATAATAAGGCTTTGTAAGAATTTCATGAACTACTGTAGGTAAAAGTGCAGGGGGCAGCATCTGGCTCATAGTGAGTGCTGTTAGTTACTGATACCATTTTTTTTTTAAAGGATTCATTTGGTTTTTTGTTTTGTTTTGTTTTGTTTTTTGAGAGACAGAGAGAGAGCTTGAGCAGAGAGAGGGGCAGAGGGAGAGGGAGAAGCAGACTCCCGCTGAGCAGGGAGCCCGATGCGGGGCTCAGTCCCAGGACCCTGAGATCAGGACCTGAGCCGAAGGCAGACGCCCAACCGACTGAGCCACCCAATCTGGTCTCCGCATTCATAAGGGCACTAGTCCAGAGAATGTCCAGCCCCTGTGTCTTCAGTGTCCTTTGCAGCACCAGTCCAGCACAGTGCTGTCCCAGCCATGGTGGCCTATCTCTCTGTCTCAGATGCCTCAAGCCTGCTGCCATCTCAGTGCCCTCCTGCTCCCTGTCCTGTGAGAGCCACCTCCTCCCCCAGGTGGTCCACGCCTGCTCCCTCCATTTGGGTCTCTGCTCACCTCATCACAGTGACCTTTCCAACTGTGCTATTTGCAATAGCGTCCCTCTTCACTTCACATGTGTCTAACTTGTTGGGTTTTTTTCCCATAACATTTATCACCACCCGGCATTTACACCTACTTTCTTATTCTCTTCCACTGGACTCAGCTCCGTGAGCAGATGAACCTTGATTTGTTCACAGCCTTATCCCCAGAACCTCTTTGGCATATAGTAGGAGTTCGAATGTGGGTGTTTCTCTATTAAATGAAGGGTCATAACTTCTTAGGTTTATATAGGGAGATTTATAGTTTGCTTTCACATACATTCTCTTACTTGCTTCATAACAGCAATGATAG
The DNA here is from genome assembly GCF_002201575.2 of Neomonachus schauinslandi. Taxonomy (NCBI): domain Eukaryota; kingdom Metazoa; phylum Chordata; class Mammalia; order Carnivora; family Phocidae; genus Neomonachus; species Neomonachus schauinslandi. The sequence goes on from NC_058412.1 coordinate 52,341,837, forward strand.
AAATATCATTAGCTTTACTTTGCAGAAGAGAAACAAGACCGAAGAGCTTTAAAGGTTTCTCCGAGGTCAGACATGTGAATAGTCCCCGAGGTCCTGTGACCTCCAAGTCCAGTGTGGTTGTCGCATGCCAGGCCCCGTGTCAAGTGTGTTGTTGATGGTGGTGGCGGTGGTGACAAAGGGCAGCGGCCAGCTTTATCTTGGAGGTTTCCACAGGTGTCGCAAGTCACCGGGTCAGACTGAGAAGGCGCAGAGGGTGCGGCAGCTGCTGGGGTGGCCCCTGCCAAGTGAGTTCACCTTCACAACCTCGTGACTCTCCCAGCAAACTCACAGGGCTGCCCGAGCAGGGCTTCTGGTTCTTACCTGCATTAGCGTTTCTTTGATATTGATAAGGCTTTCCCCTACATTGATAGTTCTGGCTTTGTGTCCACTTTTGTACACACCCTTCATTTTTAACTATTTTTTTTTTCCTGCAAATACAGTTTTGTACAATGTTATCTTTATGGGAAGGAGGTAAGCTGAGATGGGGACCAGGCTGATAGAGTATCAACTGAGTATCTGCTGAGTTCTGCCACTCTGGAACTGACCAGAAATACAAACCTAGTTTTTAAGGTGGGGGGGATAAAAACAAAACAGAAACCCTTATGTGCCTCATCATTATTCAGTCTTTGTCTACTTGGTTTGCCTCCTCCCCCCAACCCAGTGATTTTGGTCCCTGGAACTACCTTGTTTGTGCTTTGAAGTGAATTAACTTTTCAGTTTTTTAGATTATACATTCTAGCGTCAGAGGTATAGACACTAATTGGGGAAGGGGCTGTGCACGTACAGTAGGTGACACATGGTTTCACATGAGGCCGGGGAGGACGATTGCTGCTGACACTGGATAAGGGATCGAGGGGTACGTGGCGTGTGAAATACCGGACTGGCTATTGCAGGACACGCACGGGCGTAGTATAATTATAGACCAGAGGCTGACGGACTTTTCTGCAAAGGACCAGGTGTGTCAGCCATATAGTCCCTGTCACAACGGCTTGGCTCTGCCATCAGAGCTCAAAAGCAGGAGCCGTAGACTAGAGGGTAAGTGACGAAAGGGCATGGCTTGCTTTGGTCTGAAGGTCTTACTTGGCCAGCCCCTCATGGACGGTAAGTTCTACAGATTTTATAGGGTGGCCGTGGAAGATTTTACTGAGGATTTATGATGCGAGCGAGGCCTCGTAGAATGGCTAAGATTTGACAAGTGGAGCAACTGAATAAAAGGACGAAGCAGGTGATGCAGGGAGTGCTTAAGAGACACTGAGCAAAGCAGCCTGGCTAGTAATTAGACACCTGGTTCCGCATCAATTAGATTCCAACTATGGGGCATTTCTGAACATAAAGGACTAAGGCAGCCCTGCCCTTAAGCTTGTATCCAGTACGCTGGGCATACTCATCACACTACGGTTGGAGGATATTATGGCAGGGGACCTTGAGTAATGCTCTGCTTCTAATTTGCTTCCTGCCCCAGCAGAAAGGTAATTAATTACCTGTCTTTCTCTAGAGTTAAATTGCCTAGGTTTACTTCCCAGCTTCATCACTGTGAGCCTCACCCTCTGCATCTGTAAAACAGGGATATTATTATATTATTATGAGGGTAATCCATGTAAAGTGCTGAGTACAGTAATACTCATAATGGTAAAAGCTCAGTAAATAGTAGCTGATCTGTCTATAACCTCTAAATTAGATTGGAAATATTAGTATTGCTTTGTTGGAATTATTTTAGATTCCTCAAGTGAGTATATGTTCAGGATAGCTTGACTGTGTCACTTTGTGTAAATAGGTTAAACTGATGAGCTTTATAGAAAGCTGTAGATAGTAGAAATATTTGCTTGCCTCAGCCTTGTCTCCGGGGAATAAGAACATATCCACTCGAGTTGATAGCCATAGTTCACCCTGCCTATGTGCTTAAAAATCCCAAGGTCAAAATTCTAGATTAAAGTGATTATAGGTTAATAGTGCCCCAGGTGCAAAAGCGTATCCTCTCTGGAAGAAAAATAGATTTTAAACTCAGGCCTCAAAGGCTTCCCACAGATGAATTCCAAGGAACATGAGTTAACAGCAACAATAACAAAACCCCTGATAACAACACCATGTGTGAGACTCAGTAGGAGTAAGAAATAATAAACGAAAGAATCAGTTTGCAGCAAAGGCTTTAGGTATTAGATTTAGCTGATACAGACTATACAATAAACATTTTTGTAATATATAATATAATTTTCAGAAGAACTAAAGCAAGTGTAGAAACAAGTATAGGAATAAGGGACTTTCACAACTGACCAGATTTTTTTTTTTTTTTTTTTTTTTTTTTTAGAACCAGTAGTAGTAGTAGGGCCTGGGCATTTGGTGGCTCCTATCTCGCTTCTGACAGATGGACACACACACAAACACAGTGTTAAGTGTGTTTCTGTTTTTTAACTTACTCCATTCAACAAATATTTTCTGTAGCAACCACTATATTAGGCCCTGGTAGAGAAGACTACAGATAGGATTAAGAGATGGTGCTTGTGTTGAAGGAGCCTGTAGTCTTCTCTTGCCTTTGTTTTCCAAAGATGATCAGTCTTTGGAAGGCTGACGACAAAAGACGGAGACTACAGGCTTACTGGCCTAACAAGATTTTCTGGCTGCCATTTTACTGCCTACGTGTAGCCAGGTCTGTCCTCCAACACACCAGTCAGCTCAGTTCACCTATACCAACAATTACTCATTACAGCTTGAGTGCAGAAGTGCCCACCGTTTTGGAGTTATTCTTTCATTGGCGTAGTCCTTTGATACCAGAGATTTCTGTAGGTTCTGGTATTTGTAAGCCCTCTTTTACCTGTAACTGCTAACTCACTGTCCAAAGAATTCATCTATAAAAAGATAATACTTTAATAGGAAAACTGCACATTTGCCCACAGGCCTTGTGGGAGGAAGTGACATTTGCCTCGGTGGGTCCTTGAGGAAGGCTTCAAAGAAGAGGTGCCATTTGAACTGGAGTTTGACAGATGAATGGGATATTGATAGTTGGGTAAGGAGTTGGGGGTCACAGAGAACATTCTAGACTGAAAGAAGAACATGAGAAAAGATACAGAGGCTTGAGAGTATTAGGACTGTTTCTGCAGAGGTGAGAAATGTGGCTGGAAATCTAGGAAAATGGGACTCTTGCTTCCCATTGTGGAATTCCTCTATTTGCCCCCTCTACTCTCATTTCACCCTGTTACTGTGCTTTGCTTTTTGTTCACTTGGGATGACCCCTGTTGAGATACTTGGAGGGGAATAACTTTCCTGTGCATATTAATGGGGTTATCAGCAATAAAATAGTTATATAACTATGAACGAAATTTTCATATGCATACTAAATAATATCTTGGAATGGGTGGTTGGGGAATGTTTTTCAGGTTGAAAATATCCTCTTGCATGACCGAGGCCACTACGTCCTGTGTGACTTTGGAAGCGCCACCAACAAATTTCAGAATCCACAAACTGAGGGAGTCAATGCAGTAGAAGATGAGATTAAGAAGTAAGCATTTCCTCCTTTCTTGGAGTTTTGTCCATGACCAGATCAGCAACCGTACTTTCAGCTTATGGATGAGACGGTCAGGGTGGGAAGACCATGGTGCTAGTCATGGTGCCTCTTGTCACAGAACATCATGTTGGCAGTTGGGTTGTTTGATTTCAAGTGGAGAATGTGGAAGGGGTCCACAAGCATTGATCAGTAGAGTAAAATGAAGGAATCAAATAGCATTTTATCAATGGTCCAGTGATCACTGTACATAGATATTTTGACTTACGTCACATAGCCCTTAAAAAGCTGAATGGTGCACAGACTGTAGAGGGACGGTGATGTTTTTAAGTGTAATCACAGCATCTGTGACATTATCAGTCAGCTGGATGTGCTTTTCACCGAACCCTACATTGCTGTGCACTCCTTCTTGCTCATAAGGAGCTCACCAATCTAGTGGAATTAATGGTAAGTAGGGCTATGAAGTCTCTACAGATACTGACTCGCTGACTTCGATGAGAAAAAGCCTCTTTAGATTTCTGGCTCCAGTAAGAACCTGACCCATTTTTCCCCTCTTGTCCAGAGTGCTGGATTTTTCACAGGCAACAACACTCACTGATACTACTAATAAACCAGCAGTCTGGTATGCACACCTCTATCCTGATCCTCAGTCTCCTTTCCTGCATCACCCCTGGCAGCCAAGCTGGGGCGGAAAGACTTCTGGTCCACGGTGCTGGTGGACAGCTAAACCATAGTGCCCTCTGGGCTTTAGAGGCTTGAGCAGCATAGGTCACATGCTTGGTAACATCAAGACACTTCACTTTGAAGCTGAGCTTATACCATCTTTCCTTGAGCCAGAGATAAGAGGAAGACTGTTGCTTCATCCCTCTTCCAGCAGCAGAGACCAGCCAGCCACCTCCCACCCCAGCCAGGGCCCACTTTCTGCCCTCCTCCAGGGTCTCAGCCAGTATTACGTATCTGAGTTGAGCCACATTTAAGGGAATTACTGTTTTTAAGAACAAATCAGAAAATATAGTATAAATATACTATCAGACAACAAGGATTTGCAGAAGATTTTATCATTGGAAGACCCAAGAAAAGTTGCTTTTGGTGTTGATTGAAGTGCCTCAGTGTCTGGGTCTCCACGTGCCCTCAGATGGAAGGACTGCTTCTAGAGGGCCGTGGGTGTGTACCAAGGACAGCTTTCCATTTTATCTGCACTAATATTTCATACTCTCTTCTGCGGATTGCTCCCAGGGAACTAGACTTTTTAAAGTTAATATATATGTATTTAAAAAGTATTTCTGCTACCCCTGGTTTTTAATTATAGCTTTGACATATTTAACAAAAAACAAATCTCTTGATTGTAGATACACAACGCTGTCCTATCGAGCACCAGAAATGGTCAACCTGTACAGTGGCAAAATCATCACTACGAAGGCAGACATTTGGGTAGGTGTCAACTAAGCTATCCGCACCTCAGATACCAGCAGTCTTGACCGTAAATTCCCAAGTTTAATGCAGAAAGTGCCATAGTGAGAGTGGCCACTGTACCATGTCACTGTCTACCTAACCCTCAGGGCTATTCTTCACTCCACATGACCAGCCACTGCCTCGTGAAGCATGTCAAAGGAAATGACTTTAGAGTTCTGTGAAAATTATTCAGGTGACCTGCCCATTATTTAGGTGGTTTTCATACATGTGTTACGAGTTCTTAAGAATAAAATAGCTGAAATGCTTGTTCCTTATTGGAGCACAATTTGGTAATGATGGTAGAAATAATGTATGTCAGCAGCTAAATAGTGGTGTTGAGTTCTAAATTCAAGTTTCTAATAGGTTAATAGTACAGAGTTTTTATATCTGCTCATAAATGTGGATGATGCCAATATCTCTCAGACCCATTGGCAGTTATGGTAAATAAACCACTCGTAGCAATCTGCTTTATTTTTTTAGGCTCTTGGATGTTTGTTGTATAAATTATGCTACTTCACCTTGCCATTTGGAGAGAGTCAGGTGGCAATTTGTGATGGAAACTTCACAATTCCTGATAACTCTCGATATTCCCAAGACATGCACTGCCTAATTAGTAAGTATTTCAAGTTTCTAGTTTCATATTTTTATCTCTAATCTCCAGGAATGAATTGGGGGACAGAGGGACTGGATCACAGGAGTGATGGGTTGGATGCAAAGATAAGTCAACTGGTAATGGTTGGTCACTCAAAGATGAATGACGGTGTCTAGTTAGAGTTGTAGGCCTTTTTGCTAGAAATCTAAGCTCTTTTGCACTTGAGCAGAAATCCTAACTGTGCTTTGAACAGTACAGTACTGCTCTGTTCTGTTGCAAGCAGTATGAAAGAGTCCAGCTGACTCCTATCAAGTGATAAAAAATTCATCTTTGCAAAACTGGAAGCAACCCAAATTGAAATGATTGCCATGCGTTGGCTGGAGTGAATACATAATTAAGACTGTATAACTCTGTGGAACAAGGTTTTTTCTCTCTTTAGGTTAATCACTGGATTTTGATAACAAGCATTTAAACTCAGTGCTTGGTTTAAAATGTTTTTTAAGATTCCCCACTCTTTTGCAGCATCCTAGCAAGCATATGTGTCAGTTCATTAACCAGATGGTAGAACCAATAATCTTTGCACAAGCCCTTGTACCAAAATGTGAAACAGAGATATTTTATCATCTTTTCACATTGGTCAAGGGATTTAGCATCTAAATTTTAACCATTATGGGTTATAAGTCCTGGGATAGTTTTTTGGGTCCTGGTTGGGGTTGCATTGAAAAAAATAGAAGCAGATATGGGTGGAGCATCTGACATTTGTTGAGGGCCTACTTGTACCTTATTTAATTCTTAAAATCTTATATAGTAAATATAATTATCCCCCATGATACAAATGAGGAAGCTGAAGCTGAGAAAATATACGTAACTTACCCAAGGTAACATCGTTATAGCTTTTAGATTCCACTGGGCCAATTTTATCAATCCACTTCTTCTGTTTATGAGCCAAAAAGGGGGGGTTGTGGTATTAAAAGAAATGGGAGTATGGCCTTTAATGGTTGCTGGATTGTTTTCAGAGGTAAAGCATTAGAGTAGTCCCTCCTTATCCGTGGGTTTGCTTTCTGCGGTTTTAGTTACCCACAGTTGACCGCAGTGGGAAGCAGACAATCCTACTTCTGATGTATAGTCAGAAGGTCAGTAGTAGCCTAACGTTATGTCACCATGCCTGTGTCATTCCCTCACAACATCTCATCACATAGGCATTTTATGCTTTCGCATCATCACAAAAAGGGTGAGGACAGTATAATGAGATGTTTTGAGAGAGAGAGACCACATTCACATAACTTTTATTGTAGCATATTGTTATAATTGCTCCGTTTTATTATTATTGTTAGTTAATCTCATACCATACCTAATTTATAAATTGAGCTTTATCATAGGTATGTATGTATAGGAGAAAACAGTATATATCGGATTCAGTACTATCTGCGGTTTCAGGCATCTACTGGGGGTCTTGGAACGTGTCCCCCCTGGATAAGGAGGACTACTGTATATCTGTTCTAGAACTGCAGCTATGTAAGTGAGATTGGAAGGATATATAGGAAATGGCCAGATCTGGTGCTAGAATGGTAGGATTTTTTGGTAATACATTTTCTTTTTAACATTTGTACAGCAAATTCATATTAGGAAAAACAACTCTTTATGAATTTCTGTGACACTGACATCTTTCCCAAACTCTGACCTATTTCTTTACAAACTACTTGAAGATCCCACAGTCACCCTAGAGTCACAGATCTAAAATTAAATTTATTGTCCTTGCCCAATTATTCCCAATTCACAGTTCCCCTCTTTTTTCGGTTTCTATTAGTGGTGTCACCATTCACGCCAGGATAATGGAAATTTAAGGTTTTCTTTGGATCTGGCTCGCAAGAGAAAGTAGAGTCAGGCATTTTCTAAGCAGTGCTCTTTCTTTGGAGTCTCTCCTGTCTCCATCACATTCTCTTGTTCTCATCACTGTCACCGTAGTATATACACGTTCAGCTGGTGTGTGCCTGTAGGGGTGGAGTGGCCACCAGCCTCTCCTCCTTCAGTCAGCCCAGCCCAGCCCCGCCTCACCGTGAGATCGGTCTTACACAGCGCCACCCTGTCAGGTCCCTGTGGTAAACTTCCTGGTTTGCCCGTGGTCCCATAGTAGGGCCCAGCTTCTTAGCATGGCATTTAAGACCCTTCATACTCTGGTTCCACCTCACCCACCCAGCCTTATTTCCCTGTGTTCTCCGACAAGGAAACCTCTCCTCTGTCCTTCTGGCACCTGCATTTCCTCACAACAGGGCCTTCCCTTGCCTTTCGCCCAAGTGCATTTTTGCCCAGACTATTCCGCCACCAAGAATATCTTTTTCTCCTCTTTCCCCTGACTGACTAAATTCTTTCTTGCCTTCAAGGACCAACCCAAACCCTGCTTCTTTTTTTTTTGTTAATTAATTTATTTGAGCTGGGCAGGGAGGGGGAGGTGGGAAGGCAGAGGGAGAAGGAGAGAGAATCTCAAGCAGAGCCCCTGCTGAGCAAGGAGTCTGATGCAGGGCTCGATCTTGCAGCCCTGAAATCATGACCTGAGGGGAAATCAAGAGTCGGAGGCTCAACCAACTGAGCCACTCAGGTGCCCCAAACCTTCTGCAAGGCCTTCACAAGACTGTAGCCTCATCAGTCTTTCCTACACTTAGTGTTCAGACCATTCATTTGGTTCCTTAAACAGTAAGGCCTTGCGTTGTTGTTTGTATGTATGCATGTGTATGTTTGTGTGTCTTCACAAAGATGTTTTTCCTGGGGATTTTTCCAGCTTTGGAAAGGGCAGACGTGTCAAGAATCTGGAAATAAATAAGTGTTCTATAGATGATGTGAAAGTAAAGATGTATTTATCATTTTGTAATTTCTTTTAGAATGGAAACCAGCTAATATCTCCAACAAAGGAATAATAAGTCAGTTCTTAAAATTTGAGTTTTGAGGGGTGTTTGGCTGGCTCAGTCGGTGTATATGTGCCTATTGATCCTCAGGGTCATGAGTTCTAGCCCCATGTTGGGGGTAGAGATTAATAAAGAAAAAAAAAAACAGAAAGAAAGTGGGAAAAAAAAAGGTTTTGATTATAAGTCTCAACGATAATCATTTGTTTAGCAAGATTAGGAAGCCAGAAGCCTGTAACTTCCTAGGTACCAGAATATAAAGGTGGTAACTTTAATAATGAGAGATTGCTTGAGTCCCTGTTGTACAAGCCACAGAATGTGAACTTCAGATATCTTTGTTACAGTTCAGAAACTTTGTTACTTTCTTGTGCATATTAAAAAATTTTAGGGAAGTTAGAGCTTCCATTTCTGAGAGGGGAGGAAAAGAGCTAATTACACTGTTTGAATTTTATGAGAAATAAAAATGAAAAAAAAAAACACATTTGGTAACAGAAATTATGTTTCCTAGCTAATGTAATAAGTATTAGGGTATTATTAAATATGTTCACATATGTTTGTCTTAGGGTATATGTTGGAACCAGACCCTGATAAAAGGCCGGATATTTACCAGGTATCCTACTTCTCATTTAAACTACTCAAGAAAGAATGCCCAATTCCTAATGTACAGGTATGTGAAAGGTGCTTTTTAGGGGAAGTAAACATTATCAAATTGTCATTGAAAATTCCTGGGGCGTGAACCAGCTGTTTAATGAATATAGATGTCCCTTGTTTTGTGTGGTAGGGGGCATTCAAGCAAAGCTAACTATGAAGCAATTACTATAAAGAGAATCCAATTTTCCCATAGAATTTAATTATTAAACTAAGGCAATTACACCCCTCCCCCTCAAAAAAAATCCCTAGGGATTGAGTTGAGCACTTTGGGTGAAGATTGACCAACCTACTATCTTGTTAACTTCCACAGTTCACTAAGAGCTATGAGCCTGTTGTATTTACCTAGCGGTGGTAAGGCAGGCTGCCTTCCTGAGGCAGGTCTCTGAATTTGTCCCCATACCTACTGGAACATAAGCCCCTTGTCCCTTTTCTCCTTTATTGCAGCGGAGCCTTCTTGATTCTGCTTCTACTCTCTGCCATCTATAACTCACACTCCTTTTCCGCTACCCTCCTTACACACATCAGGCCATAGGAATGTTTTCTACATTTAGTAATCCTAAGCTCTTCACTCAACAGTTTTCAAACTTCAGACCTTTTTACAGTCTTAGCATATTTTTCATGTGTGATCCAGCTCCCTTGAATATTTTACTCATGGATGCCATAATAAATAAGTTCCAATCTGAAATTGTCTTCCAGTTTTCCCAATAGTGAACTTTGATGTCACTGTTGGAGCTTGAGGGTATTGATAAATAACACTCCTCTTTCACTCCTACATTTGGAATCAGATGTGGGAATCATTCAGATGGAACTCAGAATATTGGCTGTATTACTAGTAAGGTTGAATCAGAGAATGTAGCTTGACCAGTCAGGCTCCCTAACATTAGATCCACATGACTGAGCAGGGAGCACCCGATTCTGTAGAGACAGGCTCTCCCTTAAAGGAGAGGTCAGCCAGGCGAGCTCACTTTTTTCTTCCAGTCCTGTCAGTCAAGTAAGTTACGCTTCTCCCTTGGGAGAGGAATGCTTGGAGAGAGGAAGAGAAGCAAGGAGAGATATCCTAGCAAAAATTCTCCCCACCTGGAAACATGAAGGAAATGGGAGGTCCCTCCTAAAAGCCTAAATATTTACTGTTACTAGTAAAACTATTACTAGTATTCCATTTGTCAGCTTTCCAGATTAAAATGAGGAATCTTGTACGGGAACCTAGCATGACCATGTTTTTCTTTTGCTGCCCCACTTTCCCATTCATAAAGTTAAGTAACCTGAAATATAATTGGAAGCATTCAGATTGGTAACTAGTTTTTAGAAAGTCAGGCTCACAAGTCTCAAGCCATTTGGTACTCAGCAGTGCTAAGCAGTTGTCTTGTGGTTGGGGACGGGAGTGCTCCCTCCGGAGCCGGAGCTGGTGTCAGGTGGCCCGTGCAGAATCCAGGTGGGAGGAGTTCTACTGGCCTCATGGGTCTAGGGGTGCCTCATACACTGGAGAGGCCCCGGCACCGCAACCAGATGGTTCGTGGCTATGGTTTTCTCCCAGTGTTCAAGATAGAAGACAGAATGAATCCCGGCTGGGCATGCTGCTAGTCAGTGCTGACTTCTGTAAGGTTTAGCTGATAGTTTAAATAGTAATACAGGTTACAGACATCTCTCCCATTCCATTCTTAACACCACCTCTAAGCTGTGTGGTAGGAAGTGAAGGGTCCAAAAGGTTGGGAGCCTCGGGGAAGGAGCGCATGGGATGCAGCCTGCTCTGTCCTCTTCTCTGATATGCTACCTTCCTGAGGGGGGCCAAGACTGGTGGGATCTACCTTTGGTTGACTTCCCTTCCCTCTAGTAGACATCAGGGCCTGGAAGCCACACCGGGAGATCCCAACACGTATTTCTATCAGCCCAGTCATGCTGGTATTACTTTTACAAAGCAATCTGCAATGTCCTTTTTTGGTTTCCTTTCAATTCTATAGAACTCTCCCATTCCTGCAAAGCTTCCTGAGCCAGTGAAAGCCAGTGAGGCAGCTGCAAAAAAGACCCAGCCAAAGGCCAGGTAAGAACTGCCCGAGTGTGCGCTGGTCCCGCGCCAGCGGCCGTAGTGGTAGGAGAAGGTCCCTGGTGGTTGTTAGGTTCCCGTGGCCAGAGGCTGCACACAGCAGGAGAGCAAGCTCTGTCTCTTCCAGGGAGTGCAGGGAGGAACAATGAAACACAGCAATCTACATCTGAAAGAGAATGAAGAGCTCCACAGCTGTTTCTTTTGCTTGGGGAGAAGCGCAGGGGCATTCAGAGAAGAGGCAACAGACAACTTTAAATATTGCTAAAAAGAATGTCCTAAACAGGTGTCCTGGTCCTCCTGTAGCCTGGTTCACCACCCTAGTCCTTCACCTCCCATTCCTTCTCACTGTCTGTGACCCTGACCACCTCAGGAGAGTGCCAGTCAAGGCACAGACTCCATGAACAGCAAAAGAGCTTGTGGATCTTAGCTAATCACATTCCATGGAACATGGGGTCTTCCCCGAAGCAGATGCCAAGAGAGGATTGAAGAAGCTAGGATTTTATTTGACTGTGAGAGAAAATAGGGAGACAGCCAGGGAAGGCTGGAAGAACCATCAGAAGGTGATGTAAGTCTAACCCAGAGTGAGGAAGGAAGAGTGAGTGGAAGTGACTAGAAACTGCCACACAGTTGAAGGAAAAAGGTTCACCAAAGGTGTCGGGGAATCCTCAAGCCAAAGTCAGCTACCAGAGCAGCTCCCTTGTCCCGGGAACAGGCCGACTTTAATCCCCCTGTGGCGGGGGTAAAAGGCTGAGAGCAGCCTGTGGGAAGCATGGCCTCAGAAGGAGCATGGCAGTGGATTTCAGGGGCACAGCCCCTGGGGCACGTGGTGTTTGCACCCCTCGCCAGCTGCAGGTCTGTGGGGCACAGCCTCATGGCTGCCGTGCTTCCAAGTGGCAGATTCTGAGGGTAGTCGAAGAGATGTTTATACCTCCTTTTTCTCCCATGTTCCCATGGCGAGGAAACGTTAGCCACCAGCTATCAACAAAGTACCGTAGATAGGGTTATGTGAATTTTTTTTTTTTTAAAGATTTTATTTATTCATTTGACACAGAGACACAGCGAGAGCAGGAGCGCAAGCAGGGGGAGTGGGAGAGGGAGAAGCAGGCTTCCTGCTGAGCAGGGAGCCCGATGCGGGGCTCGATCCCAGGACCCTGGGATCATGACATGAGCTGAAGGCAGACGCGTAACGACTGAGCCACCCACCTAGGCGCCCCGGGTTATGTGAATTTTAATAGAGTGGTAAAATAATTTCTACATTTTTAAACACTTTTTTTTTTTTAAGATTTTATTTATTTATTTGAGAGAGAGAGAATGAGAGACAGAGAGCATGAGAGGGAGGAGGGTCAGAGAGAGAAGCAGACTCCCCGCCGAGCAGGGAGCCCGACGCGGGACTCGATCCCGGGACTCCAGGATCATGACCTGAGCCGAAGGCAGTCGCTTAACCAACTGAGCCACCCAGGCGCCCCATTTTTAAACATTCTTAAATGTTTCTGGAATAAATGTAAATGCTGATGCGGCTCCAAAAGTTAAAGGAGACTTTCGTCTTTCACAGACTTAGCAAACTATATCCATGGTGTTACTTTGTAGTCCGTTTCTTACCTAAGTCTGCCATGCTCACCTCTGGAAGTTGCTTTTGGGGCTGAGTTCATTAGCTGAGTATTTGGGTTTATGCCCATATCGCTCTAGACCCAAATATAGTAGGTACTGAGGCTAAGCAAGGATCCATTCCCACAAAGCCCCCGCATTTATAACAATGACAATAACTGGTACCATTCCAAGTGGTCCTGTGTTGTGTCAAATGAAGAAAATCATACCTGTATCATAAGGCAGTTGTGAACATCGGTGACTGTGAAACTGTTCTATAAACTGTAGAGTGCCCACGCTGTTGGTTTGTATGGATCCATAATGCTGCAAGAATACACAGACCTTACAGCCAAGAGATTTGGGCCTAAGGTGTCCTGTTTATAATTTACAGTGATTTCATTTGCGTTACCATATTTGCTCCCCAATCCCAAGAGGTAAGTTTCTCTTTCTAACTCTGTTTTTAAAGTAACCACTCTTCGTTGAGGCATCATGTATACCAGATACCATACGAGGTTCTTTCTGTAAATAAGATGACTTTCTTTTTCTTGAAATAAATCTATGAGCCATTGTTGTTGTTCTCATTTTACAGATGAGGAAACAGACTCAAAGTTGTAAGTGGCCCAAGGTAATCAATCAATATGTGGTTAGTAAAAAAACCCGAATTCCAGCATCCATACTCTATTCTGTGCATTAAGTGATTTGCCCACAAGCACATAGATGCGACAACTTAGAGCCAGACCTCCTGGCTTCAAGGTCTGTATTTTTTCACAGCATATTGAGGGCCATACAAACTAACATTTTGAGCACTCTACAGTTTATGAAAATGGTTTCACAGTCATTGATGCATTTGATGTTCACATCTGCTTCACGATGCATTATTTTCTCCATTTCATACAGAAATGAACCAAAGCAAGAAGAGGTAAAATGACATACCTATTATCACACAGTTAGTGAGGAACCAGGCTCAAATATAGTTTTCTTTGACTCCAAATCCCTTTATCTCTAAGATGTTACCCTTAAGAGAGATCCATCCAAGGGCTCCTGGGTGGCTCAGTTGGTGGAGCATCCAACTCTTGATTTTGGCTCAGGTCATGATCTGAGGGTCAGGGATCGAGCCCTGTGTTGGGCTCCGTCCTCAGTGCAGAGTCTGCTTGAGATTCTCTCTCTCTGCCCCTCCTCCTGCTCTCTGTCTCTCTCTCTCAAATAAATAATCTTTAAAAAAAAAGAGAGAGAGAAAGAAATCCATCCAGTGTGGAGGTTCTTAGCATTTGGTTTCTATAGACGTCTGTTCGACTTTCTCACCATCGGCTATATATTTCTTAAACCTTTCTCTTCTTCTCCAACATTTGTCCTGTGTTCCTTCCCACCTTCCTTCCCCAGGTTATAGCCTCTCCAAATATGATAGCTTTTATGTTATAAGTTCTCTACCCCACACAAAAGCATTCCTCTAGCAGGATTGCAGAGAAAAGCCTCAGGGTCCACAGTGGACATCCCTTGGAGATATGTCATGGGGAAGGCACATGGGGCCTGCTTTGCTTCCTATTTTGCATTTCATGGAGGCCATGCCAGACATATTTTGGAAATAGTCATGAAGCTTGTTTATTTTGGCCATAACTTCAGTTTTACTCCCTAATGTGCATTTTCAAAAGACCACTACTCTGTTCTGAGTTAGATGGCAGCCAGCTGCCTGGACTGCTCCAAATGAATGGAAGTTATCACCTGGATTTTTACACTATCACAAGGAACAAATAGACCACCCAGCAGTCCTTCCTATATTAATTTGGATTAGATTTGGCTGTGATGTCCAAAATGACAGTGGCTCATATAAGATAGACGTTTTTCTTTCAAGTAAACAAAGTCTGGAGGTAAGTAGTCAGCAATTGGTTTGGCAGTTCTGCCCCACACCCAGGCTTCTTCAAGCTTCTCACTCTACCTTCCCTACGATTGTAGCCATGACCTCACAGACCAAAATGGTAGCATTCCTGTTCCAAGTAACAGATGAAGGAATAGCCAAAGAAGAGAGACAAATGGCATACCCTAGCTATTTCTTAAGGCTTCTGGAAACTGCCGTATAACAGTCTGCTTTCCCATGTAAGGCCAGAACTTAGACACATAGCCACACCTGATTATAAGAGAGGCTGGGCAATGTGATTTTTACTCTGGGTGAAATCCAGCTAAATTTTTTAATTGGAATATATTTTACATATAACATATTCCCCAAATCCTTTATCTTGAATTATTTACTTATTTCTTCTAGTTGCCTTATTGGAGTCACTCACTTATATGCTTTTTTTTAATTATAGAGAGACCATTTTGACAACTAGTTCTTTTTTTTTTTTTTTTAAGATTTTATTTATTTGTTTGACAGAGACACAGAGAGAGACACAGTGAGAGAGGGAACACAAGCAGGGGGAGTGGGAGAGGGAGAAGAAGGCTTCCCATGGAGCAGGGAGCCCGACACGGGGCTCGATCCCAGGACCTTAGGATCATAAACTGAGGCGAAGGCAGACACTTAATGACTGAGCCACTCAGGCGCCCCTTGACAACTAGTTCTGACCAAGTTTGATTTCCCGCTACATCTGAAAAACACCTGTTTCAAATTCGTTTCCATCATCACCCAAAGCATATTCTGGGAAATCCTAGGAAGTGTTAGGTGGAATGGTTCCAGGGTCAGGTAAGCTAGAGAAACATTGCCTTTTGTATTGGGCTCTCTTCAAAGTTTTCCATGCACATTCACACGTGAAAAGTTCCGCTGGAAAGAAATCTGCTCGATATATTTTGATTAGTATGTTAAAACTTCTTTCCCACCAACCCTTTTTTCATAACATCTAGTAACACATAACATCCTGTGGAATACCCTTTGACAAATGTCGATTAAGCAGATCTGGAAGGTTTGGATGAGTGTGGAGGGGAAAGCCAATCCATCAAGTACTCTGTCTACCCCTTTCCCACTCTCCCACACGTTAATGTGAATCTGTGTTTCCCCCCCTTCCTTTTCTAGACTGACAGATCCCATTCCCACAACAGAGACTTCAATTGCACCCCGTCAGAGGCCTAAGGCTGGGCAGACTCAGCCAAACCCAGGAATCCTTCCTATCCAGCCAGCCCTGACACCTCGGAAGAGAGCCACGGTTCAGCCCCCACCCCAGGCTGCAGGTCAGTAACTCAAATGGTTTGAAATTTGGTACACCCTCTTTGTTATCCCGGACATTAACAGAAGTCTCGGGAAGCCTACTTTTGCTTCAGGAATGGAATCCCGAGACACATAAGGAATAAATGGTTTGCCCTGAGGACCAGGAGGTGAGCACCCATTGAAATTATATGGCACGTGGCTGGCAAAAGGGAAGCCTTCTCAATGGGTTCTGCGGGGGGCCTCCAAGACCACTGATGCCTGATGTCTCTATTTTTTCTAGTCTTGGCCCTGATTTTGTGGCTTGGTCCATTCATCCCATGCCTTCCTTTTTATTTCATATTCTTCTCTGGCCTTTAAAGAAACAAGATTCTCTTCTTTTTGACACAGGGGCATTGTTTCTTTAATGCTCTGTCTTCTGAAACTATCCGTTACCACAACATGTTTTGGTATTCCGGTTCTAATGAGATGACTTAGTTTAGAGGACCCAAATGATCAAGTAACTGAATTTAGTCATCACTTCCCCTACCAGGAAGCTGCTTTTGGTGAATTTGGTGGTCATCTACTTATAGCCAGGTATCTAGATTGGGGTCGTGTAACTTATATGTAAAACATCAAAGAATGCTTTTGTCCTAGAGCATTAGTGCAAAGATTGTATTTGAATGCAGTAGCATCAAAGACCAGTTGAATATGTAGATACTCGGGTGCTGACTAAAGGAATAATTGACTAAATGGGATGCTGAATAAAGGGGGGCTTTCTGAAGGAGGCAAGCACTGAACCTTGTTCCTGAACCTTGTTTTGAAAAACATGAAGCACATAGTTTAGCAAGAAGATGCAAAGACAGAAGCACATGGCTCTTGGGATTATCTGTCCTTTTATCACCCCCTCTTTATTTCCTTGGCAAGATAAAGCAAGCCATTTTCGTCTGGAAGAGTTTTGAGCCCTTATATGGAGTTTATTCTCATTACAGGATCCAGCAATCAGCCTGGTCTTTTAGCCAGTGTTCCCCAGCCAAAAACCCAGCCCCAACCCAGCCAGCCTCTACCCCAGTCTCAGCCCAAGCAGCCCCAGGCTCCACCCACCCCACAGCAGACGCCGCCCACCGCCGTCCAGGCTCTGCCCACTGCGGCCCAGGCCACGCCCCAGCACCAGCCGCAACTCTTCCTCCAGCAGCCGCCGCCGCCGCAGCAACCGCCCCAGCAGCAGCCGCCACCTGCCCAGCAGCCCGCGGGCACGTTTTACCAGCAGCAGCAGCAGCAGCAGGCCCAGGCCCAGCAGGTAAAGTGTTCAGTCTGACCCTTGCTTGCCGTATCTGAGGCGGCACTGCGGAAAGGCCCAGTAGGTACAGGCATCTTCCTCGGGGAGCCCTTGGGAGACAGGGAGCCACTCCACATCGCCTCATTGCTTCTCCCAGCGCTGCATACTGGGAAGCATTGCGCAGCGGATGCATCACTGGGCCACTCACACCCCTTTCCTGGGCCATGGGGAATTCTTCACCTGATGGAGGAACCTCAGCAAGGGAGCTATTTTTAGGGACGCTTTTTCTCTTCTCTCTCTCTCTTTTTTTCCTAACACAATTGCACCATTACCATACTAAAAATAATAATTTCTTCTTATTATAAAATATCCAGGGGCGCCTGGGTGGCTCAGACAGTTAAGGTCTGCCTTCGGCTCAGGTCATGATCCCGGGGTCCTGGGATCCCCCCCATCGGGCTCCCTGCTCAGCGGGGAGTCTGCTTCTCCCTCTCCCTCTGCCTGCCACTCCCCCTGCTTGTGCTCTCTCTCTCTCTCTGTCAAATAAAAAATAAAAAATCTTAAAAAAAAATATCCAGTAATGTTTAACTCTTCCTGATGTCTCATAATTTCAGTTGGCTTGTTGGAATCAGGTTCCAAACAAGGCCCACATGTTATATTTAGTTGTGAATCTTTCTTCCTCCATTATCTATTCATATTTTTTCTACATTTTTTACTCTGAACATACTCATTTTATAATGATTGACGTATCTTTTAAGTCCCCTTTTATTCATGGTGCCCTCTCCCTCTTTCTTTCCCCTTTGGCATTTAATTTTTTGAAGAAACTGGGTCATTTGTCCTGTAGAATTTTCCACCTTCTGGATTTGGCTGATTGCATCCCTGCGGTCATTTAATATGTTCTTCCATCCCCTGTGTAAACTGGTAGTTTTTTGAGGCTTGGTCAAAATTCGATTCAGTTGGAATAGTTCTTTGTTCTTCTGGTTGTATCACTTCAGGAGGCGTATAAAGTCTGGTTGTCCTATCTTTTATCAATATGAAGATCAGTCCGTGAGTTTGGTGTTGTCTGTCTGATCCATTCATTCAGTGTCCCTGATCAGTTTAGCAGCAACTGCTGATCATTTCCTAAGTCCCTTCACTCATTAGGGATGTCAACCTGGTTATATTCTAGCATTCCCTCTTCACTTAGGGGCTGGAATTTTTCTGTGAAGAATTTTTCTCAACTATTTGATGACCCTGAGGTACTGTTTATATAGAAAAGGCAGAAAAAGCGCTTGATTCTTCGCCTGTGTTTACCAGTTTTCAGAATGGGTTTGTTCTTAGTGTCATCTAAAGGTGAACAGAGGTTTTTGATTTGTTTTGTTTTAGTATCATCGTGAATTCAGGGATTTAAACGTATTTGTAATGTTTCCAGACATTGCCTTTTTAAAATTTTTATTTTGATGCTTAAATTGCCTCAGCTTTGGCCAGTGGAATTCTCTTCAGACTGGCTCCTGGGTCTTTTGGTGGTGACCCAGCCATCTTTATGGTTTCCTTGCTATTTATTTATTTATTTTTAAAGATTTTATTTATTTGACAGAGAGAGCACAAGCAGAGGGAGAGAGAGGGAGAAGCAGGCTCCCTGCTGAGCAAGGAGCCCGATGTGGGACTCGTTCCCAGGACCCTGGGATCATGACCCGGGCTGAAGGCAGCCGCTTAACCGACTGAGCCACCCAGGTGTCCCTCCTTGCTATTTATTGTAACAGGCCGCTCTGGGCTTACTCTGCCCTTGACCTGGAAACAGCCATTTCTCTGAAGGAGCTCCATTTCCTTTTAAAAATGGTATTTAGAGACCACAGTTTGGTGCTAAAGATACTCATTTGCTAATGGATCAGTTATTTGTTTTTAAGGCTTTTCAGTGGATACTTGCGAAAGATGTTTTGTTTCTTTTGTTAATATACACCACGAATCTAAATTTATATTCATAATTCAGAATTGTAATTATAGAATTTTTGCTTAACTCCTTGGATTTTATATTTGTATTTTTCTAATCTGAAAATCTTGATTCCTAACAACATTAACATAATCACTTAATTGCTTTATAATTTCAAGACAATAGTGCCAACACGAGTACTGGAAACAGGTTAAGATTTCTTTGCCTTTTTCATTCTTAGAATGTTTTGCTCATTATTTTCTGGAGAGTTTGGCTATCAATTTGATACACAGGTTTATTTGTTTCATTTTGCTTTTGATTTATAGTTATTGCCAAATTTTGGGTTAATTTTGTTATATGAAAATATAAAACATTTACAGAGTTTCAAAGTTAAATCTGCAGAATTCTGCCCCCTCCATCCTGTAATAATAGAGGGAGCCCTCATTCCTGTTTACAACTTGAGAGTATTCTCTTTTAAGGATACATAGCATGGCTTATTCAATTAGTGTCCCTGTTGATAAACATTTGGTCATTTCCAGCATTTTGCAGTTCTAAATAGGCAGCTATTTATTGACATCTGCTTCTTTGCTAACCCTTTAACTTTGCCCCAGGAGGCCGACAGTGTCCTCTCAGTTAACTCTACAACTAAGTAACAGTGTTTGGGATATTCAAAGACAAGACCTTGACTTTTGTTCATCAGTAGGCCCTTGTTTGACGTGTGTGTGTGTGTGTGTGTGTGTGTGTGTGTGTGTGTGTCACATAGTCCTTGGCAGTGGGGAGTAGACAGACGGATAAAAAGTATCCCTATCCGTAGGCAGTTTATAAGAGAATATTGAGAACTTGAAAGAATCGGTTACCAATACAAGATAAAATATCAGTAAGTGTGGTATACAGAACATTTTGAATGTTTAAAGGTGGGACTGTTAATAAGATGGAGCTACAGAGAAATAATTTTCAGAAGGGCCTGAACGGGCTCTTTATAGCTGGCTTAGCACTTAGGTGATTTTCAGTGTCACTGCTTCATCCTGTTCATGGAGCAAAGCATTTTAATCTTGGCTGCTGCCAAATCCCTTTACAAGAGGGATTACTTCTGTGATTGGGAGATCATTTATTAGCTTCTGCTACACTCCAGCATGGGGAACCACAAGGTGCCCAGTGGAATGGAAGCCCGCAGGCTTGCCATAGAAACCCACCCGAAGCTGGGCTGGGGGCCAGGAGGCAGCCTGGCCCTGTCAGGTGCTGTCAGGTTTACGTCCATGCCCTGAGGGTCCCCTCGGGAGTTGTGAGGCCAGGCCACGGGACTTCTGCCCGCCCTTGCCTTTGGCTTCAGACTGGGCTTGGTTATTCCTGAGACCTTGGTCTTTTGTGGAAATCTGTTCCGAGACAGGCTTTCTTCCCCTCCTCCTTTTTGCCGCTTCTCATGCTCAGTTTCAGGCAGCACACCCAGCCGCCCAGCAGCCGGCCCTCGCCCAGTTCCCCGTGGTGTCGCAAGGCAGCTCCCAGCCGCCGCTGACACAGAACTTCTACCAGCAGCAGCCGCCGCAGCTGGCCGCGAGCGTGCACCAACAACAGCTGCTGACTCAGCAGGCCGCCTTGCAGCAGAAGACCGCCGCGGCGGCCGGACAGCAGCCCCAGGCGCCGCCCGCCGCAGCCCCGCCGGCGCCCACGGCCCAGGAGCCGGCGGTGAGGGCGTGGAGTGAGGGGCGCGGGAGGGCGTGGGGCGGGGAGCGCCGCGGGACGGCGCGCAGGGGGGGCTGGCCAGAGCGCGGGAGAGGGGCGGCAGCAGCCCGGGCGGGAGCCCTGCGTTCGGCTGCTTCCCCGGCCCGTGGTTAAAGTACTTGATTTTTTTTCTTATTATGCCCGAGGTCAGGATGAGGTATTCTCTAGAAGGTAGAGGTTTAACAAAAATGATTCTAGGCTAGTGGTGAAGATGAGCATTCTTATTTATCACTCTTAAAATTAGACTGGCAGAAAGAGCTGTTCACTGTCTCTGTCGGTGCCAGTGTTGAGCAGTCAAGGACCTCGGTAGGATTAGAGCGCATCCCTTTGCCTTCAAGGGCCAGGTTGACCATTGTGGCCTTTCCAGTCTCGGGAGGTTTGCGTGGGCTCCCACCTTTACCCTGAGTCCTGACAGGGTTTTTATTTATCCTTGGTCTTGGACAACATTACCTCATTTAAGTCTACCATGTAGCGGCCTTCAGGGGCCTCCGCGCTGGGACCATTTACCGTAACCCGATCCTCCGGGCACCAGAGCATCTGAGTGCTGTTTGAGCCGTCTTGTCAGTTCAGAAATTGGGCATGTTTCCACTTCTAGATACTGGCTGACTACAGCGTCAGAACGCCTTACTCCTCTCCTGATTGATCTTTACAGCTTCACCATCCTCAGGCACGTTGTGTCTGGCCTCTACTA
Organism: Neomonachus schauinslandi; assembly: GCF_002201575.2. NCBI lineage: Eukaryota > Metazoa > Chordata > Mammalia > Carnivora > Phocidae > Neomonachus > Neomonachus schauinslandi. Next base: position 52,363,293 of record NC_058412.1, read on the forward strand.
AGTGCTCTTAATTCTGTACTCACATATTTCTGAGTGATAGTGAAGAAAATATCATAGTGATAGAAAAGGCTTTGTACATATCCGGCCAATAGAGTATCACAGCTACTCTCTTATTCCCAGGGAAGTCCAACTACTAAACAAATGAAGGAAAAGTAAGAAACCGTCTTTCTGAGGATTGATTTCTAATAGAGTTTTGTCGCCCATCTTAAATCAGAAAATCATCCCTTCAAAAGGAAGCAGTGCCGTAAATAGATTGTCTTCTTTGAGCCTCAGCTAAGTGTGTGTTCAGTGTCTTTACACCTTCATTTCTGAAACAACTCAGTCTTCCTGCAGGCATGTGGTAGACAGCTACTCTCTGTATTTTTAACACAAACGAAAGTTCCTCTTGTTCCTGCTCTCGCTCTCTCTCTGTCAAATAAATAAATAAATATAATCTTTAAAAAAAAAAAAGAAAGAAAAGAAATTTCCTCTTATTAATAGAGTTTAAAAAAAAATTATGATATGGGGGTGACTGGGTGGCTCAGTCGTTAGGCGTCTGCCTTCGGCTCGGGTCCTGGTCCCAGGGTCCTGGGATCGAGTCCTGCGTGGGGCTCCCTGTTCCCTGCTCCCTCTGCCTCCCCCCCTGCTCGCTCTCTCTCTCAAATGAATAAAATCTTAAAAAAAAAAACTCTAAAAAAGTATTATACGATGTAGGTAGTTGAGATCATAATTATCTAGTTTAGTCCCCTTGTTGGAAACTAGGCCCCAGGCTAGAAAGGGATTACCCAAGACACACAGACTGATAGCAGCAGAGCTGGGGAAATAACCAAAGAATCCTGATCTGTGTTTAAGGATAATAATAACAAATGTTCATCCAGGGAGATGAAATGATCAACAGTCATTGACCACATTTCTTATGAGGTTCCCCTTTGCTGTCCCTCTCTTGGGAATGAATTATAAACCTTCTCCATGTTCCTTGGCTGAAAACGTACTTTGGGCATTTTGCTCCAGGATAGTTGGTTGAGGGGATGGAGAAGGAACAGGAGCAGAACTTGCTTCAGCCAGGAGCCAGAGAGCTTCCCAAATTTGACCCATCCCTTTCTCTGGTGACCCTTGTCAGGACTTACCTAGAGAAGCAAGTGAGTGAATGTAAGGAATTGCCATCTTAAAGCAGTAATTTACAAGAGGAAAATGGCAGTATGCCATAGATGTTTATTATAATTTTATTAGTAACAGCCAAAAGAATCAAAGTAACCTAATTGTTCAAAAACCCAACTGTGCAGCCATTAAAAGTCATGGTTATAGAGTTTGTACAACAATGTGAAACACTCATGAGATAATGTTGAAATTATGGGAAAAGTATGTACTTGAAAAGGGATTTAAATATAAGATACCAAAAAGATAAAAACAGTTGTATTAGGATAGTGGGATGGAAGTCTGGGTGTTTTTTTCCCCCTTTTGTGTATATTCTTACATTCCTGGTCCGACTATACTCCTTTCATAATTATGTATATATTGTTCTTTAAAACAGTCTCTAGCAAGACAGACATCTGAGTTTACTTTGATTCTCCTCCCACTGTGGTTTGTCTGTCCCCCACTTTCCCTTCCTAATCCCATCTTTGGAGGAGACATGATGGTGAAGAAAAGAGAGTCCTGAGCAGTAATCAGGAGACATGGATTCTGTCCCAATTGACTCTGACCTTGAGCGAGCACTTAGCCTCAGGGGGCCTTGGTCTCAGCTCCTCTGAAGCGAGGGAGTTGGGATCTGCGCTCTCTAAGGTCCCTTTTGACTCTCATATTCTTAGATTTGAAATGGAAATAAAACTGTCTGCCTGACATGGTCATTGTGAGGAATAGCTGATTGGATTGGAGTAGTTTTGTATTAGTAGATTGCTGTGATAGGGTAGGGTGTCCTCATGAAGTGTCTGTTCCTCAGTATGCTGCATTGGGGATAGGTGAGAGGAAGAGAAAATGTTTTCCAAGTAGTCTGGACTCTTCAAAATAAAGGAACTCACCAGTGAAGCATACCCTTCTCAAAGCAATGAATGTCTTAAACTCCAAGAAATAAGCTAATCTAGTTCTGCCCCTAAAGCCATGATGGTCTCTGTGGGTACTAGCTCTAGGTTGGCTGTTGCAGGTGCAGCCCTGGGCCCCTGAAGGAAGTTGTGGGGCCGGAGCTCTGGTCTTCCCAGGGCACTCTGCTTCTCCCTCAGAGATGCCTCAGCGTCTTTACCCTCTGACCTTAACCTGAGTGATGTTGGAGCCTTGTACTGTATCATTCGTTCAGTTGGTGAGTGGTTGTGTTCTCATACGTGCACATAACCTGCCTCAGTAGAATCCAGTGTGCGTCAATACAGGGACAGAAAATCTCAGGCTGTCAGCATCCTCACGCAAGTAGCTGGCCCCTCTGGTTTCCTTTCTCTCCCAGGACCTACCTTCAAAGGCACCAAATGTGAGAGCTGAGCTGCAGCACGGAGGGACGTCTTAGTCTGAAACGAGGGACTGGAGGGAAGGGATAGGCCTTTAATATTCTGAATAATTTTGTTTCTGAACTGACAGAATTAAAGCATTAGGTGGTCTTCTTAATGCTATTTTTTGTTCATCTTCCTGACGTAGCACTTTGTAGATTGTGTCTGATGCTTGACGTCTAACCACGTGGCCACAAGGATGTTTCTACCTATTTGTTTTTCTGTGGTGACAGTTTGTTCTGCCTTCTGAAAATGGCCCAAATCTCAAGAGTCCTTGTGTTATTAGATCAATTATCATCAAGGGCTTTTCAAATTTTTTATTTCTTCTTACATTCTCTACCTGGTTCTTCAGTGCCATTTCCAAACTGAAGGTGGGAACAAGTTAATCCCACTGCCCCAATGCTATACATTTTCTCAGGGGAGCCACAGAAATAGAATCTTGTGGACCCATCTTATCAGTGAAATAAAGAGCCTTAATAACAAAACAAAACAAAAAGCACTACCATTTATGAATTACAATGGAATCCTAACTTATTCCCAACCAGTAGTCTGAGCTATGTCAGAGTCAGGGATCTCTTAGCAATTGTTCAGCTCAAATGTATTTTAGCTGGAGGTGTGCCTTCTGTGGTAGTAGATTGCTTAAAGCTCCTCTTTGGAGGCATTCTGAATGAGTGTGACCCCAGAAGCAGAAAGTGGTCCTGTAGGATACATTCTTGATTTTTGGAGTTAGAAATAGCTTCTGCAATCTTATGCACTGGGCTGTATTGTGTATGGTTGCTCTGTATATTATTACTGATGAAGATTGAAATTTATGTATAAACAGCAGATAAATACCATGCCATCAGTCCCAAAGTTATAGCTCAGATTGTCAAAAACTGTTTTTTCTTTCTGGGTGTTATTGGTAAAATCAGCCACTTGAGCCCCATGTTAGCTCTCACGTGGCATTTTTTATTATGCTTATCTGTTTATTTGTTTTTCCTTTCCCTTCTTTTGGGAACACTTGCCATTTTTTTTTTTCCCTAGCAGATTCAAGCCCCAGTAAGACAACAGCCAAAGGTTCAAACAACCCCACCTCCTGCCGTCCAGGGGCAGAAACTCGGATCTCTCACTCCTCCATCATCCCCTAAGACCCAACGTGCTGGGCACAGACGGATTCTCAGTGACGTAACCCACAGCGCAGTCTTTGGGGTCCCTGCCAGCAAATCCACCCAGCTGCTCCAGGCAGCTGCAGCTGAGGCCAGCCTCAATAAGTCCAAGTATGTGGTGCTTCCCCTTTCTCTTTTTCACTTTTGTGGGCCAGGGCTGCTGTGGGCCACTACTGTGTAATTCTCTGCATCTGTATGTAGATGTGTATGGGTACATGTATATGAAGGTACGTATGTGTCTGTGTTTATTAAGAAACTGAAGTTGCCTGTAGTACCTAGACCATACTGATCTTAAGGAATAATTTCATACTTGCTTTATTGTTTCCATTCTCTCATCCATTCCGTGTTCTGTGAAGTATTTTTTAAAATCTTAGTCTGACCAACCCTCTCCATGATGAAAATCTTTCATTGGCTCCCCATTGCCAGAGGGATAATATCTGAACTCATTGGTTAACAGACCAAAGGCCATTGTATCACATTTGTGGATTTGTCATTCTCTGTCTTTGTGAGCATGTTGTTCATCCTATGCCCTCTCCCTGAACTACCACTCTCCTCCTTGTCTACCTAGGAAATGCTTATTTAGTCATCAAGATCCATGTCAGCAGTTACCTTTTCTTTGGCTCCTTGGGTGTCATATATAAATTTGTCTGAACCTTTTTGGAGATGTATCACTTTATATTATCATTATTTATTTGTATATCCAGCTGACCTAGCCTGCAAATTCCTCCAAGACAAGGACCATGTCTTAACCATTGTAAATCCAGTGACCGGCTCTGTGCCTGAAATAAAGTAGATTGCAGTGAGTGCTAGGTAAATGCAATTTTGGACCCTCAGCTTTCTTGGAACCGTGGACTCTAAAGTTAAAAATCTTTAAGTTGTTAGTTAAATGCAAAGGGCATCAAGAGAGACTTCAGAAGAAAATTAGGTAATAATACCTAGAAACACGAGGTAGTGATAACTGTGTTTATTTCTCCTTAACTGTGGTGGTGACCACTCATGGCGGCCCTTCATTCTATGCATGCTAGATCCTGACTGCTGGGAGGCAGCCTGAAAAGGCATCAGTCCCAGCTGCACCGGGGTCAGTTATTAGAGTTTAGGGTGGGTTGGCGTCACAGGAGTCACAAGCCTAAGAAGAGGCTGCTTTGGGATTCTGGATTGAAAGGACTTGCTGATGAGACCAAAAATCTAAGCAAAAGATTAAAGAAGTAGTGGGAGATAGTGGATCGTGAAGGAAAGGGAGACATTTATTTCACACAGTGATAAAAGTATCTGTGAAAACTGTCCAGTTGCCTTGGAAAGCCCTTTTAGAAAACCACTGCAGAAAATAATGGTTTGACTCAGAAAACAATTTGATCTCAAAACAAAGAGAAAGTAGATTGACCCTTTTTCAACTTTTTTCATTTCGTGGGGGTGGGAACCTACCTAGGTCTGCAACGACCACTCCATCAGGCTCTCCTCGGACCTCCCAGCAAAACGTTTATAATGCTTCAGAAGGTTCTACGTGGAATCCCTTCGATGATGACAATTTCTCCAAACTCACAGCTGAGGAACTGCTGAACAAGGACTTTGCCAAGCTGGGGGAAGGTGAGCAGTTGGTGTCCTTCTGTGATTCTTAAACCCTAACTCTAGAGGGGTATGCATGTGAAAATGTAGGGTTGGGTCTTTCCTTCCCTCAGAGGCTTGATTTGAAGTTTGAGTGCAGATTGCTTTGAATGTTTACTAGAGCACTGACGGTCTTTTCATCCTCAGGAACTCCTGGCCAATTGTGGGTGGCGGTAAGGAGAGTGGGACAGTATTAGCAAAGATTTGGTAGCATAGTCAGGATGATACTGTCAAGCATGGTCATTCCTTGGAGGAGTGTAATGGTTTTCTTGTCCTATGCCAGAAAGTTATAACTGCTTACCCAGGAGAGAGTGTGCCCTCACGTGAACTTTGAATCTTTGATTACGGTCAGAGTTCTGTAGTACTGTGACTGACTGTAGAGAAGTGATCAAATAAATAGAAGGTACCGTTTCTACTCTCAAAAACCCCCAGTCTTGGGGCACCTGGGTGGCTCAGTCGTTAAGCGTCTGCCTTCAGCTCAGGTCATGATCCTGGGGTCCTGGGATCGAGCCCTGCATTGGGCTCCCTGCTTAGCGGGAAGCCTACTTCTCCCTCTCCCACTCCCCCTGCTTCTGTTCCCTCTCTTGCTGTGAATCTCTCTGTCAAATAAAAACAAAAAACAAAAAACAAACCCACAGTCTAAGAGCACCTTAGTGGCTCGGTCGGTTAAACGTCCAACTCTTGATCTCAACTCAGGTCTTGATCTCAGGATCATGAATTCAAGCCCCGCGCTGGACTCCACACTGGGTGTGGAGCCTACCTAAAATAAAACAAAACAAAACAAAACAAAACAAACCCACAGTCTTATTTTGAAAGGTGGGACTCATACACACAGACACACATGCACACTTTGGAAAACAACAACATGCCCTGGAAAAATTCTTCAAAAAGAGTACCTCGGCATTAGACAAGAGCACAGGGTAAAGGAATGATCAGAAATGAGTGAATGATACGAACTTTGGCCATATCTTTTAACTTTACTCTTCTAACTTTTGTTAATCTCTTTTAACTTTATTATTTTATAGATATCTTTTAAAAATTTGTGTTACTTAGGGTGCCTGGGTGGCTCAGTCATTAAGCATCTGCCTTCGGCTCATGTCATGGTCCCAGGGTCCTGGGATCGAGCTGCACATCGGGCTCCCTGCTCGTCAGGAAGCCTGCTTCTCCCTCTGCTTGTGTTCCCTCTCTTGCTATGTCTCTATTTGTCAAATAAATAAATTAAGTCTTAAAAAACTTTTTTTATATTACTTTCTTATTGTTTTAAACAAAAGATGGGGTATAGGATTTAACTCTGACAGACAGCTAACTCGTTGTCAAATTATTTCATTGTTATGTATGCCAGTTACTGTTCTAGAATAAACAGAAATACCTTCGTGGGCTATTGAAAACGCTAGTATTTTTGCACTTGATTAAGAGACTCCCAGGTTTTAAAATTCTTGTGTCTATTTTTCATAATTTCCTGTCTCTCTTCTGTCACATTAAACTGCTGCCATTGTGCCTGTCCCTGGTCACTTCTCACTCCTGCCGTTTCCCCCACGCCCCCTTCTCATGTGCTCTCCTGAACTGTTTCCAACATGGAAAACAGATTGGCAAACTCAGTAGAATTATATCAAAACAAATAGACTCAAAGTAAGGACTGGAGACATTATGCCTGAGTAATGTGCTTGAGGTTTTGGGCTTTAGCTCCAGCCATCTCTTTTGTTGCTTATTTATTTATTTATTTGAAAAAAATTTTAATTGTGATAAATATACAGGCGCCTGGGTGGCTTAGTGGGTTAAGTGTCTGCCTTAACCCCACTCAGGTCATAATCTCAGGGTCCTGGGATCGAGCCCCGTGTTGGGCTCCCTGCTTAGTGGGGAGAGTGCTTCTCCCTCCCCCACCCCCCCGCTCATTCTCTCTCTCTCTCTCAAATAAGTAAATAAAATCTTTTTAAAAATTGTAATCAGTAAACATAACATAAACATGAACTTCTTAACCATTGTCAAATATAGAGTTCAGTAGTGTTAACTACATACACATCGCTGTGCACCCAGTCTCCGGAACTCCTTCCATCTTGCAAAACCGATGTGCTGTCTTTGATTCTCACAACTTCCTCTTCTCAGCTGTTGTCTCAGTTATTGCAATGATTAGACAAGGACCTGCGAATGTCCGAGGTGTTGCCGTAAGGCGGTAAAAGGAGTCAAGTCTAGAATTCGGTTCAGAAGGTGCCCTCCACCACCTGCATGTGTGTGTGCATCATGGGATTCTGCTGGGATGAACTGAGTGGTGTTTTGTCCCTCCAGGGAAACATCCTGAGAAGCTTGGAGGCTCTGCTGAGAGTTTGATCCCAGGCTTTCAACCAGCTCAAGGTGATGCTTTTGCCACTCCCTCGTTTTCCGCCGGAACCGGTTAGTATAGCAGGTGCCTGAAACACAGGGCTCACAGTGGTTACCTCCACAGTTTCAACTGCTGCACAGATAAGCCTGGCACACCAGTAAGCCCCAAATCTTGTGTATTTTCTTTTATTCAGAAGATTTCCAATATAAAAGCTAGGGAAAAAGAAATCTCTAGAATCATTCTGAATTAAAATGACAGAATGATGTGTCAGTAATATACAGGATTTGTTCTCTCTAGTTCACACACATACTTTAAGCAAATATTTCTAAATTTAAGAACATCACTCCGTTAATCGCTTGTAATTGCTTAGATCTTTGGAATGACTTGAAGAATTCTAAAAATTAGATGTTCTATCCTCTATCCAAGATTCTACTGAGCTGTGTTTCTGTGTGTGTGTGTGTGCGTGTGTGTGTGTGTGTGTGTGTTTACAGGGAGAGGAAGATATCTTTTTAAATTAGACCTTTTTTTAAATTAAAGAAGCAATAGTAAAAAACTTTCTCCTTTATTAATAAAAATTATACATAGTCAACTATACTTCAACTAAAATTTCTTAAAATTAGAAAATTGTACATATTTATTACATAAAAGTCAGTAATTTATAGAAAAGCATAGAGAAGAAAGTTAAAATCCCCATAATCTCACCATTAAGAAGTAGCACAGGGATACCATTTTGGTGTCTATTAGTGGCATTTAACCTTTTTAGGGTCACAGCTATCTTCGTGAATGTAATGAAAGTTACAGATCTTCCTCACAAAAATACATGACCACATTTTGTACATAATTTTTAGCCTCAGCTTAAGACTCTAATGTACATCTTTATTGTCCTATTTTCAAACCAGATTTTCTCTCTTACTAAGTCTGGCACATTGCCCACATCATTAAAGACTCTCCTAAAAGATAAATTTTAAAAGGTCTGTATTAGGGGCGCCTGGGTGCCTCAGTCAGTTAAATGGCTGCCTTCGGCTCAGGTCATGATCTCAGGGTCCTGGGATCGAGCCCCGCGTTGGGCTCCCTGCTCAGTGGAGAGTCTGCTTCTCCCTCTCCCTCTGCCTCCCTCTCTGCCTGCCTCTCTGCCTACTTGTGCTCTCTCTCTATATCTCTGTCAAATAAATAAATAAAATCTTTAAAAAAAAAAAAAGATCTGTATTAAATTGCTTCATATGGATTTGTCCTAATGTTTCTAACCAAGTAACCTCTTTTTTAAAAACATTAATTTGGTTTCAGTGTTTTCCTGTTATAATTCCCTCAGCAACCATATGAGATTTTGAGCATATATATTCCTTGTAGATGCGGAATTTGATATGCTTCCAAAATTGATCTTTTTAATTTTATTGATTAATTTCTGATTTTAACCTTATGTATTCTTTCTTCCCACCTTCCTTCCCACACCTTCTTTAGGTGTGTTAGCAGTTTTTCTGACATCATCAATTTATTTCTTATTGGAACTTTGGCTGTCATTGCATAATATCTTTTATGGTTTCTTTACGATAACCTCTAGAAGATTATTTGTTAAATCAAAAGATTGTCTTTTAAGGCTTTTGGTGCATATTTCTAAACTAGCCTCTGAGAATGCTATACAAATTTTATTTTGATCAGCAGTGAATGAGAGTAATTTTCCCTCCACTTCTCCACCCAGCCCAGATCAGAAGCTGTAGATAGGACAGTGTTTACTGGCCACTTTTTTTCCCTGGGATTTGTGTTGTTTATGTCCTTTGCCTTTTTTTTTTTTTCTGATGTTCTTTGTTCATTTTGTTCTTATTAATTTGTAAGAGCTCTTCGTATATCCTGTACTGTAAACATTTTCCCCAGTCTGTCCTTTGTCCTACACAAATATATGTCATCTGACCCTCAACACCATCCTCACAGTTGAGGTACTGAGCACAGACTAGTCTCTTTTCCAGGATCACATAGCTTGGAAGTGGCAGAGCAGGGACACCAACCCCCTCCCCTGGCTCTAGAACTTCCTCTCTCAGGTTTTCTGCCACATAATGAGGCAAATTTAGTAATAATTTTCTAGAAAATTATAATGCAGTTTAAAAATTTTTTAAATAGGGATGCCTGGTGGCTCAGTTGGTTGAGCATCTGCCTTTGGCCCAGGTCATGATCCCAGGGTCCTGGGATCGAGCCCCCTGTCGGGCTCCCTGCTCCGTGGAGAGCCTGCTTCTCCCTCTGCTGCTCCCCCTGCTTGTGCTCTCTCTCTCTGTCAAATAAATAAGTAAAATCTTTAAAAAATAAAAAAATAAAATTTTTTAAATAAAATAGAATAATGCGTTTAAACCTTCCTTTTATAATATTTTCTTTGTATACATATCAATTTTCATTGTATGAAATGAAAATCACTTTAGCTAGAGATTTGTTGTTTTAGCATCTTTCCAAGACAACTCTTAGATGTATAAAATCTACCGTTCTCCTGTCTTCTAATTCTTTAACTTTTGTTTTGTTTTTTTTTTTTTGATTATAGATCCCTGTTTTTCTTAGGTTTGCTTTGTCAATATTAAAAGGAACACAGTAAAATTTTTAAAAATTCTTCTTAAAAATGTAATGAAAGTGTTTAGAGTTTTTCTCCCACTATAACAGTGATTTTCAACCAGCATGAGAGTGGGGAGAGAGGCTCATTATAATCTGCTTAGAAGACTTGTCCACAGATATTTTAATATTCTCTTTGCCTCTCTCTTTAATTGCCCATCCCACCCTGACCCTTGAGGATTACACTGTTTATTGATAGTGCTGTCTAATAGGTGTGTGTTTCCCTTGTCAGAAAAAACCTGAAGTTTTAATCATATCCTATAAGTCTTCATATGATAATCTTATTGTTATTAATTTAGAATACACATTGGCCTTATTTGGGGGACATGCTTTTTAATATTAAAAAGTTAAAGGGTTTTGTGTTATTTTTTATTTTTAGCTTTGTTGTCTTACCTATGTAATTTTTTAAGTTTATTGGTATTTGGTTTATCTGGTTTAAAGTGCTTAAAGTGTAATAGGCTACATGTTGACTAAATGTACCAAATGTATAAAGCATTGACCGTTGTCCTTGAGATAGAGCATCACACAGATGCCCAGCTATGGTACTGAGTAGGATATAGTTTCCCTGGAAAGGGGCTCATGGAATAAGCTCCAGGAGAGTTTTCTTTGCTGTTGAATGCTAACATTTAGTATTGTGTTTGGTTTAGTACAGATTGTTGAATGAATGAAAAGAATTGCTTTTTGCCAAAGGATAGGAGCTTGGATTCACCAATGTTAACAACAGAGGTCCCTACACATTTTCCATACACTCCCAGTTTTAGTGCCTGTAATTCCTGCTTATCACATATTTTGTTGTTTGTCTATATGAACTGTTTTTTTAAGGATTTATTTATTTATTTGGTAGGGGGGCAGAGGGAGAGGGAGAAAGAGAGAGCCTTAAGCAGACTCCACACTGAGCACGGAGCCTGACGCAGGGCTCGATCCCACGAACCTAAGACCACGACCCGAATGGAAACCAAGAGTCCAGCACTCAAATGACTGCACCATCCAGGCGCCCCTGTATGAACTATTTTTAAAACAGTTTTTATTTTTGTTTTAGCCTTTTCTCCCCCTTTATGCTTACTTTGAAGGCTATAAATGGCTGTATTTTTTAAGGGACTTAAAGACCCCTGCTTTAAAAAACATACATTTGAGTAGTTAAAACAGTAATAACAGTGAACATATACTGAGCACTTGCACTGGTTAAGTGCTTTTTTATGCATTATCTCAGGTCGTCCTTAAAACAGCTCTCAAGGGGCGCCTGGGTGGCTCAGTCGGTTAAGCATCTGCCTTCTGCTCAGGTCATGATCTCAGGGTGCTGGGATTGAGCCCCACATCCCCCGCATTGGGCTGCCTGCTCAGCAGGAAGTCCGCTTCTCCCTCTGCCCTTACCCCCCCCACCCAGCCTAGGTGACAGCTGGAGAATGACATACCAGAGAGTTGTACCTGAGCAGCCCAGCTCAGAAACTGTAGTCATAACCCCATCTCAAGAAACTTTGTAAATCAGTTACACTAGCTTTTACGAACATTATAAAACATCTCCAGATTTTTTTCATCTTATCCAGCCTTTTTTTCTTTTAAAGATTTTATTTATTTATTTGAAAGAGAGAGAGAGACACAGCGAGAGAGGGAACACAAGCAGGGGGAGTGGGAGAGGGAGAAGCAGGCTTCCTGCGGAGCAGGGAGCCTGATGTGGGGCTCGATCCCAGGACCCTGGGATCATGACCTGAGCCGAAGGCAGATGCTTAACGACTGAGCCACGCAGGCGCCCCTTATCCAGTCTTTTTTAAATGAACATTTAGTATTTTTCCTTCTTCCTTGTTTGTGGTGTAAACTTTTATGTGTGCAACACTTTTGTTTTTTATAATGAAAGAAAATTATATCTAAATCCCAGAAATTAATATGTCCTCATTTGTATGAAGTATAGGATAGCATCATTTTTAGATGTTTTCTAATCAAGCTCAGACTGTTCACTATTTTAAACCTTCTGATCAACCAAGGGAGGAAATAAGCAGGAAATTTGGCAGTGAGTCAGAGAGGATGACAGAAGGGTTATTTTAAACACTTTTATGGTAAAAGCTGCAAAAATGATGAACTGTGTCCATATGTTGGAATAGACATTTAAAACTTGACATTGTACCTCTTTATTTAAAATATTTTTCTGTTAAGTTATACACATTCACTTGTGTAATTTTGGAAAAATGACTAAAAGCCCAAAGAAACAAGATAAAAGAACTCACAATTCCAGGCCCCAGAGGAAAACATTGCTGACATTTTACAATATTTATGTCCATAATTTTATTTCTGTATATATACTTTTTTCAAAATGAATATACCCAGTTTTATGATTTGTTCTTTTCCTTCTAATGTATTTCACTGTGTCTCATTTGAAAATATTATAGAAATTTTAAGAGCAGTGATTTTACCCTTGTCTTCCTTCATCTACCTTTAAAGAAGCTTAGTTAAAAACCCATTTAATAACCTTCTCAAAATGACAAAATTATAGAGATTGAGAACAGATTAGTGGATTCCAGGGGGTAGGGACTGGAGTAAGGAGTGGGTATGACTATAAAGGAGAACAACAAAGGGGTTCTTTGGTTTGATGGAACAGTTCTTTATCATTGTCACAGTGGTGCTTATGTTAACCTATACATAGGATCTAATTGGGAAGAACTGCACGCGCACACACACGCGCGCGCGCGCGCGAATGCATGTGACAACTGAATAAAGTGTAGGTAACAGTATCGTAACGGTGTCAGTGATACTGTCCTATAGTTGTAAAAGATCTTACCGTGGAGGGAAGCTGGTTGAAGGTTCCCAGGACTCTATGTATAGCAAATTCCTATGATTTCATAATCATTTGAAAATAAAAAGGTTTTAAATCTATAGAAGGCAAAATGAGATTTTAAAGAACAAATGAGTATTAAAATGCAATGTAAAGAATGCTAAGTAGGAAACCAGCAAGCCTGGGTTCTGACCTTGGGTTTGCTGGTAGACCTCTGGCTAGCCTCTTAACTTCTGGGCTTCATTTTCTTTTCTGTAAAATAAGAAAATTGTGCTATAAAATCCTAAGACCCCTTCAAGCCCTGATATCCCACAGGGTGTATAGATTTTTGTAAATCTGCAAGTTTGCCAAGTATAGAATGAATGTCAGTGAATGTTAGATGTAGTCCAGAAGTTAGGGCCTGTCTAACCTTGCAACAGACAAGAAGCCTATTTCTGTTTCTGTCTGTGTCTGTCTGCCTGGCACTGTAATAGACATTTGGTGATACAGTGACCTCAGGATGGTAGAGGGCATATTGAAGCACATAACATCTGTGTTAGATTACAGAACAGACAGTGTTTGTTTACATGCTACAGTGTGTGATACGGACAATAGTTGCTACAGGAATCTGGAAAAGATCCCTGTAGGCTTCCACACAAGGAAGAAGTGGATCTCAGGTGTATGAATATACTAGTTTTATCATCAATTGCATCTTTGAGTGTGTTGCAAGGACCAGATTATATCTCTCATACATATTTTGCCATTACACTGGATTATATCCACTCATCCCTCTTTATTCTGCCTCTGAGTTTCGATTTACTCTACAATTTGAGCTGTTGGGTTAATAGATGGTAAATTCATCTAGATTTACTTGATGTTTTCTGCTTTTCTCTTTTTTTCTCTCCTTGACCCTTTCTTCCCCTCCAACCAACTCCAGCTGAAAAAAGGAAGGGTGGGCAGACTGTGGATTCTAGCCTCCCACTTCTAAGTGTATCTGATCCTTTCATTCCTCTTCAAGTACCTGATGCACCAGGTAGGTAAACCGAACTGATCTGAGCTTAAGCAGCTTGATTCTTGTGTCCAGGGTCTCATGAGAGTTGTTTAAACACTCCATAAAAAGGATGTGAATTCCAAGCCCTAATAATAGGTACTGTTATGTATTTTTTGATAACAGGAACAGCCTTGTGTATTAGAAGGAACGTTAGTCCAATATGATCATAACATGTTGGGGGGGGCACCTATAAGCATGTGATAGAAGGAACAAAATGCTAATAGTGGTTAGTATGATGATTGGATTACTGGAGATTGCCTGTCCCGTTCCTGTTTTCCTATAATGTGCTTTTATTTTATAAATAAAAGCTAAAGGGAATGTGAGTCAGGAGACTCAGGTTCCCTTCCTGGCACTTCTACTATCTGAAACCTTCTGGGCTTGACTCTTCATCAGTGAAGTGTTTTGGACTGAATGAGTTTGGATATCCCTTTAGGCCTGCTATATCCTGATTTTTAAGTGAGCAGTCTAAAAAAAAAAAGTAAGAAATTGTTAGTGTGTTCCGATTGAAATAGCTTTTGAAACAATAATTGGATGCTTTCTATTTGGAGCTCATGGATGCCAATGATTTCTCCCCTACTCTCCTCCCCATCTTTTTGGGGGTGGAGTGGGGAGCATGATGTGAGACACAGAAGCCACCCTTTCTCTTCTCTCTCAGTCTTTTTGAAAAAGCAAATAGATCCAACACTTTAGAAGCATATAGCCACCATTTTGTTCCTGTTCCTTGTTTTTTTTTTTTTTCTCATTCATACCCCGGCCTGTTCTTGGTTTTAAACTAATAGGATCTGTTTGGTTCTTCTCTCTCCCAGAATATTAAAGGTATTTGATTGACTCAAGATTGGAAGTGACTGTGATGTTTGTACCATCTACTTAGTAAGACAGACTGCAGCAAGCGTGCCGTGAGAGTTTTTATTTCTTTAGACAATTTGTTGATCCTCCTTAGGGGAAGCAAACCTGCCTTGATCTGGTAGTGTTGTGTAACTTTATAGCTTGCTGGACCTGGATGTAGGTCAAAAATGCCTAAGGTCACCGAGGAATGATTCAGCATCGGATAGTTAAAGAAAAGGGAAGAAAGGAATCAAGTAGAGGCCCTTTTCTCTGTTGTATCGTTCGGGTATGCTTGGCAGTACCTAGACAAGCCAGTTTCTAGCAGAGCGCTGGAAACTCAGGCTGGGGCCTACTGGCCTCTTTTTCCTCCCTGTTGTGGCATTCATGGGATCAGACAGGAAAAAGAGGTTATTGAAGCATTCTCCCTCTGACACCCCTCAGGGTTCTTGCCTTACACTTTCCCAGATAGCCCGTGAGCTGTGGAAGCTGGAAGGGTGGCCTCTTGGCACAGGCCAGAAGATGAGGCGCCACAGGCGAGTAGCTGTCCTCTGCAGCTCTCACGGGTGCCCTTCTGATCAGGGATGAGGAGCCAGGCACACAGGCCAGGTGGCTCAGGATATCAACTCCCGGTTGTAGAGATGAGTTGTGGAGGGTTGTGAAGATGAGCCTGGGAGGCAGCAGAGGTAGCTGGCTGCCATCCTGCCTCCCTTAGTGTCATTTTTCCTGTCTCCTGATCCTCCATATTTCTCTCACTCCGGGGGATTCCTGCTAAAGTGATACTGGTGTACACTTTAATACCAATTAAGCCATGGCCCCTCTTGGTTTTAATGGGAAATCTATTAAAATGGAACATTCTAATAGAGAATATCAGAGGTATCTTATTTGTTTTATGATCTGTCAGGCCAAACTCATCTGAAAACATAAATTAGACATGTCACTCCTTTGTGCTCCAGTGAATTTCCGTATCACTGAGCATAAAATCCAGACTTCTTACTGTGACCTGAAAGGCCCTAACTAATCTGGTAGCCCTCCGGCTACCCCTCTAACCTGAGCTCATAGCATTCTTTTCTTCCGTCTTTCCTCCTACAGGCGAAGCTTGTTCTCACCTCAGGGCCTTTGCACGGGCTGGTACTCTGCCTGGGAAGCTTTGTGTACCTCCATCTCTTTTCCTCCTTGTCATCTGGCATTTGGGTTTCTGCTTAAATGCTGTCTTCTCAGGCCCATCGTGGTCTCTCAGTCACACTTCCTGGCTTTTTTCTTCATAGCACTTACTATGACACTGTCATAGTGTCTTTGGTTCATTATCTGTCTTTCCCCACCAGGATGTCAGTGTGCTGAAGGAGGGCCTTGCTGTCTGATCTAGCACTGCGTAGCCAGTGCTCAGAAAACTTAGAGCTGGCACTCCACGAATATTTGCAGATTGGATGAAGGAACAAAGTAAAACCTAGGCTGCAAGGCTTATGGCGGCACCATTGCTCTCCATTTCTGTCCCCAGCTCCCAAATACCAGACTACTGGCTCCATAGCCTTCCACCTGTGCCTCTGCCAACTGGCCTCCAATCCACTCCTTGAGGATGAATAAATGAAGGCACAGCCCACAGTGTCAGGAAGCCGCCAAGCCCCAGAGTAGAAGCGGTAGCTAGACCTAGCAAATCCTTGAGCTCCAACCGTTCCTGGAGCCCTCCAGAATCTGGACTGAGCAGGGTGTGTTGCCACTGTGGCCGACTCTTGTATGTCCTGTAACATTCAGCCTGTAGCACCATTCGGTTCCGTGGCCTCTTTATCCAAGGATGCAGATAGGATATAGATAGGATTACCCTACATGCTTCCTTACCGTCTTGAAATGTCTGAGTGAAGAAAGGCCTGAGAGTTTAGGGTCTCTGGGACCTCAGTATTGTCTCTGGGACAGTGGCCAGTTTGTCTCCCCCAGCCTCCTGCCCCCCTAAAGTACCCGGTTTGTCACTACTTCCAGCCCATTACGGGCACCAGTCACGCTTTTTGGTCAGTTAGTTAGTTTGTTTTGCATACATGCTTACCTCCACACTCCACCTTCCTGATTGTGAGTCGGGAAATCTCAGTCTCCTGACAACTATATGCCTTTTAATGACTTAACATTTTATTTTATGCTTTTATGTTCTCACATATAATTTCCTTGGATCCCACAAAGAATACTGACTGGTGCGTATGTCAAGTAATATCTCATTTTCTGGCAGAGGAGGTGAGGCCCCAGTGCTGCTGTGACAGGTCCTGCTATATACACTCCTTTTCGTGGCCCTCGGACCCCAGCAGTGAAGGTTTCCTTGTCTGGAGATCAACAAAGCCTGCGACTGGAGAGCTAAATTTAAGGTTTAGGGAAATACAAAAATGGGTTTGAACTTATAAGACCTAGGTTTGACCCGCATAGTAGCTTGTTGATCTTGATGAAATCACTTAAACTCTGTGTTCCCCTCAAAATTGGTGCCATTAAAACCTACCCTATGGAGTGGCTTGTGAGGTTCAGATGAAAGCGTGTGTTTGGAATTGCTTTATAAAGTTTAAATTAGTATGAAGATAGGAAATGTTATAACAGCTTTGGTTCTGGGTCCTTATTCCCCGTGGGACAGTCCTACTTATGATAAAGCCTTAGGCAATGATATTTCCCTCTTACAGAAATTAAACTTGCTTTAGAACCTTTGACCTTTGCACGACTGAGAGCCATTGAAGTAGACTTCCTTGACATAATGATTATTAAACTGTGGGCAAAGGGGACTGAACAATCGAATTTGTTCGGGTTTTCTTAAAGGAGCATTTCTATTTTCCAAAGCATCATAAAACAAATTTTCTTAGAAAATCTGTTATATAGGGCACCTGGGTGGCTCAGTTGGTTAAGCGACTGCCTTCGGCTCAGGTCATGATCCTGGAGTCCCGGGATCGAGTCCCGCATCGGGCTCCCTGCTCGGCAGGGAGTCTGCTTCTCCCTCTGACCCTCCTCCCTCTCATGCTCTCTGTCTCTCATTCTCTCTCTCTCAGAAAATAAATTAAAAAAGAAAATCTGTTATATATATAAATCACAGCCGTGAGCATTTGTATGCTCACAGAGCTGCCAAATGAAGCCTACCTCTGGTGAGTCTCAGAGTATTTCATGGATGCTCATGTCCTGTGTGTTCATTTATTTTTCCTTCTGTTTGTGTCAGAGAACAGATAAGCTATAGGTGGTACCAAACTTAAAATATGGTAGAAGAGAGTGCAGAATTTTCCCTGAGAATTGGCTGAAAGATTTAATCTTTGTTTTTTCTACACGGTAACATATATGTAACACAGATTTACCATTTTTAAAGTGGCATTAGTACATTCACATTGGTTTTTGCAACCATTATCATCCATCCACAAAACTTCTTTATCTTGCAGAACTGAAACTCTCTGTTAAACAATAACTCTCCTTCCTTCCTCCCTCCCGCAGCCCTTGGCAACCCCCATTCTACTCTCTGTCCCTATGACTTTGACTGCTCTACATACCTCATATAGGTGGACTCATACGGTATTTGTCATGTTGTGACTGGCTTATTTCACTTAATGTGTTCAAGGTTCATCCATGTTGAAGCATGTGTCAGAATTTCCTTCCTTTTTAAGGCTGAGTAATATTCCATTGTATGTATATAACCGCATTTTGTTTATCCATTCATCTGTTGTTGGCCGCTTGGGTTGCTTCCATATTTTGGCTCTTGTGAATAATGCTTCATGAACGTGGGTGTGCAAATATCTCTTGAAGATCCAAGATTCTTTTGGGTTTATATCCAGAAATGGAATTGCTAGATCTTATGGTGATTCTATTTTTAATTTTTTGAGGAATCACTATATTATTTTCCATGGCGACTACATCTTTTTACTTTTCCACTAACAGAGCACAAGAGTTTGAGGAAAAGATTTCCATAGCAACTCCTTAATACTGACCTCTCTCAACATCAGTGTTCCGCAAGACTAAGCAAGAATGCATTAGTTGCCCCATAAGTGCCACTTCCTAGAATCAACAGCTTTTAAAAACTGTGCCTCCTGGTTTATGGCACTTCATCATCTCTTAAAAAGTAGGCAAGAGGGGCGCCTGGGTGGCTCAGTTGGTTGGGCGACTGCCTTCGGCTCAGGTCATGATCCTGGAGTCCCGGGATCGAGTCCCACATCGGGCTCCCTGCTCGGCAGGGAGTCTGCTTCTCCCTCTGACCCTCCTCCCTCTCATGCTCTCTGTCTCTCATTCTCTCTCTCTCAAATAAATAAATAAAATCTTTAAAAAAAAAAAAAAAAGTAGGCAAGAGAGGGGCGCCTGGGTGGCTCAGTCGTTAAGCATCTGCCTTTGGCTCAGGTCATGATCCCAGAGTCCTGGGATCGAGCCCCACATCGGGCTCCCTGCTCAGCAGGAAGCCTGCTTCTCCCTCTCCCACTCCCCCTGCTTGTGTTCCCTCTCTTGCTGTCTCTCTCTCTGTCAAAAAATAAAATATTAAAAAAAAAAAAGTAGGCAAGAGAAAGTGTGTTTTCTTAGTGGTTTGTTGTCAAGATAGTCATTCCTCCTAGAGCTGTTTGCTTGGCATCTTCCTCACCCAGCTGCTGTTCTGTGATACTGAAAAGTCCAAGGTTGATCACCTATGTGTCTTTGCTCTGGAAAGTTTCTCTTTCTGCAGATTCAGTTCCCTGAAATGAAGTTGGAATGGGGCATGGTGGTTGACTTTTGCTTCCAACTTGCAGATGTTACAGACAGTTTAGTGTCTAGTTTCTCAAAGATAGGAACTATTTAAAGGGACTAGATTTTAAAAACAGCATCTCTCATCACAAGGCTTCAGACAAGATGTAAATTTCCAAAGCCACAAAGCTGTAGCAGCCAGATGATCTTTTTTGTTGGGTCTGCCGTCAAGCTCTTCCATGTTCGTTAGTTCAGCCTGCTTTACTCCTCATGGTCTTATTCCTGATTAGGGCGGGGACGATCCTTGAGCAAACCCTTAACCTTTTTGGCCTATAAAACAGATACCTATCCTCTCTTTTGATATTTTGGAAGAGAGAAAACTCACAATTTGCAGTATATCCCAGTCTCAAATCAGGAAGCAGTTTTGATTATCTAACCTTAGACAGGTTTATGAAGGATTTATTACCTTCTTGCCTTGTGGTTGATGTTTTTTCAGTAATTAAGGCTTGAGAGAAATGTAAGAGAAGACTCTGGAGTGGATTAATTCCTACCTCTTCCTCTCTTCCCCTAGTCCCCAATGCCACTTGACTTACCCTTGAGAGGAGAGAGAGGGGTGCTCAAAAGATCCTTTTTCCAAGTCCTCTTTTAATTTTTCAAAGTACTAACAATCTTCTCCTTTATTTTTTCTAATTTTAATTTTTTAATCTTTAAAAATATTTTATTTATCTGAGAGACAGAGAGAGTGAGAGAGAGAGCACGAGAGTGGGGTGAGGGGCTGGGGAGAAGCAGACTCCCCGCTGAGCAGGAAGCCCGATGAGGCACTCAATCCCAGGACTCCGGGATCATGACCTGAGCCGAAGGCAGACACATAACAGACTGAGCCACTCAGGCACCCCAATCCTCTCTTTTAAAGGCACTCTGTCTCCAGTGCCCAGGCTAACTCCTTCTGCATCCACTTTGCTCCGGAGGCCCACCTTCTCAGTCCTCTCACCGTGATTTCAGCACTTTTCCATGCTCTTAACCAGACTCATTTTTATTTGGGAACCCTAGAGACTTGAGAAAGAACTGAGTATGGTAACGGGGATATGCTAAGAAAATACCACCAAGAGGAAAATAGGAGCAGACAATTCTAAAAGAAGAGATATAAATTACCATTAAATATATATTTTGTAAAAGTCCATCGTGACGATGAATTCAAGAAGAGCCCTTTATCAAACAATGAGCTGCTGCAACCTCTGCCATCAGCTTGGAAAGAGGGAAAACCCCACCACCTCATGCTTGACGAACGTCTAAGGAAGCGGACACACTCAGATCCTGCTAGTTTACGTTCTCTTTCCTTTTCTAAAAAATTATTTGAAGAGGCGCCAGGGTGGCTCAGTCAATTGGGCGTCCAACTGGTGATTTCTTTCTGTTAGACCACGCTGCCTCCTCTCACATTTCACTTTATTCAAGGAATTCTGCTTTTTCTGATCTCATACCAAGGCATGTGGGTAAAACCTGGAACTCCGTGCATTCTCGCTACCGTAATCTCAGGCGTCTGTGGCTTCACTAGATATCAACAAATCGTGAAATGCCCAGGGAGAACTTGGTTGAGGTTTGGGATCTTAAAGAACACTTTCTGCACATGTTCCTAAATTCACTATCCTCTTCTCTGCACTGCTGTTTGCCGCCCACCCTCTTCATGACACATGGTCTCAGAGTGTCTTTATATAACTATAAGAGGGCAGATAGAATCCCTAACATGAGCGATATCAAGGCCAGCCCTTGAGGCGCATGTGAGGCCTGAGGTCTGTGAAGTCCAAATGTCTTCGCTAATTTGGCCATTGTGCCTGGGGCCATGTCTGTGTGAAAACCTATTCTCCTACGTTGAGGGACACAGGTAGACCCTATAGGCAGCATGTGGGGGAAACTGTGAAGTCAAGTCCATGCTCTACCATGTCCCCTCTGTGACTTTGGGCAAGTCACACAGTCTCTGTCTCCATTCTTCTCAACTCTTATCAGTATTCCCAAACCCACGTCTTTTTGTGAATAATGAAGGAAAATGTTTGGCATTAAACCCTGCAAATGGCAGTGCTGACTGCAGTTACAATGGCACCTGGGCACCCACACTGAGTCGCTGAGAGTTTCTGTCATCTCGAGAACGCTGGGAGTGGCAGATGGTGTTGCACATGCCGTCTGCCCTCCTTATGCCGTGAGAACTCCTAGTTCTCTGTCTGCTCCTGCCCTATCCCTGCTCCTGCCTCCCACATTTCAGTAGTCGAGGATTCTCAAGCAGCAGTGACCACACAGATTATCTGTGTGAAGAGCCTGTTACTTGAGGTTCGGTCAGAAGATAAGCCCCCTAACTTTGGCGACTTACCCCATCCCCACCCTGTTCTGTCTCACCACACAGCACTCGCATGCACACACATACTTTTTCTTACCCCTCACATTATCTTTTTTGCTAATGGCTAATAAAAATACTAGATTCTTGCTAAAGTTACCTGACTTCCCAGTTGATCTCCTCTTCCTCCCCACCTCCCCAATGAAGCAGAGAATGTGACATAGGGTATGAGAGGAAACCGAGAACTGGGGATACCGAGATTAAGAAGATACCTTGTCCTGTTGTAAAGGCTGCAAGAGAAGCGAGTGCAGAGTGCTCTGGGAGGCTCCTGATGTGGCAGGGAGGATGGGGAAAGGAGTAGAGGAGATGATACTTGAGTGACCTATACAAAAAGGTGGTGGGAGGTATCTCCGCTGTACAGTTGAGGAGGTGAAGGCAGAAGTTTAAGGACCGACCCCATGGTCGCAACCGGTCACTGGAGAGGCTAGAATTCGGACTCTGCATTTGGCTAGCTTAAGGTTTTGCACCAAGATAAACTACCGTATGAAAGATAAGCAAGTAATTTGGGGTCATTACTGTTTATCCATTGCTTCGTAAGATTGCAAATGTATGAGTGCTAAAAGTGGAAGAAGCAAATAATTACTTTCCTGTACGTGAAAGAAGCTCTTTTTGGGAATAAAACAAAAGCTAGCGTTCAGCATAATGAAAAATTAGACTTTTCGAGAAGGCCATCTTATTTTTGCCGGTATGCTAAAAATTGTCACATATTTTTAACATCTTTTCTGCTAATAAAATTTTATGCACGATGCAAGATTAATTCTGATGTGCTAATATACAAGTGTAAATTCACAGTACTCTGGGCTTTTTTCCCCCTGCTTTTGAGAAGCTTCTTTTCTTCTTTCTTCCTTTCTTCAATGTAAGTATCAGGTGTAAATGAGAAAAAGTTAGCAGATTGTCATTTAACTCCAAGATATCTATATGCCGTATACTGCAAAGATGGTAAATTGATTTCACGTGTAAAAATCTTCTTCTGCAGTGTGTTACTTGTACCAAAGCAAATTATCTTGCCAAGACACTAAAATCCATTGTTTTGTTTCATCTGTGTTGTTATAGATCACTTTAAATTACACATCACCTAAAATTTGGTTTCAGTCCCTCAACAAATACCAATTTCATCTTATCTTGATTCCTGATGGCCTAGAAGAATGCAGATTCATTAAAATGTTCTATACACAGACTTGAACTTTAAGTTACTTCTTTTCCTCAAACATTTTCATTTCAGTTTTATCTTAATGGCATGTATTTCTGTGACAGAAAAAAAAATGTCAACAGGCTTAAACTAGGCAAATTATAGAATTTATGTGGCTTCAGCCTCCTTGTAAGTAAAAGGAGGTTGAGCTCTTAATTCCCTTTTTCTGTAAGATTCTATGATTCAGGATTTTGTTTCAAGTAATGCTCTCTACCTTTCATAAGTTGAAGATAGAGAGTTGTTGATGGATCAAGGCTGAAAAAATCATGAAGAAATCTTAACGTGTGCACTTACCACACATTAAGTTATCAGGTGTGACAAATCTGGTGGCTTCTTATATCCTTTTGTTTCCTAGCCAAAAGGCATCAAAAGTAATCCATCTTCAGATGTAAGTGCATTTCATGAGATTTGACCATAGAATGTTAAAGAGTACCAGCTTGTCACAGGCTCTCAGTTGGCAGACAATACATGATGGTTGAAGTTAATGTAGGCATATTTTGATTCACTTGCTGAGTTACACAGCATTTCTAAATGCGAGTCCAAAATTTTTTTTCAAAACTAAGCCCAGGAAGGGGTATGAATGCATAAAGACTTACATGCATATGTTTATGGCAGCTTTATTTTAATAGCTAAAAACTAGAAACAACCAAATGTCTATCAACTGGTGAATGATTCAACAAAATGTGGTACATTCATACCATGGAACACCACACTGCAATAAAACAGAACAAACTCCTGATAACATGCCACGACAGGGAGGGGTCTCAAAAGCATTATGCTCAATGAAAGACATCAGACAGAACAGACTACATACTGTATGGTTCCATTTATAGGAAATTCTAGAAAAGGCAAAGCTGTAGGGACAGAAAGCAGATCAGTTGTTGCCTGGGTCTGGGGGTAACAGGAAGGCACCGACTAGAATAAGGCACAAGGGTAATTTTGGTGGTAATGGAAACATTCTACATCATTTCAGTGGTGCTTACATGAATGTGCACATTTGTCAAAACTCAGCAATGTGTACACTTGAAATTGGTGACTTTTATTCAGTGTACATTGTACTTCAAAATATTTTTTTCAGGTTTTTATTTAAATTCCAGTTAGTTAACAGACAGTCTAATATTAGTTTCAGGTGTAGAATTTAGGGATTCATCACTTACATACAACACCTAGTGCTCCTCACGACAGGTGTCCTCCTTAATGCCCAGCACCCATTTAGCCCATCCCTCTACCCTCCTCTTCCCCTCCAGCAACCCTCAGTTCTCTATAGTTAAGAGTCTGTTTTATGGTTTGCCTCTCTCTTTTTTCCCCCCATGTTCATCTGTTTTGTTTCTTAAATTCCACGTGAGTGAAATCATAGGGTGTTTGTCTTTCTCTGACTGATTTATTTCACTTAGCCTAATACCCTCTACATCCATCCATGTTGTTGCAAATAGTAACATTTCATTCTTTTTGATGGCTGAGTAATATTCCATTGTGTACATATGTATAGACCACATCTTTATCCATTCATCAGTTGGTGGTCATTTGGGCTCTTTCCATAATTTGGCTGTTGATAATGCTGCTGTAAACAGCAGGGTGCATGTATCCCTTCAAATCAGTATTTTTTTTTTTTTGGTTAAATATTTATACCTCAAATTTTAAAACAAACAAGGCAGTATCTTGAATGACTTACAAAGTGACTACTTCAACCAGAGAAATAATCACTTTTAAATTTTGAACTTTGAAAGCTTATTTTTAATTAACGGTAAAAGATACAAATAGTATTTGTTTTTATGATGAATCGATACAAAAGTTTGACCCCAAAATGTGTTTGCATAGAAAACGGTAAATGATCAACTTGTTTTAATATCTCACTGCATTTTTGCTTTCTCTTTACCTCTCTGCCCAACCTAGAAAAACTAATTGAGGGACTCAAATCTCCTGACACTTCTCTCCTGCTCCCTGACCTCTTGCCTATGACAGACCCTTTTGGTAGCACGTCCGATGCTATAATTGGTAAAGTCGTCATCTGTTTCTTCAGTCCTGCATGATATATGTGTCTGTTTCAAGAATGATAACTAACTGGTTAACAGATCCCTAGTGAATAGCCCTGCTGAGGAGTGGAAAATGCCACAAAGCCTCCTTTAATCATATTTATTATCACCCCAAAGGAAGTGTTTTCTCTGCCTTCCAGGGGCACCACACTGTTATTTTTGCTTTGCTTGATAGCCTGAGATTTCTAGAGGGACTTTTTATGAATGAGAAGGAATGGAAAAATTCACTGTTCGTTACAAAATCTTCATGAAGGAAGTTGGTTTCAAGCTGGGACCTTACCTTTAGCAGATTCTTCTTTAGAAGGCCCCTGTATGTGCCGGGTATCCATAACAGGAACACTTGCCCAGTGGTGAAGCCCCATGAGTAGAATCCAGGCAGGGGCTTGGTCTGCTCAGTCTGATACTGCCCTGTGCTCCTACAGCAAGGCAGGCAAGACGTACAAGATGTCCAGGGCCTCTGTACTCCAGGGCACATAGTCCACGAATTCAGCAAGGCCATGAGCCTAGAGAGAGATGGGCCTTCAGCTGCAGGATGTGAGACAGTGCAGAAGACCTCCCAGCTACGTCAGGGGGTGGGATTTGAAATGGACTAGTGGCTTTTGCGAGGCACAGAGGATGTCTGCCCCCAGGTTTATCCCTTAAGAAAAGCAAAATTACCGTAAGATATTACAGTGCCTTTCAGCCTATGTCTTCTGACATGGAAGAAATCTGCTGGGTGGCTCGTGTTCTACATTTATCTGTAAAAACTGAGACTCACCAAGACACGTCATAGCAGTTAACCTTGCAAATGCATATTCAATCAGTGAAGCCCAGGCACTCAAAGCAGCAGAAATAAAGTAACTTCTTGTGCTGCCCATCTTGCCCTAGACTAGCATTTTAGAGCCCTGTAGAAGAAAGCCTTCACAGAATTGTCTAAAGAACCTTTTGACTCCTTTTCCCTTACCCTTTGTTCTCCTTTCTTAATGCTGTGTTACAAAAGAAAAAGCCGATGTTGCCGTTGAGAGTCTCATACCAGGACTGGAGCCCCCAGTGCCCCAGCGCCTTCCATCTCAGACGGAATCTGTGACCTCGAACCGCACAGGTCAGTCAGGTCTCTCTGTAGCTGCGGGGACCATTCATTGTGGTGGACCTCACAGTCAGCCCTTCCACCTGCAGCAGGTGACCCTGGGCTTCTTTTGCAGCCTGGTCAATTGCCCCTAGAATGGATACTTCATATGGATACAGCCCCAGCTTCTAGATGTTTAGTGATACCATTCCATGCTGAAGAGCAGAGTACTTTTTGGAGCCATGTTCTTTGTAGAGTGGTACTTGGGATTTCTCTGGTTATGGTGTTTCGTTATTCAAGATTCTTTTCACTGGTGGCAGGTTCCCTCCACCTCCTTCCCTAAAGAACTCTGCTGAGCTGCAAGGATGACCTTAACTCCTCCAAGGTTTCTGAGCTGTCTTTCCACCCAGTGGTGTCAGTAACTTCATGGAGCTCACGCTCTGGATGTTGACATTCTATTCCCAGCACAGTGCTTTTAGCCTGTGTAGGTGGTTTGCTGTTAAATTGTAAGCAGAGTTGAAATCTGCCCTGGTCCAGCATTGTTTTTACCCTAATTTCAAACTTCACTCTTAATAGAATTCCTTAACTGTCCATAAATCCAGAGCTGATAACCTGCATTTTTATTGAGTCCATAGTTGCCTTGGTAAAAGTGTCTGATTTCCTACCTTGGAACAGAAAACAATTAGAAGTCTGGGAACTACGAAAATGAACTCAAGGAGGTGGGGGAAAAAATGAACATAGAAGGCTAGATGGTTCCTTTCCCTTGTGCTTACTTGACTTTTCTAAAACTTTCCCAGAGAACAATTTGTATGTTAAAATGCTTGAACTCTGCATTTTGTCTTCCTTCTGTTCCTTACCTAAAAGCAAAATCATATATTCAGAGGAGCAATTCAAATTTAAAGAAGACTAGTAAGAAGCAAGATCATTTTATTTTGAATGGGGATCTGGTTGAGTTCTAGAAAATGCTGTTTATCGTGTCATAGTCTGCTAATAAGCCAGGGACAACCCCTTCCTAGTCAACTTAGATACCTCATCCTATTGTACCTTTCCCCCAAAATGTTTAGGGAAAGTTTAAATGAAACTCTTTAGTGGCAAAGTCCTTTTTCCCAAGTGGCATTTGCTGAGAACTGAGTTGCTAAAGTTTTATTGGCATCCAGATCACAGATTTGCTGACCCAGCACCCTCTGAGCAAAGAATTATTCCATATTTATATCTTCATGTGAAGAGGAATCTAGAAATACATGTTTCTATTGATGAAAATGCTGGGGGGCTTAAGATATTACTTGTGGTTTTCTTTCTCCCACCTTGGCTTGTACATATGACATGTAAATGCGGTAACTTCAAGGCTAAGCTCTAATCTCATGATATTGTGTGTGCCATTTAATGCCATCACCGACTTGGGATGCTGTCAATCTGGACTCAGATTCTCTCACCGGGGAAGATTCCCTGATTGATTGCTCCCTGCTTTCTAACCCTACTACTGACCTTCTGGAAGAGTTTGCCCCCATAGCGATCTCTGCTCCAGCCCATAAAGGTAAATGCTTTCCTGTCCTCGGGCTCCCATGTCCTTCAAGGAGAACTGAATGACCCCTGAGAATTTTCCTTATGGAAAGTCTTTGCCAGTGAAGTGTTTGTGCCCCCTCCTTCATATGGAAAACTCGAGTTGGTACTCTAAGCCACTGTGTTCTAATCCCTCTCGGGAAAAGTGCCTGATGAGGCTTAGACAACAGATTGGTGGAACCACTGCTTCCCAGCAGTCACGAGGACTGCAGATGTTCCGTGTTCTCCATTCAAGGCGGAGCTCTATACCTTTGCAGTCCCCGCAAGTAGATGGTTGAATTGACTATCCACTGACTGACTGTTATTAATATGATACTGTCGGCCTTAGACCTTAAAATTGTTGCATCAAATCTGACTTAAAGTTTTTGGGTAGTGATTGCTACAATAAAAAAGCAGGCATAAGTCCTCAAAAGTCAGTCTTCAAAGATTGAACTTGGAATTCTAAGTTTTAAGTTTTGAGTCATGATTGATTAGTGGATTTCTCTTTCTCATCTACCACTTTCATTTCTTAGTCCTGGGTTAATACCTGTTTGAAATGCTGCTGGACAGAAGTAGCTTGAATTAATTGAGTTCTCCTCAGTGAGCTGTTTGTGAAAGTGACCGGTACAGTGCCTGGCTTACTGGATGCAGGCATTCACTAAACTTCTTTCTGTACTGGGGTGATAACATTGGTTTCCTGGAAGGAGCAAATATATAGAAAACGAACAGTGTAAGTTTATTCTGAAAGAAATTCAAGAAGGAAGCCTCTCCAAGATGTCTAAAAATAATTAGTTTATGGTTTGCGGTGGTAACAGCTGAGTTTTGTTTTTACCCTTGATGGCATTAAAATGATTATGTTTTTATAGAGTGTGTGTTTAACCAATTACGTCTGGCAGGAGTGTGTCAGCAACAATATGTAATTACAGAGAAGCATCACTTGCAAAATAGGTGCTCAGCTAGCACTCGCCCGTAGGGTAATCTTAATCAGAATGGAGGGGACTATTCTAACAAACTTCTGCTTGAAATCTCAGGGCATGTGATCTTGGGCCCCAACACTCCCTGAGGCATCAGAGTTGATGGAAAGTCTTTTTTCCCAATCACAGGACAGCAGGTCCTTTCAGAAGTATTTTGTTTGCCTTGTACACAAAAGCAGCAGGTGCTTTTTTTTTTTTAATTTAAATTCAATTAATTAACATATAGTGTATATAGCAGTTGCTTCTTAAAGAGCTTCTAATTACCTCCGCCCTGCCCCTGGCTTTGAGTTTCTTGAGTATTGTTTGTTAGGCCTCTGTTTGTTCAATAAGGAAGATAAATGACTAATTCCTGTGCCTTTGTGAATTATTGATGCTGAAGAGATACCTCACAATAACCACAATTAATGGTCTTAAAATGGCAGAGAGAATTCATCCTCTAACCCTTCTCCCTAATCATTTCTGAAACTCTTAACATGGCCAGCTCGAAACCGTTTGTTTTTTTTTTCCTGTCTCCCTATTTTCCAGTTTTGCTACTTTTATTTCAAGTCATGAAAATAAGCATTTTCACCTTCAAAAACAAAAGTGATTGTATAGTTGGGAACTTTGTGCCTCTTACATGTTCTCTCATTTGCTAATCTCTACCTCTGTTGTTTCTGCTTGTGTACTTGCATTATGTATTAAGCTGCAGAAGATAGTAATCTCATCTCAGGTTTTGATGTCCCTGAGGGCTCGGACAAGGTGGCAGAAGATGAATTTGACCCTATTCCTGTATTGATAACCAAAAACTCACAAGGTAAGAAAGAGAGGATGGGGAAAAGAGGAGAGCTTGACATCACAGCTCACTACAAAGTAGTAGTGTACCTAATCTCCAAGAGGGGATAAAGCATCCACACTTAATGAAGGAAACTGGAGATAATGTCAGGCCTTGGGGCTGAACCAGGATAAGATAGAGATACAGGTACAGATGGAGATACAGTTATCTTAAAGCTTGACTGTGATGTTTATTTAGAGGGAGGAAAAGTATTTAATACTTTGACTAAAACCTGATTTTTACAGAGTATCAAGCCAAAAATAAAGTGGAAACTTAGTGGAAACTGGAAGGCATATATTTTTTAAAAAGCTCTGAACATTTTTAGCATGATCAGAATCATCTGTAATAAATATTCTTCCCCAAGAGATTAAGTATGGTGCTTTGATACCATTTGCATCTTTTGGACATTTGTGAAGCATCCTTTTTCCTCTTTGATGGGTTAAAATCATTTCAATGTGCCATGAGACACCGAATTGCCATGGGACCGTCTATATACTTCTTAAAGCATGTTTCTATTGCAGTGGTCTTAGAAACTAATTTCTTCCCAAAGCAAAAACTATTGGTTTTTACTTTGTCAGGGAGATGATTCGATGTGATCAGGAAGTTAGGTCCAGCCAGCGGTTCCCAGGCAAAATATATATTCACTTGAAAATAGCATCCTCTTTGCAAGGTGTTCTGCCTGAAGTTTTGGTGGGAGGTGGTGGATACCTAACTTGTATGTTTAAAAATCAACATGTAAGAGTTTGCAAATGTAAATTGTTGCTTCTCTAGGGTTTGGTTTGGTTTTTGTTTTTTTCTTCTTTGCTTGCTCTGCACATCTAAACCTTAACCCTCTGTGTTTTGTACTGAATTCCTATCTCTCCACTTCCAGGTGGGCACTCTAGAAACAGCAGTGGGAGCTCTGAGTCCAGTCTTCCCAACCTAGCCAGGTCTTTACTGCTGGTGGATCAGCTCATAGACCTGTAGCCGTGACCCAGTAGCAGATGCAGTTCTGTAACCTTCACACCGTAATATATGTTTTCATTACGGAGTTATAAGAGAAATGATTTTTTTTAAAAATCTGCTAATAAGGGGCCCTCTAGCCCTTATCTCCTATCCCTTGCCTTCTCCTGTAGAAAATGATAAGGAAAGAAAATCACTTTGGCCCTCCAGATATTCCTTGGCCAGTTCCTCCCTGTTAGTTTGCTGTGTTTTCTCATTACCCTTCTTCAATAGCATTATCTTAAATCAAGCGCTAGATGCCATGAGCTTCACCTCTGCTGGAATCAACTCCACCCAAAGCTTAACTGTAACTTAAACTAGTGAATTGACACCTTTGTCTCATTCTTGCTAGGAATGGCCTCCCAAATCAATCCTCCCAGCCCCTGTCTCCTTTGGCCAGATGCTGATGAATGTGTTTCTCTGTTTTTGCTTTTTATGCTGCTGCATTATCATGAGGACATGGCTTCTTCAGTTGGTTTTAACTCTAGGCTGTAGCCTAGAGATGGGTGTGTGACTTAAGAGAGGGTAAAACTGACTGACGGATGGGATATGTTTGAAAAGAGAAATTGAGCCCAGCTCTAGCCAACCAGCTTTGACCTTGTTTGATTCATAGATTTAGCCAAGGGATTTTACACCCCATGCAACCTGCCCAGCATTCATCCAGCATTCTGGCTTCCATTGAACTGTGATTTCTCAGATCTGGAGACGTGACTGCAAGTACTTGAGATCCTTGGATAAAATGTGTACATTATATAAAACCCAAGTATTGCCATTCCTTTTCATGTTAACTGTCCCGAGCTGGGATCTCAGAATTAGACCAAAACAAGACAATGGTGGTAATATGATACCTTTTATTAGAAGACTTTTCACTGGGGGGTGGATGGGGGAGGGGAAGGAATTGTAGCAGAAACAGATGTATTTTTCTTGTGATTTTTATTTTGAATCAAATATTGTAAATTGTGTATAAATGAAGACGCTGAATAGTTCTGTTTCCACTTGGCGTTTCAAGTCTGATATCAGGTGTCTGTACAGGGTTTTGATCTCTTTCCCTTGTATTAACTACACAGCAATCCTACAGTGTAACATATGGAATCATTTTGAGTAGACTTGTGTGTTGCTATACGCTTTCAGCAGGTCCTCTGTCTTTGTAGAATAAGCATGTTGTTTATTTTCAGATAATCAGAAATAAGTGTGCTGACAAGCTAGGCACAATTTGATTCTGGCTACTTACCTTTCTTTCTCTATGATGTTTGAATCGAAGGATGCAGCCAATGAAATATGCTCAGTTGGTTTTCCTTGGCTTCCTAGATTAAAAAAACAAAACAAAGTGTAGTTCCTCACTAACCTTAGAATATTGTTCATAAAATAAATAAAGGACCCTGCACTGACATGACAACATGCCTCATGGTCACCCTCTGTATATGTCCTTACTCATTGAAGTGTATTTTTTTTCCCTTACATAGAAAGCAATTTTATAAAATTGCTCTTTTGAAAAGCGGTGGGCACAGAGAAACCCATTGTGGTTCTCTTCCTTGAGTGCCATTTTCCATGATCAGAAGGGGAAACTCTTAGTTGATCAGATTTGTACAAATAAAATTCCAAGCTCATTTGCTTGTTTCTCTGTCTAGTACTTTTGTTTCTTCTTCCTCACGTTTGCACTTTAAGGGGGAAAAAAAAGAAAGTTGAGCAGCAACGACAGCCTGCAAAACACTGCACTTTGGAGGTCAAGCTTTGACCCCAGAAATGTGAGAGCAGCCTTTGAAAGGCAGCGAAGGAAAAGTCTGAATCTTTCAGTCTTCCTTCTGACTTTAAATACTTCCTGTGGCAGCTGAAACTAGCTGAGCTAAGTAAAGCCCTCTATTAGGATAATGGATCATTTCCAAGATTGAGGGAGGCACAACCTTCCTGCTGAAGATAAAAAAAGGTGTCCTTGAAGAGCTCTCCATGATTGGATAGCAGTGAAAATGGGACTCGGTTTGCCCCTTTATGGACAGGAATATTACTGAAGATCAAAACTGTATTCTTTTTCCTGGACATAGAAAGAATGTATAAACTAATGAAGGAAATGTTTATTTTTAAATAAGAACAATGTTTTATGCCTATGTTTTCCAATTTGGTTTTTTTTCATACATATGCATGTTAGAAATATAACGAAACATCTAGTTTCTCAATATAATTGAAAAAGTGAAGAGTACAGTTTAGAAATTCGGTATCTCTAAATTGTTCCTTTCATGTATTACCCATAATCACATTGAGATATATTCTCTAGTCATCTGGCTCAATAAAGCTTAATGGGAACTGTTAATGAAAATGAACAGACTAGAAGCCAGAGATTGGATGGAGGAAGTCTGAGAGAGATAATGACATGAAATCATCTTGGGTTTATTCTTTAGGAAAAGGACCTCAAAGGGGAGAACTCTGTTTCTGTTAAGTTAGGGAATCCATGTGAGTGACTCGGTAAATGGGACCTCCCTTAGTTTATAGCTTCATCCCTGAGCTTAAAGGGTTGATTTGATATGACACTAGACACACTACAGTGTCTGATAATTGGTAGACATAGGAAACTCAAGACTGAGCCACAAGCGGGATCAGAGAGACCAGTCTCTAGTCCATCCACTTTCTCTCACAGGGGTGGGGTCTGAGGCCGGGCCATGGGAGAAGAGGCCTGGGCAGGACAGGCCACCTGGGGTCTCTCCCTGAACTTTGCCAGTCACCGGCCAAGTAGCCGTCAGCAGGCACTTCATTTCTGAGAGCGGTTGTTCCTTATGTATACAATGATGAGTTTGGACTAGATGGTCTTTAAGCTTATGGAATTCTAGAGTTCTACGTACATATTATTATGCTTTGGAAGGACTATGAAGGATCTGTGTAATCCTGATGTTCTTCAGCTATCTTCTGTTACTGGAGCAGTATTTACATTTTAGAGAATTATAATGGGCCTTTACTAACTTGGGTGGCTCTTCCTTGGTTATCTGAATAGAAGCTTACATTATTGGACAGTTTTGGGCATAGATTTTTCTTTCAAATATCTAGATACCATTTTTTTCTTTTTTAAATGGCCCTACCTATTCTAACAAAACAGTATCAGAAGACTTCAATTCTTTTAAAATATATAATCCGTGATCTGGCACTTAAAAATGGGCAGATACTATAAGCATATGTTTCTGATTTGCTTTAATCCAACTGTGCAAGAGTAGTAACTATACCAGAACACATCACAATTTTTTTTCCCCTTACAGCATTCAAATAACTAGATCACCAAATTTAAGTCCCAGTATTTTTAAAAACATAGGCCTCAGAGGAGATAAGGTTTAAATGGACACTTCTAACTACGATCATAATTAATGAGTTCTTCAGCAGACATACCAGAATTTTGGCCACTCATTGAGTGTTGTTCCCTTCAAAGGCATCTGGTTTTACTTGGGGAGCTAATACTTAACTCTAGTAATGCTGCCTTCACTTAGGTTAATTATGAAACTACCCCCCTCCTTAGAAATACCATCAAGGACAGTAATAAGGTGTAAGAAGATCCGTTGAATTATTATCTAATTAGCATTGCTTTCAGTACCTGGAAGTATGTTCTCTTTCTTGATCTTTTCCCATGACTCCTGGTTCTCAATCCCATTTCGCTGTTTCCAAAAAGGGAAATCACCCCCACTCCCTGCCATGAAGCATGGTTACTATTAAAGACAGTAAAAGGAATAATCTACAGAAAATTCCCAGAGAGGACCTTATAATGGAAAGTGACAACAATCAGTCTTAATTTCTTTTATTCTGAATAAGGGAACTTCCATAATTTCACCTGTCTTTGGTAGTTTAGAAAATGGAAAGATGTGGATTTTAAAATAATCTCTGAAAGAAGTTGTCGCTGTGTCCAGTGTCATTTGATATTGGACTTGGCTCTTCTTCAATTAGAATTATAGAACTTGGATTGCTAATAATTATAGGGGAACAAACTCAAGAAGAACCTGTTTTTCTCAAGGTGAAATTTTAGTTTTGTTTATAATACTTTTTTCCCCTGCTCTCCTGGCAGGTAATTGATCATTTTGATTTGAACTAACACAGTTTTCCCCAGGTCAGGAACAGTCCGCCTTCAGCAATTTTAGAGGAAGGAGAAGACCTTTGGGGTTGACCTCAGCCCAGAAGTATGGAGGGATCTGAGTTTAGCTGAATAAATGCACACTGTAGATACCTTGGGCCAAAGTAAAGTCTCCCATGATGATGTTTGTCTAAATTTCCAGGAGTCTTTAACTTTCTCTGGCTGTAACATTACCAGGACCATGTAGCCACTAACTTAGAGTTTAGGGACAAAAATGACAGGATTGCCCAAAGTACAAAATTAAGCAAATTAGAGGCTGCCGGGCAGAACAGAGAAACTATCAGAGGGATATTTAAAATGAAATCTTTACGGAAACACTCCAGATAATACAAAGCTATCTTTTATTCTTCTCTAGAGACTATAATTTTACCAACACAAAGTTAGTCTTTTCATTTTCCACACTAGTCATGTTCCTGAAGTTGGATGTACTTGGGTTTCTTGAGTCAAAATGAATCCCAGATGGCCTCCGTTTCAAATAATCTGTAACAAGATACTCCTTTGTTTATCCTGGGTTTCCTTCCGTTCACTAAGGTGGAGGAGGGAGGTTCTTTGGGTAATGCTAACTTATGCAAAGCTACCAAATGGTGGTGGTTGCTTGAACGGAAGACACTTTCTTGGTTCCCACTCTGATGTAGTGTCCTGACTTTACTCTTTTTCCTGTGAGTATTCTACTCCACCCTATTGCACAGCCCCTTGTCACATGGATGTATATTTACCACAGGTCTTTATCATGTCCTCCCCAAGAAGACAAAGCAAACAGAGGTACGCGAAGCTACCTTATACAGTAAAAATATGAAATTTAAACATTGCTATGCCAGTATTGTATTAAAAAAAAAGTCTGTAAACAATTTATTATGTAAACGTACAGGGGAATAAAGACTTATCTGTTCAAACAGGAGCCTGATGTTCACAGATGTAAATAACTTACAGTAGCTGCCGCTTTCCTGATCTGAAAACCCACTTGTGCAAAAAGGACTTAAACCCACTGTTGAGTGACAGTAAGTACCTGCGCACAAGGAAAGTGCAGACACGTGCTGAGGACTTTTACTGAGTCATGGCTTTTGAGGTTTGCCTTTGCAGTCAGGGGGAAGAAAACCCCTGTGAGCCTGCATTTGATAGACTAGACTCGGGTTTGCAAATGGAGCACGGATTTCATCTTCGACATACCCAGGCCAGTTTAATCAAACCTTTGATGTTGGCACCAGCAGTTTTATGCCCAGGGACGAAGCTCTCTCATTTCATTGCTCCATTGGTTTGAGAGACACAGCATCACTGGCCTGCATCGGCTCCCACCAAATCCCTTTTCCCCAGGCACGGGTGTTAATGCCACTGCACAGCAGAGGGTAGAGCCAAACCCTTCCTTTTATTATCTAAGCTGGGGAAGGTCATGGAAATTATTAATTTGACGTACATCTCTTGATTCCCTGATTTGGCTCCAAGAGTGTGAATTTCAGCTGGTGCTGCATTTCTGACCTTGTGAAGGGGTAGTTTGCTTTCTATTTGCTAAATGTATGGGAAGGTTTCTCAGGACTCCCAAGTCTTCATTTTCAGTTTTCGGCAAGAGTTATGTCTTCGATACTGCTTGTAACTGAGATTTCAGTTTACAGTGTGCGGGAAAGTAAAATGCTGGCGGTGCGTGATGTATTGCACTAAAGAATATCCAGCCTGGAATTTCAGTCTTCAGATTCTGATTTTTCTGAATGCACTCTGACGACCCCCCTCATTATGTTCATCAGATCAAATCCCCAGGGTAAACCTACCCCAAATCATTCAGCCCTTACGGTTGCTTTGAAAGTTAATAGGCAGTTAGTGAGGAGAGTTGCCAAGTCATCAGAGAGTTTTGGGGACTCCTTTCCTACTCTGTCAAGCATATGAACTCTTACTGAAATCTCCATAAATTTGGAGCCTCAAAATAGACTAAAATGGAGTTACCCCTCGTAGAAGTCTCAAAAAGTGTGCTCACGCGTAACCTTGCACACAGTCCTACGTGAGAGCAAGGAAAAACAGCATGTCTTGCCTTCTTGCTTAATTTAATGGGACTAAACCAAAATTAAAAGAGACCTAACCCAGTTTGAGGGGATCAGAGCAAAATGCCCTACTTTAGGCTTCATGATAAGGAAGACCCTTGTGTAGCCTATGAGACCAGGTCCTGGATTGAAGGCCTCCACTCCTCACGAA
Organism: Neomonachus schauinslandi; assembly: GCF_002201575.2. Taxonomy (NCBI): domain Eukaryota; kingdom Metazoa; phylum Chordata; class Mammalia; order Carnivora; family Phocidae; genus Neomonachus; species Neomonachus schauinslandi. The sequence goes on from NC_058412.1 coordinate 52,399,888, forward strand.
CAACTGGTTGGCTTTATTGTGCTCTGTGGTCACGGGGTGTCTGCTGTGCATGCTATTGGTTGCCAGAGGAATGGGGCCAAGACATGAGGTTAAATTAGTCCAGATCCTTCTTTGCTAGTAGCCAGACTGCTTCAAACACGTTTTCCTAATAGTGCAAGGCCATTTTCCTATACAAGGATTGTTCACCTTGAAAACACATGCTTTCCCTACAAGAACATACATACTCACATTCCAGAAAAGACCTCTAACTGCCAACAAGATTTAATGTCCATCTTCTGCTTACAGTTATTTAGAATCTCTCCTTCTCTTGACGACTTTGTGTCTCGTGCTGAGGGCATATGGATGTCTGTGTTTCCCCAAACCCACCGGCATTCTGTGGTCTCCAGAATGCCCGGCTTGGGAGAGCTGCAAAGGGTGCTTGCTTTCTGCTGTAGTCACACTACACCTTCTTGAAAAAGAATGAAGAGGTTAAGAGACTTGGCCTTCTCGGGAAAATCCTTTAAACGTAGTTTTCCAACCCTAGAAAGCAGATTCCTGCTGAAAAATAGAAACATGTCTGGCGTTGTTTTGAAGAACAGGAAACAAGTTTCCCCTTCAGACTCAATGTCACAGGGTTTTTGTGACTGGGCTTGTGAGTTTTTGAAAGTTCTTGAAATTTTAGGTATGATTTTCCTATTATGTAATATCGAGGTCCCAGAATATGCTAATTTGACAGGCTTCCAGTTGACCAAGAACCCGCTTTTTAAAGTAATTTGGTTAGGTTAAGCATGTTCTTCTATCCCGTCCAGCTCTGGATATGGTCTCCTCTACCTGGTATTTGATAGTTCTCAAAGTGTAATCCAACATTGCAGGCATCCAAAGCGCCCCTGGTTCTGTAGGTAGCTGCTTGTTGGCATTCTCTGCACACAAGCAGATCTGACCGAATTCAATTTAAATTTCCCAAAAACACTAACTCCAGTCAAACTAGTGTTTGGTTTTCCTTATTGATCGGTATGATGTCAGAATTGGTCATTGGCTTGACTAAGTTTACCATTTTTCCCCTAAAAGATACTTTGCTCTCCCACAGAACCAGCTTGATAACGCCAGCTTTTGGGGTAGTTTTGGAAGATGAGAAATTGTGCCTTGGTTTTGGCGACTGAAAACTTTGTCTAGCTGATGCTATGTTAGAAAGTGGTTCAAGGAGTCTTGGGGGAGGGGAGCTTCCATGCCCCTTTGCTAGGCATATCTTATTTTGGAAAGCCTCTTTGCCCCCTCTCATTTGAATTTCCTCCCAGAAATCACCACCTAGGAATCACAGTGACAGAACTAATAACAATATACTTGCCTGAGAGGTTAGGATTATGTCTCTTCACATATACTGCAAAGAGAGAAGATGTTCCGTGTGCTTCCTATCAGCTGACTAACGCTTTCATATCGCCACGCGGGTGCGCATACTCAAGCTGCAACGCAAAGAAAAAATGTATGCTCTTCAGAATCATATTCTTCAAACACTACTCAGAAAGCTGTTTGGCACCAATACAGAATTTCACTTAAAGACTCCTAATTGGAAATTCATTGATTGCATTCAAACTCAGAAAACGAGGGGGACACCCACCTTTTTTTGTTTCTGAGAACAGTATTTAAGATCATTTAAGATCAGAGCTGTTTAAAAAGAAGCACTGCTAAAAAGTTCTAGAATTCCGAGAACTGTAGTATTTTTGTACAGTATCTTCTAAAATGTTCCGATCTCTCTCTACATCTCTTTACAATGTAACGTCTCTAAGTGACTGGTTTCCCAATAAACTGATTTTGATGCCGCTTCTGATGTGTTCTGTGTGCTTAATTCAAGCAGAAACCCTAGCAGGGGATAATTGTTAGCAGAAGTTTCTACTAGCTAATGATTTGCCTGGAAGGAGAGGGTAACATGGGGAGGGGTTGATGGAATTACCTCAGTACAGAGGTTCCAAGCCATCTACAGAATCCAAAGCATTGTACCGAATGCCTAGTGGGTTGGGAAACCCATGATGAAATGATCTCTTTACCCCCAACCGCCCTTTCTCTGGATTCTTCTTACTTAGTTACATATGCCTTTTTCCTGCCCTCTTGCTAACATGTGCCCAATGACATACTTCTAACCTGCTAATATTTCTTGGAAGGTAAGCTCTCTTGCATTCTGATAATTGTCTATTTGATTTTAAAAGCCAGAGCACCCTGAGGCACGTCTATCTAGCTAGAAGTAGACTAGTATATTAGAGTTCGCAAATATCTCTGCAGTTACCCATGTGTTTTGCTCCTTCTGCTTAAAGAACTTTGTGATAGATTCATTTAAGCGGAGGAGATCTTTGCTAGCTTAGAAGATTGAAAACAAAAATTCCACAGCGACTCCAGCTGAAGGAGATTTCTTTAATATGATTTTGAGTATGTCTCCTCCCCTTAGAAAGCGCCTCCAGTATTGGCATTTGGGGCACTCTTGTGCTCTTTGAGTAGTGCTCATGATGTAAATCTTGCATTTATCAAGCAGCTGTGCTCTGCTGCTCTTCTGGGGGGGGGGGGGGGGGGGGTTGGGATTGAGAATCTGTCCTCAGATACAGGCAGTGTGGAGCAGATGACCACATGTCCGCTACTGAATTGCATTTGTCCCCAGACAGTATTTCTACATAATCCAGAACTGCCACGGTGTATGTGGAGATGAGCGACTGGGTTTGTTTCCATCCCACCCTGAGCCAGTGCCAGGTAGAACAGGAGGCAGTGCCTGGCCCCGCGAGTCGGAGCGTTGTGTGGTTATGCTGAGTGTCTGTGTGCCCAACATCGTCATCTCCTTTCCTGTACACTGTGCCTGTCATGTTCCAAAATGTGAGACAGTGACTGCTTGTGTTCCAGTTTGTGTGCCGTTTCCTTGCCTGACTTTTATTGTTCTGTTTTTCCTTTTCCATTTCAACCTTTATTATTTGGTCCCACAATGTTTCTGCCGCGGGTTGACCATTTTAAATGTTCTGAGGAGAGTTGAACTGATCTATGCATTAATTCTGCGTTTTGTGCTTTTCTAGGTCTCCAGAGAGAGCCCAATCCCTGTCCTGTAATAACTGTAGAGCACTTTAAAGACTCAACCGGTATTAAAGGCCTTCCCCTGTATCCAGACCCCTCGAGAGTACCTGGCACGAAAATGCAGAACAATTTAGAATCTGACTACTTGGCCCGAGATGGCCCTTCAAGCAACAGTTCATTCCACAGCAGTGAAGAGGAAGGGACTGATCTCGAGGGGGACATGCTGGACTGCAGTGGGTCTCGACCACTCCTCATGGAGTCTGAAGAAGAGGATGAGAGCTGCAAGCCTCCACAGGGGAAGCTGGGAGGAGCTATTCTGTTCGCTCAGCCAGAGGTCTCTACTGAGCAAGCAAAGGCAGGTCAGGGTGGCAGAAAGAACCAGTTCCAAGCCCTCCCACAACCAACCACGGACGGTCTCGGGGAGCCGGATGTTTTTGCCACAGCCCCCTTCAGGAGCTCAAGGGTTCCAGCTGATGACATGGATATTTTCTCCAAAGCCCCATTTGCCTCCAAGGGCAGTGTGGCTCCTTCCCAGCCAGAGGAGGCGGACGTGTTCTTGAGAGCTCCTTTTACCAAGAAGAAGAGCATGGAGGAGTTATCAGTTGCCCAGAGCGCCTCCCAGGAGTTGCCTGGGCAGGCCAGTCTCCTCAGTCAGACTGATGAGGTCCCTTTGCTTCCAGGCCTTGAGAGAGCAGCGTATGCCCCCGTCCGAGCTCAGTACTCCATGGCTGCTTTCGTCCCGCAATCTAACCCCCCCTCCCATTCTGCACAAACAGCAGACCATCCTGACAGCATCTCTCCCAGGGGATCCTCCCTGGAATCTGGGGGCCATCCTAATGACAGAAACAAAGGACCTCAGCCCCAGAAAGAAGCTGTCTCAGGCCCCGTGGCTGGCAAACCATTCCGCCCCCAGTCTTTATCCAAATATTCCCGTCACTATAGCCCAGAAGATGAGTCAAGTCCAGAAGCCCAGCCCATCGCTGCCTACAAAATTGTTTCACAGACCAACAAACAGTCGATAGCTGGCTCTGTTTCCATCACATCCCTTTCCTCCAGGACTACGGAGCTGCCAGCCGTGGATCCATTTGCTCTAGCACCCTTTCCTTCAAAATCAGGCAAGCAGAAACCTTAGGAGCGATACCTGAGCCTTCAGGCCTTTTGTCTTTACCACCTCCCCCCACCCCGCCCAGTACCTACCACATCACTCCCAGCTGAGCCTGTCTCAGAAGAGATACACCAATTACTATCTTTCAGTTCCGTATATCAGAGCAGAATTTCTGCGGACAACAAACTCAGTTGCAGTGATACTTAGTTGAAACCCCTTTAAGTTATGCTCATTTCTTTTGTTTATATTGATTTCTGGACTTGCCCACATTTCCATCTCCACCTCCGCCCAGAACTCTGCTCTCTTTTTTTGCCCCAAGACTGTTTAAATCCAGAAATACTTCACCCCAACCCCAAAGGGGCCATGTTACTGCAATTTTTGTTTTCCTGCAGTTCCTGTTCTGAGTCTTACCCATTGAGGACTCAAGATTAGTCCCTTCAGGACTTGATTTAATTCTCTTGCAAAGGGAATATTTATGGAAGGAAATGCAAGATAAAAATCCTGCAAATCAAGAGGAAGTGTAATCCTGCAGATACTAATCATTCCTGTAAAACCAGCAGCTCTACAGAGGATTCTCTGGGTCTGTTGCGGAGTCTTTGCGAGCCAGGCTGGCCTCTCACACGAGTGTTTGTGGGTGTGTAACCTGTGTCAGACCCTTTCCTATGTAGAAATGCGAACAGATGAGATATCTGTGCTCATGTGGAACAGTATTGAGCCTTCCCACGCCCATGCTTTTTAAATCACTATGCACAGGTATGTGTGCGTGTGTGTGTGTGTGCACGCACACATGCAGGGATCGGTTTTCCTTTAGGTAAATCCTGTCTCACTATGCCTACCTCCACAATCACTCATTTACTGGCATTTGTCTCCTGACCTAACTGAGTTGAGCCCTGTTTTTACTTAGTTCTGTCTTGTGGCAAGATTGAATCCATTGGAAGGTGTAGGAGAATCCTGCTGAAACTGAGGTTTCACGGAGTAGATGTTTTCCTCCAAAGTTTGCTATTTGCTATTAACAAATTCTATTTACATGGTCTTAAAAAATTATGATTTTTTCCCCTCAGAACAATAGTATAGAGCACGTTGTCCCAATTCTAACCATTGGGTATGTGGTCTTAGTAATATTTTAAAGTACTTAAAAACCTTAGGTCTGAGCACTCCATGCTGTCCTCATGACATTAACATTAATTAATCATGAGACTAGGCTACAAATTAGATTTGCATACTTGTTTTTGTTTTCCAATTCCTTACTACCTTTCTCCACTGCCTCTTGAGGAAAAATAAATCTGAGACATGTAAATCAGTTTGAGAGAAGAGTAAAGAGCTGAATCAGCTATCCATGAAAATTTAATTCTCTATCCTCTGTAGATGTCGAAGTAGGCCAGATAGGTGACTGACTTTTTGAAATGTCTTCTATTTCTGGAAAGATCTGACTTATTCCCAGCTGTTTCCATTCCCCTTATTATTAGTGCCCTAAGGTGAAACTTGTGTCTCAATGGGAAGATCTCTGCTGAGAAAGTTCAATTTAATGGAAAGAGCTGCTGCACCATGTTTCAACCTGAAAGCTTCCAGTGACTTGTAATCGATGTCAGTGATGTCTCCATTAGCTAGAAAAGTTGGGAGAGTTGCTTACCAAACCAGATTAATGATTTAAGAATTGGAAATTCATCCAAGGATCAAGCCTGAATGCCAAACTCTATTGCAGTTGATTAGGTGTCATACTCTTTAAATTTGAAATTCAGGAATCTTAGGGATAGAATATGAACAGCAACTTTTCAAGACATTTTTCTAGTTTGGTCTCCACCTATTTCAAACGTCCAGGTTAAAGGATAAATAACTGGCACTGGATCAGGGCTATCGGCAATGGTTTTACAACTGAGGTTTCAACCACGCCAGTCTTTCACTTTGGTGAATGTGAAATGTTCCTTCTAAGAGTTTGCCTTTCTCCCCGTGATTATTTCTGATGTTTTTTGTGTGTAACAGTGGATGCAAAATCATCTTTCCAGTTGAATAAACAGTTTGGGCTAAGGCATATGGAACTTTGCACCCCAGCCTCTTCCCTTGGCCATTATCAAGTAAAGCCCTCCAAGGCAGGAGCTAAGAGGATGGGAATATTCAGGGAGAGTTCTCATCCCAAGTCAGGAACTCTTCAAGTGGAAGGTCATTCTCATTCACTCTTCCATATACTCAGGATTACCTCTGTAATAGCCCTGCAAAATGTCTTTCCTTTGGTTATTTAATCACTTCTTCATAATCAAGTAGCCATTTTAGCCCTTGAGGTAAAATCAAAATCATAGTGATTTTAGCACACCGTTGAATCATTTGTCAAGCATGGGCTTGTAACCCTTTTTTATTCTCACTGGAGACCTATGATGGGTGGAGACTCTAAATACATTCTTTGAATAGGAAGTGAACGTAAACACATGCAAATTACTTGTGTTCTTACTGAGTGATGCATGAAAATTTTTGACTATATTACATTAATTATTAGCTAATGATTAGTAAATTCTGCACTGATCTTTGGATCATATAGGGTAAATGCATCATTTAAAGATAAAATATTCTTCCCAGAGGCCATTCTGGATCTGGAATTCTAGAAAATTTAGTGTTAAGGGAATTAGGAGTGCTCAGGGTGCTTTGAATTAGTAGCAAATGCATGTTTCCAACAACTATACTGCAATAAGTTAACATTAAAGAGAAAAGATATATAGTCAACAAAATGCTACACCTTTTAGTTTTATGTGTTATTTGCTTTACACATCTGATAGGGAATGCAAGAACTTGTGACTTCATTTCAGTGGAGCGCAATGAGCCAGAATATATTTAGATACAAAGAATTGAACCACAACATGCACTGATGAACTCTTTTAAAGAATCTGTGTTAAATGACTAACAGGCACTGTTGAATTAATGAAGTTATATTATGTGTGGTGGAAAATATTACCTGAATATTTACCATATATTTATCATAGCTCACATACGGCCCATTAGCTCCCAGTTCTTGTTAGATTGGAAGATGGAATGAACAAAACAAAAATCTGCAGAAGCAGATGCTGGGCAGGACCTAAGGGAATCTAGGTCATAAATTCAGTTTCATTTTGGGCTCAATCATTATTGAGTTGAAACATTCGTATGTGTAGATGTGTGTACATGTTCACGTGCCCACGTTAGGTCTGAGTTTAATCTGGCAACCAACATTTCTTGAAACTTTCGAGAAAAAATACCAGCATCTTTTGGCCCATTATTTATTTAGTAAGTTTTAGAGTACATGCACATCAGTGTTTTAAACCATTTGGTGGACATTTCACTGACTCGTAAAGTAGCAGATTTCAGTTTTACTTAAATGTAATCACCAGAATGCTCTGACAGTACAAATTCAATCATGCTGATAAAGAAAAATCATCAGAATGTAGTCATTTAATATGTATGCATTTTATCAAATAGGAAATGCATTTTTATAGGAAACTGCAGAAGGGTGAGATCCAACTCATTCTCTAGACGGAAGGGTGCAACTTAAAATGGAGTCACTTGGGTGCCTTTAATAAAGAAAATTGTTATTCTCTGCTGTGTCTTTGGAACTGAAATTGGAGAACACATGCCAGTCAACTTTGGAATGGCTGCTGGTCGCATAGATGCAGTTTTACCTGAGAAATTTGGAACTCAGATCATTTTGATAAAAGGTACATAGGAGAGCCGCTGGAAAGACTGCGGCTTCTAAGGAGGTAGAAGCACTTTGTAAAATGCCCAGAGTCACCCCTGGGTTCTAATCCTCCAATCCTGCCTGATGGAGTAAACATGAGGATTTTAAATGGAATCATGTAATTTAAATTCTTCGTTTTTCAGTGTTCAAACAAAAACGTTTTGTTTTCTTAAACCGTCAGAACACTTGCAAACTTGTCAAGTTCACTTAAAGATTTCAAGATGCTTGGAAATAAAAAAAGTAGTATCTGGTTGGGAATTGTCTCTGTGTTCTTTTGCTACAGGATAAGTCCTCTAGGTTGCTGAAAACAACTAGATGCCTCAGCTTAGATGTAAGAACCCACACTGGCAGTGTCTGGCTTCCCCAGGTGCCACTTTGCTCTCTCACTTCCTGGTCCTCCCTGCCTCATTTGTACCTTGACCTTTATTAGGAAACAGGCCTCATGTGTGGTCTCCAACATCCCATCTCTAAAACACTACCAGACTCAGCTCTTTCCTGCTGCTTCTCTACTCCTGCAAGTCTTCCTGGGTCACCTTCCTTGTTCCTGTTCCCACTTCATTTCCTCACTTAACAAGGGGGTATAGCTCAGGGGTAGAGCATTTGACTGCATTTCCTCACAACATTCCCCTGCTACAGCCATACCAATAAGTGGATGATGAGAGGTATGACTGAATGATCATGTCAATTTTTCTGTGCCTTTGTTATCATAAACAGTTTCTTCCTAAGTTTCAGCCTAACCTATGATAATTTCACCACACTGGAATAATTCCAAATAAGAATGAAATGGCCCACCTTCCCCATTTCTTATGGACTAGAAGAACAGATGAAGGAAGGTTGGCAGAAGTCCAGCCTACTCTGGAGACACAACCCAAAAGCATCTCTCCACCATGATCTAATACAGGCCCTATGTACCCCAGAATGCAGGGGTTTAGATGTGAAGGGACTCTGGAATAGCTTGTAAAAATGGCAGTTAACCAGCACCCTGGTGGCTCCAGTCCAGTAATCCCAGAACTTGTAATTCTGTAAGAAATTTAGTCCGAGCGGGGCGCCTGGTGGCTCAGTCATTAAGCGTCTGCCTTTGGCTTGGGTCATGATCCAAGGGATGGAGCCCCACATCGGGCTCCCTGCTCTGCGGGAAGCCTGCTTCTGCCTCTCCCACTCCCGCTGCTTGTGTTCCCTCTCTCGCTGTGTCTCCCTCTGTCAAATAAATAAAATCTTAAAAAAAAAAAAAAGAAATTTAGTCGGAGCTACTTCCCAGCAGTCTCAATATGGGTGACACTGTTTCGAGTTTATGGTAATGTTTTGTTCTTGAAATCAAGTCAATGTTATCTGCATTGCGTTATGATAGAACTGTATATGCGTGTTGAAGGGATCTGTTTGATTCCTTTTGGCAAGGAATTGCAGAAATGGTTTTTGGTTTTTTTGTTTTTGTTTTGCAGAAATGGTTTTTAACAATGTCAGTTATAAAGTGAGACTTTGGGAGGGAGAGAAGACAATGTAGCCTTTTCACTCTGAAATGGCAAAACAGTTGTATTCTCTGAGTCTACCAAAGACTCCCATTTGAGGATTGTGAATGGAGAGGGTATGTGTGTGTGTGTGTCCTCATGCTTTCTGCCATGGTGTTAAGACCTCCTTAGGAAGGCGTGTGTGTGTGTGCGTGTGTGTGTGTGTCCTCATGCTTTCTGCCATGGTGTTAAGACCTCCTTAGGAAGGCATGCAAAGAATATCAAGTAGTGACAGTAGGTAGTTGGCTTGAGTGAATTCAGTCCCATTTGCCAACAACTCAAAGAACTGGAGTTGTTTTAGATAAAGGTGGGGAAAAATCAGCCATTGCCTTAGCCTGTTTCCACAGTAAGCATGCTCTTCTCATCCACAAGGATGAAACTTGGCCTGAACCCCTGGCTCATGTGTGGTGGTGGACTGGCAGTAGTGACCAGAACAGCACAAGGCCTGCAAGATGTTCCTTTGAAAGAGAGAGTGTTTGATGTCATTTGTTAGGGCACAGAAACCAAACAAAGGCCAAGGACCATGCTCATTCCATGGAGAAGAGGTGAACTCTGCTGACAAAACATTTTGAGTTGACTTGAGGAAGTCGACCCAGCTGTAAGGAATACTGAGGTCATCAGACCCCAGGAAACAGTATGTGCACACAATCTCAAGGGCTGTGAACATGGGAAAGGAAGGGAAAAAGACATTTATAAAGTCAATCTTAACAGTTTTTGCGATACCTCCTATTTGCAGACTATTGGATTTATGTTATTGCACTCTCCGTGTGATCTATCTTATGTATCTGATAGTTTTTATGAATAATTGTTTTGAGTTGTAAACTCTTACACACTTTATTAAAATGGACCTAATAAAAGTAAATGGTTTATATTTTGTATTATTTCTTAAGTCAGATCTTCCTAGGATTGAAGGGTTCCATAAGTGCCTTTTACAGTACCAAGCCTAGTTTTGTGTTTTTAAGTTTCAAAGAACAACGTTTGGTTGGTTGGTTGGTTGGCTGGTTGGTTGGTTTCCAATGCCAGCATTGTTACTTCCTGAGACCTACTTTCCATTCTATATGTTACATGGAGACATAAATGAAATAATAAAAGACAGCGGGCCTGTATGGACTGAGCCAAGAAAACCACAGAGCTCCCTATTGTAAACTTTACTGTGAGCTCCTAAAATACGTTATCTGAATATGACCTGCATCAGTATTCAGTCCTTTTTTTTTTTAAGATTTTATTTATTTATTTACTTACTTACTTAATTTGACAGAGAGAGGGCAAGCACAAGCAGGCAGAATGGCAGGCAGAGGGAGAGGGAGAAGCAGGCCCCCTGCTGGGCAGAGAGCCCTATGTGGGGCTCGATTCCAGAACCCTGAGATCATGACCTGAGCGGAAGGCAGACGCCTAACTGACTCAGCCACCCAGGCGCCCCCAGTATTCAGTCTTTAAAAAACAAACAAAAAAATCCCTTAAGAGACCAGCATTAACATAACAAATTAAAGAGCAAAGTCTTGGAAACAACAAACAAAAAAACCCAGACTCTTAACTATAGAAAATTAACTGGTGGTTACCAGGGGAAATGTAGGTGGGGGAGGGGTGAACTAGGTGAAAGGGATTAAGAGTACACTTACCTTGATGAGCACTGAGTAATGTATAGAATTACTGAATCACTATATTGTACACCTGAAACTAATATAACATTGTATATTAATTATACTGGAATTAAAATAAAATTTAAAAGTACACAAAGTACATACATACGCAAAGAAAAGTCTTGAGGAGAAATGAATTATACCTAAGAATCTTATAATCCATAGTGTGGGACAGAACCTGCCTGCTTATTTCCTCTCCAGATTTGAGAAAATAACAGTAATATTTGAGCTTTAATGAGTTTTGACATCCATCATTCAGGGAGAATTGGTAAAGGGCTGAGTTCAGGTCTGAGTTCAAGCTGGTAATGGTGTTCAAAGAAGATCCAGGCATCCAGAGAGTTCTGGTATAATATACATGAGTAAAAATCAAAATTGCCTCCTTTTTCTAAGATTTATCTAAGATCTGGTTCATCTCTCTTTAAATATATGCCCCACCTCATTCTACAATGTGAAGTTCCTGTGCTTTTTCTGTTTCAAGTTATCATTAACCAAGAGTGCAATCTTCCTTGTCTGTGACTTGGCTTGCTCTCAGGGAAGCATCACTCCCACTGAGGTAGATGCAGGAAGCACAGCCTTCTGCAAATGTGGACAGACTCACCTGCAGTGACTTAGCTCTGTCTTCCTTGTAGGGAGAGCCAAACTTAGAAGCTCCAGCTCCCACAGGGTGCTATCGTTTGCATTCACCCTTTTGTGCCAGCCCTGAGACTGGTTACACTTTATTAATCTCCCATGTAACACTTGCAAGTTCATATAAAATGTGACCATGCCATGGGACACTCAGTCGGTTAAGCATCTGCCTCTGGCTCAGGTCATGATCCCAGGACCCCTGCTCAGCCGGGAACCTGCTTCTCCCTCGTGCCTGCCGCCCCCCCTACTTGTGCTCTCTCTCAATCTTAAAAAAAAAAATTGACCATGCCATGAGCTTGAATGGAAATGAAAGGAGAACTAGGGAGTTTGCCAGTGGGGGACATGGATGGAGAAGGGTGAATGGGGGAAGTACTTGAATATGGTTGTACCTTAGCAGCTAAGGAGAAACGATCTGTAGGGAGGGGGGCAGATGAAGATGAAGGAATAAGAGAGAGCAAAGTAAATGGATAGCAAGCACACCCAGGACCCAGATCTTGGTTTCTAAATGAAAGGAACCAGGCCTTCGTGGAGAAATGGCTGAGGGCAGGAAATACATAAGGTGAACTAGGAGTATCTTGTACTGCTAGAGAGTAAAGAAGTGCTGGGGGGGGGGGGGAAGCCACAGGCGCACAGGCACCAGTCTGAAAGAACTGCCGATGTTCAAAGCTGGAACAATGGGATCAACAAAATAAATAACATAATCTTAGATTATAACAAAATATAAATACCCCACAGCCCATACTGATATAAAGATGATTGAAAAAATAAATAGGGAAGACAAGATATATCTCTCACGTAGAAGAATTTCAATGAATTTATGTAGGTCTCCTGCCTCCAAAGTAGAGCTTAATTCCACATACTTTGAAAGCTGGCTGTGCTTCCAAAAAATAGTGTGTGGAAAGGGGAGATGGAAAGAGTAACTTCACAGTGGAAAAACCTAACCACTACCACCTCAGCCAGATGATCAAGGTTAACATCAACAGTGATATCTCGATAATATGTACCCTTAATATGATGTGATGAGAAGGGTACATTACCTCCATGGTCCTCCTCTCCAAAACCCAGTAATCCCAGTCTAACCAAGAGAATAACATCATACAAATCCCAATTGAGGGACATTCTACAAAATACTTGACCAGCACTCTTCAAAACTGTTAAAGGCATTACAAACAAGGGAAGTCTGAGAAACTGGTACAGGCCAGAAGATGCTAGGAGATATGACAAGTTAGTGTAATATATCCGGATAGGATCCTGGTGCAGAAAAAAAGTATTAGAGAAAAAGTAGTGAAATCCAAATAAACTGTGGAGTTTGCTTAATGTTGGCTCCTTAGCTGTAATAAATAGTAATGTTGGTTCCTTAGTTTTGGCACATGTATAATGGTAATGGAAGATGCTATCAGCAGGGGACACTGCTTAAGGGATACATAGAAACAGTGTGCACTGTCTTTGCAACTTTTCTGTAAACCTCATGGTACTTTAGAATAAAAAGTTTGCTTAAAAAATAATAAGCTGGGCAAAGTCCCTAAGGAATGGCAAGAGGAGTAAGGAGTGGGGTGGATCCAGAACACAAATGAAGTTAATGGTTTTGGGTAAGGAAGATGCCTCTTCTGCTCCGGTAAGATTAATGCAGTGTCAAGGAGGAAAAACTTTTCCTCTGCACTCTCCAGTTATTTTCCTAGGGGCCTGCAAATTAAATTGCCAAAAAGACAGATTAATAAAAGAAAAATATTTTTATTCACATACTTACACGGGAGTTCACAGAAAAATATAACTCAAGGAGGCAGTTAGAATTGGGGTTTATATACCATCTTAATAAGAGAAGGGAGTGGGGAGAAGGGCACCGTAGGAAAACAAATGACTTTTAGGAAAAGATAAATGGGGAATAGATAATGACAGTTTTGTGAAAATGTCTGTTTAGGTGATTGCTTATTCCTGAGCCAAATTCTCCTTTTCAGTGATAGGAGTCAATCTTTCCTGGTTGCTAAATTCCTGGAGAGGACACTGATTTATAACTAATGGATTCTTTGGGAGGCTCTGCTTTCAGGTGGATAAGGCAGTTCAAAAGAAAAGAAAACAAAGCCAAGCTCTTCAGCAGTGTATTGTGGATGCCTTCAGCAGGAAGAGGTGAGTGTGTGAGTCTGGGTTCTGACCCATTAGAAAGCCCATTGCTGCCACTGCCACCACCAAGTCCTCCATATTTTTCTCTGCAAAGTAAAATCTGCTAAGAATGAGGACGCAAGGCGTTAAGTTTGGAGTAGCTAATAAAGGGAATTGTTAAAAATATTTGCAAACTGTTTTTTAAAAGATTTTTACTTATTTATTTGAGAGAAAGAGCGCAAGCAGGGGGAGTGGCAGAGGGAGAGGGAGAAACAGGCTCTGGGAGCCAGACGTGGGACTCGATCCCGGGACCCTGGGATCATGACTCGAGCCAAAAGCAGACGCTTAACCGACTGAGCCACTCAGGTGCCTCTGCAGCCAGTGTTTTAAATAGACTGAGTTCAGTAAGGTAAGAGTTCAGGAAAGGGCTTAAATGTGATCCTTGTGATCTTCCTGCCTCACTCCTTGATGAAATTCCTGCAGATCTCATCGCTTTCTGGTTACTTTCCCAAGTACTCTCAAGTATTAAAAAAATCCAGCCAAGTCTTCACAACTTCCATCTCACATCTGCCTCAGAGCTTCCCTCCTTTCCCTAGGTTGGGCTCAGGGACCAGCCTCCTGCAGGTTGGGGCAGGAGGAGGGGCAATGGGATCAGGGTGCATACAGCAGTCCTCTTCCTTGGCTGGGGCTGCCTGTGGCTTTCTGCACTGTTCCTGTTCAGGGTGTTACACCCTCTAGCTCGGGGGGTTGACAAACAACGAGCCATGGGACAAATCCAAGCCACGGAGAAGAATGGTTTTTCCACTTTTCCATGTCGGAAAAAAACCCCAGAATATTCATGACATGAAATTATATGAAATGAACATGGTAGTGTCCATAAATAAGGTTGTATTGGGACACAGGTACCCCCATATACGTGTCTACTGCCCACGGCCGCTTTTGCTCTATCATGGCAGGGCTCTACCGGGAAACAGGATTTCCGGTTGGTATGTCTTATTAGTTGTGACAGAGACCATATGGTTGGGAAGACTAACATATTTACTCTCTGGCCCTTTACAGATAAGTTTGGTGACCCCTGTTCTAACTCACTCCTGCAACCCACTCTCCTCCCATTCTGCTGCTGGTGATATACCCCACTTGGCAAGCTGGAGCCCCCTGCCCTCCTGGGGACCCTGGTGAGCAAGAGCCCTCCAGAACGGTTCAGCCTGGCTCGCTTCTGCAGCATCTCCTTGTTACATGGGAAAGTCTTGCATCCTTGTCCCTCCACATGCCACCAGTGCAAGCTCATCCCCAATTCCTTCCCTCTTTGCTATACCGTTGTGGGATGCTTCGGTTGGCCTCCTATCTTTAGGCTTCACCCCCAAACTCCTGGGGACACTCCAAGGACTCCCTCCCCATGTTTTACCCCAGTAACCGGGGAGGCAGACCCAGAGTTCCTATAGCTCAGGAAGCCTGCCCCCACAGGGTGAGACAGCACAGTCCTCTCGTAGCAAGCACCCTGGGGCCTTAAAACAGGATTTCCGGTTGGTATGTCTTATATAGCCAGGATGGGTTGAGGGGGTGGTCTCCATTTTTCTGCATCTTTTAGGAAGCTTACAGGGTTGTCGCTAATCACTTTAAAATGTTGGAGCCCTTATCACCGAAGTCTTTGCCTTTGAAGCTTTATCCAAAACACTAAAACCACAGGAAAAATTCCAGAGTGTACCGTGACACAGGGCTATGATGTGGTACAACCTCAGGGGTCATGGTCCACACTGCAGCCTGGGTTACCGTGGCCGCTAGGGTCGTAGGGGGCACAACCTGCCGGGCCAGAGGCAATGTTCCTACGGCTACATACACAAACAACAAACCCAAGTGAGCCCACGTCCTCCTCTTAGAGCTCAAACCTAAGGACTCCTTCCTGACTTCCGAGGCGAAAGCAGACTGGTGCCGTGGGATGAAGGAAGCCAAGGATTTGGTGGTTGTTGGTATAAGCCTTTGAGCATAAAATAGTAGAGGAGTTCCAAGGCTTGCAGAGTGGTTTGGGGAAATACTACAGTAGGGCCTTTTGCTCTTATTTTTAAAAGATTTATTTATTTTAGAGAGCGAGCGAGCGAGAGAGAGCACAGAGGGGAGGGGCAGAGGGAGACAGTCTTTTTTTTTTTTTTTAAAGATTTTTATTTATTTATTTGACAGAGAGAGATATAGCAAGAGAGGGAACACAAGCAGGGGGAGTGGGAGAGGGAGATGCAGGCCTCCCACCGAGCAGGGAGCCCAACGTGGGGCTCGATCCCAGGACCCTGGGATCATGACCTGAGCCAAAGGCAGACGCTTAACGACTGAGCCACCCAGGTGCCCCAGGGAGACAGAGTCTTAAGCAGACTCCACACTCAGCGTGGAGCCCTACACGGGGCCTGATCTCACGCTCCTGAGATCATGACCTGAGCCAAAACCATTAACTGACTGTGCAACCCAGGTGCCCGGGGACCTTTGTGTTTAAAATGTTTATTCTAGAATTTTTAAGAAAGAGGAACAGATTTTTTTTCTCTTAAGCAACAAACCAAATAGAGTGTGGAGAGAGCTGTATGTAATTAGATAATTAGAAGGCATGATCTCTGTTGTCACTTGTTTAACATTTCTTGAGACCTTAACCGATCTCTTGGGAAAAACAGGGTCACAGTACAATGTTTGTCTGTGCACACGTTCTCTTAGAAACTCCAGTGACCTGCATCTCTTCCCAGCTATTCCTGGCATCACATGTGCTTGGAACAGATTCTGTTCTGCTCTCATTTACATATTTGCTTCAACTGCTCTGCCACTTGCTGCCGAATCAGCCCCAGAAGGCCAAGGCACCCACAGTGCCGCATCCTCCCACCTCTCCTGTCCAGACAGGGGCTGCTGCAGCCTGCTACTAAAGCGGCAGGACCCAGGGCTCAGGGCTCACTCCGTCTGGGATGTTTTAACAAAACAGCCCTCTTATTTTGTGGGTCACCTTGGTTTCAAGCCCCCTTCCTGGGGGCTCGAACTGCCACAGAAATGCTCAAACCTGTCTCAGTTCTAAGAAGAACAGACTCGGCTGCTGACCTCAGGTGTTGCTGCTCGTAGATGTGTCAGGAATGGGTCTCCAAGTTTTACAGGAGAAGACAAAAACATCATTATAGCTACCCACGTGACAAGTTCAGTGCAAAGCACTTGAAATGCATTTTTCCCTAATCCACTCAACCCTTTTTGATAGATATATTTTTTTAAAGATTCTATTTATTTGAGAGACAGAGAGTGCAACAGGGGAGAGGGGCAGAGCAAGAGGGAGAAGCAGGCTCCCTGCTGAGCAAGGGGCCCAACACAGTCCCAGGACCCTGAGATCATGACCCAAGCTGAAGTCAGATGCTTAACCGACTGAGCCACCCAGGCACCCTTGATAGATATTGTTATCTACCTTTTACAGATGAGAACACTTAGGGCTCATTTCTTCAACAAGTATTTATTGAGCACTTACTGTGTGCCAGGCACTGTTCTAGGCATGCGAGATACCTCAGCTACCAATGGAGGCACCCTTGTGCTGTACGCTTTCTAGAGGGGATAAATGACTGAATAATTAGCATAATCGTGAAATAAAATATGGTAGAAGGTGCCCGGTTCTATGGGACTTCAGAGGGGTTTCAATTCAGCAAGTATATTTTGAGCCTCTCTTAAATGCCAGGCACTGGGCACAAGATCAAGAAGATAAATTTGCATGCTGGCATGCAGTTCACATCCAGTGAGACCACTGAGTGAGCAGCAGAACCAGGGTTGGTGCTGGTGGTCCAGTTCCAGCCATTGCTGGAACATCTTAACGCTTCTTTTTCTTTAAACACTCAACACAAGACTTTCCTCTTATGTGAAGCCTTCCTCGGGCTCTCCTCTCACCCCTAAGTCCTCATTCACTTCTCCCACCTGCCACCAGTGGGCTCTGGACATAGCCCTTGTGGAGCATGCTGTCCCCTGGGGCTGCCTTCATTGACTTACACATCTCTCCTCTAGGAGCTCCCTGAGAGCACGAATTGTTTTGTTCATCTTTAGATCCTCGTATCAGGGATTTTGATCATTTGTGAGTAATGGGAAACCTGATTAACCCGTGGCATCAGCAAGACCGTGGCTGATCTTTTTTCTCACGCCACAGGTAGTCTGGTTGCTGGTGGTTGTTGGCTCATTGCCTCAGGGATGTCATGGCTGAAGCGTGGCTGCCTTGACTCCAGCATTCCCGCCCCCACGCCCCCACGCAAGCAGGAAGAAGGGCCCGCGCCCAGAGCGGGAAAGCAAAACCTTCTCGGACAGTTCTGGCCGTCTTCCACATTTGTCTTACTGAATGGAACTGTGCCACGTGACAAGCCGTAGATGAGCGAGAGGCTAGGAGAATAATAATTCTTATTTTTAGACTGAACACATTGCCACCTGAGCAAAGTCAGCATTGGCTAGTAAAGAAGGGGAAAGTGAACACTGGAAGGTGTCTAGCATTGTCTGCCTCAATCCCTAAGACAAAGCAGAGTGCCTGGCACCATGCTATCAGGAAAGCACTCAATAGTTATTGAAAGAAAACAAATGAACAAGGGAAAAAGAGACAAAAAAACAGACTCCTAATTATAGAGAACAAACTAGTGGTTGCCAGAGGGGAGATGGGTGGGGGATGGGTAAAACAGGTGAAGGGGATTAAGAGTACACTCATCTTGGTGAGCGCTGAGTAATGTATAGAATTGCTGAATCACATTGTACACCTGAAACTAATGTAACACTGTGTGTTAACTACACATGAATTTTGAAAATTAATTAATTAAAAGATAGTTATTTTAAAATCATTTTTAAAAGTTTTTATTTTAATTCCAGTTAACATATAGTGTTATATTAGTTTCAGGTGTACAATACAGTGATTCAGCACTTCCATACCTCACCCAGTGCTCATCACAAGTGCACTCCTTGATCCCCATCACCTATTACACCTAACCCCTCACCCACCTCCCCTCTGGTAACCATCAGTTTGTTCTCTATAATTAAGCGTCTACTTCCTGATTTCTCTTATTTTTGATCTGAGCTTGTTTTGTTTCTTAAATTCCACATATGAGTGAAATCATATGGTACTTGTCTTTCTCTGACTTATTTCACTTAGCATAATACTCCCTAGCTCCATCCACATCAGTGCAAATGGAAAGATTTCATTCTTAAAAAATAGTTATTGAATAAATGGTGAATGAGTAAATAAATGATTTTTTGGTCCATGTCACATGGTCTGGTAATCTTCTTAGCCAACAATTAAAACAGAGCTGACATCTTATTGAAACGGTACTGGGGAAAATATCAGTTGTCTATCAGTTATCATGGTGAATGAATGAGTGTGTGTGTGTGTATGTGTGTGTACATGTGTGGTGTAGAGACAGAGAGGAAGAAGTGGGGCTTAAATAGAAAGATCCAGATATCTCTGGGGCGCCTGGGTGGCTCAGTCGTTAAGCGTCTGCCTTCGGCTCAGGTCATGATCCCAGGGTCCTGGGATCGAGTCCCACATCGGGCTCCCTGCTCGGCGGGAAGCCTGCTTCTCCCTCTCCCACTCCCCCTGCTTGTGTTCCTGCTCTCGCTATCTCTCTCTCTGTCAAATAAATAAATAAATTCTTTAAAAAAAAAAAAAAAAGAGGGCGCCTGGGTGGCTCAGTCGGTTAAGCGACTGCCTTCGGCTCAGGTCATGATCCTGGAGTCCCGGGATCGAGCCCCACATCGGGCTCCCTGCTCAGTGGGGGGTCTGCTTCCTCCTCTCCCCCTCCCCCGGCTTGTGTTCCCTCTCTCGCTGTGTCTCTCTCTGTCAAATAAATAAATAAAATCTTTAAAAAAAAAAAAAGATCCAGATATCTCAAGTAGTAGTTTTACTTTTTCCTAAAAGAGTCACCCTCCCTCTAGTATACTTGGGGAAAAGATGAAGGCTGTTTCACATCTGTTTCTGAGTTGTCCACCCGGCTGCTGTGCCCAGTTTCATGTGCCAGTGGCCACAGTCTTCTCCATGAGATGCTTTACCCTACCTCAGCTTAGCACCAGCTAAGGCGTGAATGAGGCCAGGCCCTCTCTTTCTGCTGTCCGCACGGTCATCAGACAGAGTGAACGAATGTACCGGATTTGACAAAAGGGTTGAGGTGACTACATTCTTGTTGAGCACCTACTATGTGCCGGGTATTACAGTAGGTGCTGGGGTACAAGAGTAAAGAAACAGACATGCCCCTTGTAAGTCTTAGGATATGGGAGGGAAAGGATCATTAGAAAAATTAATACCCAAATCCATAATTTTACTTGAGATAATGCACTATGAAGGAAAAGGAGAGGGTATATTGAAAGAGAATAATGAAGGAGACTATTTGGGTGGGGATGAAAGGAGGTGTCACAAAAGGTAGGATATTTAGGGAGAATATCTCTACCTTACAGTCAGACGTAGGGGAATTAATACAAGCGATTCAAGAAAAAAAGAGGGAGAAAGGGGAAAAAAAAGAGAGAGCGGGTGGGGGGAAAGGCATTCCTCACAAGGGGAGCAATTTATGCAAAGGCCCTGAAGTGGGAAATAATCTGGGACACAAGAAGCGGGTTCAGTGGTTTGAGGAATGAGAGGTGAAAAACTAAAGATTAAAGGTGTTTAAAAGAGGGACGCCTGAGTGGCTCAGTTGGTTAAGCATCTGCCTTTGGCTCGGGTGGTGATTCCCAGAGTCCTGGGATCGAGTCCCACACTGGGCTCCTTGCTCAGCCAGGAGCCTGCTTCTCCCTCTCCACCTGCTTGTGCTCGCTCTCTGTCAAATAAATAAATTAAAAAAAAAATGTATAAAAGATTAAAACTCTTTTTATGACATTTGGCTCTGAAGCAAGAGCTTCCAGAACGTAACCTGCACTCAAGAACCACGGCCTGCTCAGTGTCCAAGCCCACACCTGCGGCAGGTCTGCAGCAACCCCCCCAACCCCCTTAGACACTTCTCTGGGCCATAGAAACCACCAGGGTTATCTCGGTGTGGCTCCAATCTGTACAACAGGTGTGTTAGTCCAGAAACCAGTACTGTGCTTACCTTCTAGAGCAGTGGTTTTCAAATATTAGCTGGAGGTGGTATTAAAACCTTAAATTAAATTTAAAATGAAATTAAATTAAAATTATTACTAGGGGCGCCTAGGTGGCTCCCTCAGTTAAGCATCTCGTCTACCTTCAGTTCAGATCATGATCCCAGAGTCCTGGGATCCAGTTGGGTTTGGGCTCCTTGCTCAGTGGGGTGTCTGTTTCTCTACCCCTCATCCTGCTCGTGCTCCCGCTCTCTCAAATATATAAATTAAATCTTGAAAAAAAATTTTTTTAAAAACCAAAACCAGGGGCGCCTGGGTGGCTCAGTCGTTAAGCATCTGCCTTCGCCTCAGGTCATGGTCCCAGGGTCCTGGGACCCCTGCTCGCGGGAAGCCTGCTTCTCCCTCTCCCACTCCCCCTGCTTGTGTTCCCTCTCTCGCTGTGTCTCTCTCTGTCAAATAAATAAAATCTTAAAAAAAAAAAAAAACCACCCAAAACGAATTACTAGACCCCATCTTCAGAGACTGATTCAGTAGGTTTAAGGCGGGCCCTGCTAATTTGCCTTTCCAATGTGTTCCCATCTGTTGCTGCCCCCCAGTCCACATCTTGAGAACCGTTGTCCTAGAGAAAGCGGAATACTCAAGAAAAGTTCTGGGAGAGTAGTTAAGGGGCTTTTGTACTTTGCACTGGAAACTAGTCAAACACTCATGCTTATACAGCAAAGGGCAGCACCGCAGTAAGTGAGTGCTCCGTGGGGCTCGGTCCAAGATGACAGGCTCTCTAAGCCCAGCCTAACAGAAGGATAAGACAGATCTACCTCAGCCCCATGGTAGAAGGGCAGGCATCTTGCTGGAAAAGGCCAGAACTCTTCCAAGGGGATGCTCCAGGGAGTCTTTTGAGGCCGCCATTGAGCCGGGCCCGGAGGGTGAGCAGGATCCTCCGAGCGGCCCTGTGGCCGGTTTAGGGATGGGAAACATCATTCCACCTGCAGGCCTCCGTCTCTGTAAGCACAATACCCATGAAGAAGGAAGGGTGACGCCGGGCTCCGCGTGCGTGCCCAGTGCCGCGTGCCTCACCGAGGGCGCCTGCGCAGGCGTCTCCGGGACTTCTCCCCGCCCTGGCGCAGGCTTACTGTGTAGGTGGGCGAAGGTGGTCGGCAGCCGCGGCCCAGCTCCTGCGGCTCGTCCGTATAGCCGCGCCGCCCGCGGCCGGCAGGGTACGCTCTCCGCGGAGCCTGTCCTGCTCCCGGCCTGCCAGCGCCTGCGCCTGCGCGGGGCTTCCGCCGCTCGGCGAAGGGGGAGAGCCGCCCCACTGCGGCGCCCTGGGACTAAGATGGCAGCGGCGGCCCGGCTGGGCTGGGGAGCTGCGGCTGTTGCCGCGGGGCTGCGTAGGCGGTAGGTGACGAGCTAGGAGCTCCGCACGGGGGTGCCGCTGGGCTTAGCAGAGCGGTCGCCACCCCCGCCCCGTGGGGGCGGGGAGAAGTACCCCTGACCGAGCCTTTGGGTCCCCCGGGTCCCCGCCGTTGGGGATTTCGCCCTGCGGTCGGCGGCTACCCATGAGGCGGCTCTGCGCCCCCAGTTCGGGCGGGATCTGCAGCGCCCCGTCCCAGGCTCCGAAACCCGGCGCCTGAGTGCCTACGGTGGGGAGGCCCGCAGAGACTCCACGGAGGAGCTGTTTTTAAAATCGTGTGGCCCCTCCAGCCCTTCTATCACGTGCATTCCCTCCCTCTGCTTTTTAAACACAAATCAGAATGTCTACGGAATGGGAGTGGGTACCTCATCTCATTTCCTCATTTTCCCAGTAGGCCCAGAAAGGGGACGTGATCTGTATGAGGTCACACAGCTTCTAAGTGGTGGAACTCTGATGAGAATCCAGACCCCTAGATTTCCTCCCCATCACCTAAACCCACTCTCTTCTCTTGTTTTTTTCCCCTTCTGTGCAACCTGCCTTTGAGTTTGACCTCCCAGTGACATCTGTCCACAACGTTGGTTAGGTGAAAAGGAATGATGACTTAAGTAGGTATTGTACCTTGATTTTGCTTCTGGAACAAAAGAACAACAGGGCCTAACAAGGTTTCACCTAGTGAATATTAAGGAGTTTTAGTGTTAATGATGCCCTTGAAGTGTAAATGCATTAAGTTTGCTGGAGGATTTTTTTGTTAGTCACCTCCTGGCCCCCTCTGTTATGTTTGGATAGATGTCTTACTGGAATAATTTTACTATTAACCTTTACGGTTTTGTCATGTTAAACCCATCTCCCACCGTATTCATCCATTCTGTTGCTTTTTCCCTGGGCTGAAGGGACAAGAATACTGGTCTTCATTGTATTTCCATATTCCAGTGTAGTCAAGATTTAGGCAGTGAGCTATAGATAAAAGTGTTTTCACCCCAAACCTTAAACTTCATTCAGTAATTCATTATTGGGCACCTATCACATCATAATAATGGTAGCTAACATTTGGTACAAGTGCTTGGCACTGATTTAAGCACTTTACATGGAGTATCTGGGTCCTTCTTTGGCCCAATCTTTGAGGTAGCTGTGAATATTCTTTGAGATGAGGAACTGAGGCCATCCTAGCTGCTGAGGGTCACAGAAATGAAGATGCTCCTTTTCCTTAGTGAGTTTGCAGATAAAAGTAATCAGAGAAAGTTTAAGTGATCATACATATATTTAAAATTCTTCAGCAACTTATGCAAAATGAGAATTGTAATGGTAGCAATATATTTTAAAGTAAACTGGATTTTGGGGTGCCTGGGTGGCTCAGTTGGTTAAGTATCTGGCTCTTGATCTCAGCTCAGGTCTTGATCTCAGGGTCCTGAGTTCAAGCCCAGCATTGGGCTCCATGCTGGGTGTGGAGCCTACTTAAAAAACAAACAAACAAAAAGTAACCTGGATTTTAAAGTAACTTGCATCCGATTTCTAAAATTTTTCACTACTGAAGTTTTTTTTTCCTTTTCTAATAATATTTATTTTTCCCTTCTCTCGTCATTTTTAATTTGTCAAAGCCCATGAAAAAAATAGCCAATCAGTACTTCTCTATTACAGTGAAATAACCAAAGTTACAAACACTGGCTTAAGAGGTTTCCAATCAAAAAGCATATATAGATTGTTGGCTTCTTTAGCAGGTTGGAGGGGAATAGTACACTTTCTATTAGACTTTTTGAAGTATTGAAATACCTTTCAAAACAGGTAGTATTGGGGCGCCTGGGTGGCTCAGTCGTTAAGCGTCTGCCTTCAGCTCAGGTCATGATCCCAGGGTCCTGGGATCGAGCCCTGCGTCAGGCTCCCTGCTCAGCAGGAAGCCTGCTTGTCCCTCTCCCGCTCCCCCCTGCTTGTGTTCCCTCTCTCACTGTCTCTGTCTCTGTCAAATAAATAAATAAAAAATCTTAAAAAAACACACACAAAAAACAGGTAGTATTGGTTCTCTCTTACCAGGGAGACATGGTGGTAGAGACAGAAAAGGGAGGGACTTCACAGTATTTAATTTTGTTCCCTTCGAATTTTGAACTGTGTGACTCTATTACCTAGTTTTTTTTAAATTTAAAAAGAAGAAAAGAAACAGTTGGTAGTTCTTTGCATCCTTCATGCATAGCTAAGAGTCTGGGAATCCAGGTTGTAAATCACAAATTTAGTTGCATTTCTGTTTCTTACACTGGTACACTCGGTTATCAAGGCTATAAATTTCCACTTGAGCTCTTGTTTTTTTTTTTTTTTTAAAGATTTTATTTATTTATTTGACAGAGAGAGACACAGTGAGAGAGGGAATACAAGCAGGGAGTAGTGGGAGAGGGAGAAGCAGGCTCCCCGCCGAGCAGGGAGCCTGATGTGGGACTCAGTACCAGGACCCTGGGACCCTGACCTGAGCTGAAGGCAGTTGCTTAACTACTGAACCACCCAGGCACCCATTGAGCTCTTGTTTTTAAATTGTTTGCAGAGGGCGCCTGGGTGGCTCAGTTGGTTAAGCGACTGCCTTCGGCTCAGGTCACGATCCTGGAGTCCTGGGATCGAGTCCCACATCGGGCTCCCTGCTCAGCAGGGAGTCTGCTTCTCCCTCTGACCCTCTTACCTCTCGTGCTATCTCTCATTCTCTCTCACTCAAATAAAAAAAAAAAAATAAATAAAATAAAATAAATTGTTTGCAGATATTGCTTGCCTAAGGAAATGGACATAATGTGGATGGAGAATGAAATTAAGCTTTGTTGTTTTCATTATCATATATATGTATACACACACATATATATGCATATATATATATATGAAGTAGAAACTGAGCTTAAAAGATTATCTCTTGAAATGTCATTTTTGTTTTTAAATGTAGATTCTGTCCTATGATGAATCCATACATCATTAAGAAACAGCTTCTGCATCAGTTCGTACAAAGACCACTTTTCCTACTGCCTACAACCTTATATAACACAGGTAAAATTTCACCTTTTATTTTTTTTAATTTTTTTAAAAAGATTTTATTAGAGAGAGAGCACATGAGAGGGGGGAGGGTCAGAGGGAGAAGCAGACTCCCCACTGAGCAGGGCCCCCCCCCCATGTGGGACTCAATCCCAGGACTCCAGGATCATGACCTGAGCCAAAGGCAGTCGCTTAACCAACTGAGCCACCCAGGCACCCCAAAATTTCACCTTTTAGAACAAATTATGTTTCAGAAGCTATTGAAACTGTGCTTAAATACAGTTTGGTGGATCATAAAAGATAAGAATTTGTATTTTCTTTTTTTTTTTTTAAAGATTATTTATTTATTTGACAGAGAGAGAGAGAGCACAAGTAGGCAGAGTGGCAGGCAGAGGGAGAGGGAGAAGCAGCCTTCCTGCGGAGCAGGGAGCCCGATGCAGGACTCGGTCCCAGGACCCCAGGATCATGACCTGAGCCGAAGGCGGATGCTTAACCGATTGAGCCACCCAGGCGCCCCAAGAATTTGTATATTTTCTGTTCAGGGGTATAAAAAGAACATAGCATTTTTCTGTGTCATAACATAACATTTACTATAATTATTTGCTTACAAATATTGGCATTAGATTTCAAGAATCTGCAGCACAGGGGTACCTGGGTGGCTCAGTTTGAACATCTGACTCTTGGTTTCAGCTCAGGTCATGATCTCCAGGGTCCTGGGATCAAGCCCCATGAGCCCCACATCATTGGGCACCTCACTCAGCGGGGAGTCTGCCCCTCCCCCACTTGCATGTGCTCGCTCATGTGTGCTCTCTCTCTCTCTCTCTCTCCTGAGTATAGCGTCCAATAGACCTATGAAATCTCAGTATTTTGAATAACACATCTTCTGGAACATTGCTCAAATGATTTCTCAAATGAAAATATTACAAAAAGAAGTTACAAATAGGTTTGTTTCAAAAAATCATAAGTATTTTAAGCTGCTGCCTTCCTTATTTTATTAAGAATACACCTAAAAAGGGCACCTGGGTGGCTCAGTTGGTTAAGCGTCTGCCTTCACCTCAGGTCATGATCCTGGGGTCCTGGGATTGAGCCCCCCATTGGGCTCTCTACTCAGCAGGGAGTCTGCTTCTCCCTCTTCCTCTGCCCCTCCCCTGCTCGTGCTCGCTCTCTCTCTCTCTCTCTCTGGAATAAATAAGTAAAATCTTAAAAAAATAAAAATTAAAAAAAGAATATACCTAAAATCAGTAAATTTCTAGCTTTTGTCCAAGCATTAGAAAATAGTACTTTCAATGTAGTTTTTCTTTCTTTGGGGTCCAAATTAATTACTTATGGGCTTTGTTGACGATTTTGTTGATGTTACACGCTTTTATTTTCATTAATATTGGAAGTAGGTATGAAGATAGGATTTGAAAATTATTGAAATGTGACCAGTGTCCTGTGGCTAGGGAACCTTGAGAGCTGTCTCTGTGTGTCTGTGTGTAAATGTCTTCCTGTGTGTGCTTATGGATCTATATATAAGAGTTTGGATTCAGCTCTTGGACCCTCTCCCATTTCCATCACTACACTGAACATTTCGTGGCCATATTCTGGTAGCTGGCTGACTCTGGCTAACCACATGAGTTGGATCAAGACCTTACCTCTTCTGTATACCGGGGCAAAAAGAGGAAAACCTTGCCTGGTGCCTTGAATCACAGAATAAAAATTTAGGCATAAATATTGAGTTAGCATGTTAAGCTACTTTAATTGGACTTTTAAATACTGTGGTATGGAATCATGTGGTCATCAGGTTTTTCAAATTGGAAACCCACTGATCTTAGTCTTTGATATTGACTTTAAGGACCATTAATGTATATTTTGGGGGAAGTTTCTGCCTCCCTATTAATCTATTACTTATTAGTACCAAGCATAATGGGAAGAATTATTTTAGATCATTCTATTTTGTTATAACCCTTATGACACTTTCAGGGGCATCTTTCTGGATGATGGACCTGGGCGTCATTTCTGAAATACCTAATTAAGCCTAGCTTAGACTATAATTGAAATGATTTTGTTAATACCTAGTGAAATTACTGTTTTGAAATAGCTTTGTTCATTGTCAAAAGAGAAAATTTATGTTGTGATGTCATATGTTTTTTACTTCAGACAATATATAGAGATTATGCTTTCAATTTTTTTTGTACTTGTAGTTTTTAAGTTTTTATTTATTTTTTTAGTAATCTCTACACCCAACGTGGGGCTCGAACTCACAACCCTGAGATCAAAAGTTGCATGCTCTTCCCACTGAGCCAGCCAGACACCCCACATTTACAGTTTTTACCTTCAAGTATTTCTAAAACCTTTTCTTGGGCGCCTGGGTGGCTCAGATGGTTGAGCGTCTGCCTTTGGCTCTGGTCGTGATCCCGGGGTCCTGGGATCGAGTCCCGCGTTGGGCTTCCTGCTGGGCGGGGGGCTTGCTTCTCCCTCTGCCTCTGCCTCTCTCTCTCTCTGACTCTCATGAATAAATAAATAAAACATTTTTTTAAAAAAACCTTTTCTTTCTGCATATATAGTTTTACAGAAATGGACTGAGTAGAAAAATGCCAGATTTAATTCTTCAAATACTGTGGTAGAGTGCTTAATGTGTGTGGAGATTTTGATTACCAATAAATTATTAAGAAAGGCTTCAAGAAATGATTGGTCATATCCAAGGTTAAAAGAACCTTGTTGTCTTTATATTTACAGAAATTGGTGGCAGGCCTTCCTTTAATAGTTCCATCTGAAAACTTGTTCCCATGTAACATAGATTTTTCAGAGGAATTTATTTGTTGGAGGTATAACTATTTTATTTTTTTAAGATTTTATTTATTTGAGAGAGAGAGAGAGCATGAGAGAGAGAGCACGAGCAGGGTGGGAGGGGCAGAGGGAGAGAGAGAAGCAGGCTCCCTGCTTATGCAGGACTTGGTCCCAGGACCCTGGGATCATGACCTGAGCCAAAGGCAGATGCTTAACCAACTGAGCCACCCAGGTGCCCCTTTTTTGTTGTCTTTAAAAATTATTTCATCAGCTTGAGCAACAAAGCCTTATTTTCTTTTTTCTTACATCTTGTTTCTTTGAAAATGAGTACTTCATAGTCCATAAGCTTAACTACTGTTTTTCTGGAATAACATTCTTTCTTCTTTTTTCTCTTTCAGTGAGACACATGTTTATTCAAACACAAGATACCCCCAATCCCAACAGTTTAAAGTTTATTCCAGGAAAACCAGTTCTTGAGACAAGGACCATGGATTTTCCCACACCAGCTGCAGCATTTCGCTCCCCTCTGGCTAGGTATACTACTATTTCTCATTTGCTTTTACCAAGAAACATAAATAACTGACTTTGGGGGTAAGGCAGCCTCGTTTAATGATTGCATTTTTATGTGCATTGCACTGTTTTCAATGTAAAGAATGCTTTCTTTTCAGGTAAGAGATAAAAGAAAAATAACAGTTGATATCAGGAAACGCTTGTCCTGAAAAGTAATGTATTTGAGAGATCTATGGCAGGACTAAAGAAGACTTTATATTTTTACTTTAAAAAAAATTCATCAAAATGAAAATAGGATAAATTTCCATTCTAAATCTTTAAAACTATTTATAAAAAACAGTGAAAACTTGTTCATTTTTTTTCTTAAGGGTAGTTGAATTTTTTTCGATGTGCCAAAATGGAGCAGTTTCTAAAATATTCCACTCAGAACCATAAATAATAATAGTTATTAGATTTGGCATGATTTTTTAAAAACAAGTCAGAGACAATTTTTAAATTCACTAAAGACATGTTAGATATATGTCATGATATAGGACAAACAAAATTATTGGAATGAATTTCTTTTTTTTTTTTAAAGATTTTATTTATTTGACAGAGACACAGTGAGAGAGGGAACACAGGCAGGGGGAGCGGGAGAGGGAGAAGCAGGCTTCCTGCTAGGCAGGGAGCCCGATGTAGGGCTTGATCCCAGGACCCTGGGATCATGACCTGAGCCGAAGGCAGACGCCCAATGACTGAGCCATCCAGGCGCCCCTGGAATGAATTTCTTTGTAATGATAGCTAGAGAAATTATTTATAATAAGAAGTATTAGAGTCAGTCTACATCAGTTTAAATTTTTGGTAACCTAAGCTTGACGCTGATTGCCAGGGGTATTTAGAAAGTAAAGCTTAGATAACTACTTCTATACACATAGCTGTTTTATATGTCACACTTAGAAGAGCGAGAAATAATACACTTATTGCAGGAATGTTTTTTTAATTTTTTAATTTAATTTTTTTTTTTTTTTTTAGTAGACTCCATGTCTAACATGGAGCCCAGTGTGGGGCTTGAACTCAGGACCCGGAGATTGAGACCTAAGCTGAGATCAAGAGTTGGCCGCTTAACTGACCGAGCCACCCAAACGCCCCTTTTTAAATTTCTCATTAATAAAAATGCACATTTCCTTTGACCTACACATGCCACTTCTCACAGTATGCCCTAGAGCATTTGTTTTTCACACTTTTTTTTTACAGGCTGCAGTAAGAAACCTTTTATATTACAACCCAGTTCATACACATACATAGGTAGATAGATAGATACATACACACGTATTCGATGGGACAGTTTTGACCCTGTGTAAAACATTCTTATTTCCTTTCTAATTCTCTTTATTCTATTCTGTTTTATTATATTAGATAAAAATCCAGGTCAATACCTAATTGATTTTACAAGCTACTAGTGGAGTTGAAAAACACTGCCTTACAGAACATCCACATACATATACAAGGTGATACAAGCCTTGTTGGTAGTGGTAACAAGTTGGAAACAACCTAAATACTCATCAGTAGGAAGAGTTCAATAAACTTTGTCCATAGTCTTAGATATTAAAAAAAGATGAGGATAACCCTCATTTACTGTCATAGACTGACCTCTACGACACACTTTTGGGGCGCCTGGGTGGCTCAGTCGGTTAAGCGTCCGACTCTTGATTTCTGCTCAGGTCATGATCTCAGGGTTGTGAGATTGAGCCCTGCATCAGGCTCTGCAGTGGGTGTGGAACCTGCTTAAGATGCTCTCTCCCAGGCGCCTGGGTGGCTCAGTTGTTAAGCGTCTGCCTTCGGTTCAGGTCACGGTCCCGGGGTCCTGGGATCGAGCCCCTCGTCGGGCTCCCTGCTCGGCAGGAGGCCTGCTTCTCTCCCACTCCCCCTTCTTGTGCTCCTGTTCTCGCTGTCTCTCTCTCTGTCAAATAAATA
This sequence comes from Neomonachus schauinslandi, assembly GCF_002201575.2. Taxonomy (NCBI): domain Eukaryota; kingdom Metazoa; phylum Chordata; class Mammalia; order Carnivora; family Phocidae; genus Neomonachus; species Neomonachus schauinslandi. The sequence goes on from NC_058412.1 coordinate 52,430,246, forward strand.
AATAAAATCTTAAAAAAAAAAAAAGATTCTCCCTCTCTCTCCCTCTGTCCCTCCACCCCCTTCTTTTTCTCTCCCCCTTTTAGAAAAAAATAAAAAACTATTAATTGAAGAAAGTATGTTGTAGAACACTGAGTACAATATGATTATCTATATAAAAACAAAAAACATACAAAACACTAACATAAAGGTCTGGAAGAATGTACACCCAACCGATAACAGTGGATTTGGGGGAGGGGTGGTCAAGAGGCATTTTCACTTTATATGAATAGTTTGAAATGTTTACATCAAGAATGAATTTATGTATTTTGTATTTAAAAGAATATAAAAATAAAAAAGACTGTTCAGTTACAGATGAGTTGGAGATTATTTCTGTCAGATGTTTAGTTGGCAAAAGCCCTTTTCAAATTAGTCTTTTGAAAGTAGCTTATTTCCTGGACTCACAGAATTTATTATCTTCAGTCAAGCAAAACTAATCTTGTTTTTGTTGTTTTAACAGAGAATGTTTTTACTGTAAGCTAGAATGTAAAGCTTCCTGAAAACAGAAACCTGTCTGTCTTGCTCATCATTGTATCTCTAGTGCTTAGTACAGTGTCAATATTCCGTGAGTTTTCAAAAATTTGTTGAATGAATGAGTAATTGAATGAATGAACAGTAGTGTATCTTACTTCAGAGAGGCATTTGACCTATTTCTTACCATCCTTCTGGACAAGACAGAAAAATTTAAGCAGAGTGTAAATCTGTCTCTAGTGACATACACAAGGGCTCTGTAGTATCTGTAATATCTCTGTAGTTGGCCTATTTATTCAATACTTTATCTGCGACACATTAATGATGATAAGATTATCAGTTTCCAGATGGGAGGAATTGCTTCTATGTTAGATGGCAAAATTCAGAGAAATGTTTAAAGGTTTCATTAGGCCGACATGATAGTTTAAAGCAAGTAAGGTAAAATCTAACAGGAATAAATATTAAGGCTTATTATTTAAATGTTTAAAATGAATAGCTCAGTTGTGGGATGGAAGAATCTGACTTCTTAGTTCATTATGTTGGATATGTTGCAGCACTCAAAATCAGTCAAACTTCAACAGAGTCACAGTATCTAGCTCAATAGAGGTAACAGTCTTTGTATTCTGAATAAGTCATACTATGTTTGGGATATGTGTTCAATGCTGGATATCATATTTTATTTTGGACATTGTAGAAGTTGAAATTGTCCCGAGGAAAGTAACCTAAATGGCAAAGCATGTATAATAATGTTTGAAACTCCTTTTCAGCGTTTTCCTTCTTAAAGCACAGAACCTGTGAACTCTTGCCTAAAGCAGTCCCCATGACATGACCCAAAGATCAGGTTGATTCTTTTGCATGGTCCTTTCATTTGAAGAAAAAAGCTTTGCTAACAGTACAGATGCACAGAGCCAATCAAGGGACCTACTTATAGGTCTGTGCTTGGGTTTATTGGATCATATTATGCAACCAAGTACCTTGTAACTTCTTGTAAATTTAATATTGAATTAGAGGACCCAGATGACATCGTTTCAGACAAATTCCTAAATAATTTCAAAATAGTAATTCCGGTAACACTCATGCAATGATAGACAAGGAAGAGGTAAACCTTTTTTGGAGTATGTCAGCTTTTATTCCTAAAAAGGGGTGAGGGAAAAAGGAAATTGCTCTGGTATGTTACATATATCAGTGATTGGGAAAGGAAGATGCATTTCAAAATCCCTTGTAGGGGCTTTTCAAATTATAATCCTCCCCTCCTCCTCTTAGAGGATTTTAAAAATTAGTTGAGGTATAATGTACATGAAATGAAAATCACCAATTTTAAGTGTATAGTGCAGAGTTTTGATAAATATATACAGAGTTTTGATAAATATAGACAGATAAATATATACATGATAAATATGATAAATACACACATCTACAAGTATATACTGTATATATTTTGATAAATATACAGTAACCACCACTAAAATAAAAATACAGAACGTTTTTATTACTGCAGAAATCCCTCATTTCTCTTTGCATTCAATCTTCTTGCTTCACTTCCATACCCTGGTAACTGTTTTGTTTCATGGCAATGAATTCCAACTTTGTTGAGATATAACTGATGTAAAACATTATATAAGTTTAAGGTATACAGTGTGCTGATTTGATATACATATGCTTTACAAAATGCTTACCACAGTAAAGTTAGTTAACACACCTATCACCCTGGTAACTATTGAGCTTTCTGCCACCACAGTTTTACATTTTTAGGGTTTCATATAAATGCCCCCATATAGTCTTTTGTGTTTGGCTTCTTTCATTTAGCATAATGCTTTTGAGAGTCCTCCTTGTTTTTGCATGTACCGTTAATTTATTCTTTTTTTATTGTTGAGTAGCCCTGCATTGTACGGGTACACACGGTCTGTTCAGTTATTCACTAGTTGATGGGCATTTCCAGATATTTTTTTTGGCTTTTATAAATAAAGCTGCTGTAAAGATTCATGGACACATCTTTGTGGAGCATGTTTTCAATTCTCTTAGGTAAATACCTAAGAGTGGGATTGCTAGATCGTAGGGTAAGAGGATGAAACAAGATTGGCCATGAGTTGATAATTGTTGTCCATGAATTGTTGATGCTGGTGATGGGTATGTAAAGGTTCTTTTACTTTTCTGTCCACCTTTGTATATGTTTAAACTTTTCTGTAATAATGCATTTTATTATCTCTTATTTCTTATTTATTCACAGGCAGTTATTTAGAATTGAAGGAGTAAAAAGTGTCTTTTTTGGACCAGATTTCATCACTGTTACAAAGGTAAACATAGGATTATGTAAAATAATGTATGAAGTTCTTTTAGTTTTTTTCCGAGTCCAACATCCCTTTCTAGAATTTCCTTTTTTGATATATTTTATACATATTGTTATTAAAAATCTCTAAGTTTACTTTTCACATTTCTCAAGTTAGTTATTAAATAGAATTTTCAAGTTGAAATTAACTATAGTCCAAATCCCTCATTTTTCAGAAGAGAAAAACTTGAGCTTCAGAGGCTTAAGTGCAGGATTGTGTCCAGGGTTATGTATCTGCCCTACAGCAGGGCCATGACTCAACCTGGGCAGAACTAGAATTTAGGCTCCAAGTGTTATTTTTACTAATTCTTTTTTTTTTCTTTCATAATTGAGACTTTATTGGTGGTTTTGTTTTTTTTTTTTAAGATTTTATTTATTTATTCGACAGAGAGATAGACAGAAGAGCACAAGCAGAGGGAGTGGCAGAGGGAGAGGGAGAAGCAGGCTCTGCACTGAGCAGGGAACCCGATGCGGGACTCGATCCCAGGACCCTGAGACCATGACCCGAGCCGAAGGCAGACGCTTAACCATCTGAGCCACCCAGGCGCCCTATTGGTGGTTTTGATATTTTTACTAGTTCTTAATTTAAAATGATAGAGTAAAAAGCAAAGCAAACAAATAATCAAACTATATGCTTATGTATTTGACCAACAGATGAATATAAATCTCCTTTAAAGGGGGCTGTTTCATCATGGCCCATCTGCTGAAATACTTCAGAACTTCACAGATAAGAGCAGGGGACTGTGTCGTTCTGCAGCACTTGGTTAACCTCTAAATGTCAGAAAGTTGATCTAACTATGTTACCCATTCCAACACCTCATATCTGCTAGGAAAGGCGGTTTCATTTTTAAGTCTACTAGATTAATTAGAAATGAACTGTTTAAATTTGAACTATGTATACTTTTAGGTCTGTTAATTGATACGTATACACTGAACTTGATCACTTGTTCAATATTATGTTAAAATCCAAAGTTTTCGGGGCACCTGGGTGGCTCAGTTGGTTAAGCAGCTGCCTTCGGCTCAGGTCCTGATCCCAGGGTCCTGGGATCGAGCTCTGTGTCAGGCTCTGTGCTCAGCAGGGAGCCTGCTTCTCCCTCCCCCTCTACCCCTCCTTCGGCTTGTGCTCTCTCGCTCGCTCACTCTTTCTTTCTCAAATGTATAAATAAAGTCTTAAAAAAAAAAAATCCAAAGTTTTCATGTAATTCTCTTAAGCAATTTGAAAGGATTACTCTGAGTTCTTGATGCACTGATAGGACTGATAAAAGTGTACTGGGTTAGTGACCTGTTACAAAAGTCCAGTATGCTCTTGTAGCTATCTGTGTGTGGAGGAGAATTAGTTTTCCTCTGTGGTGGCATTCCTGGTGGCCATAGTTGTTCTTGCAGATATACCAATTGTAAAAGTTTTTTTCCTGTTGTTTAAAGTGTTATTGGCTCTAAATTCTCACAAAGCCCTTTCTTGCCCATATCGGTTGAAGTGGCTGTCCCTCCAGGAGCTCATTACCCTGTTTATTGTCTTAATTGCACTTATCACTTAGTCACTTTTTTTTTTTTTTTTGGTTTATTTTTATTATGTGTCTTTCCTACATTGGAATGTACACTCCATAAAGCTAGGGATTGCCCGACTTATTAAGTTCACCTAGAACGATGCCTAGCACATAGTGTGCACTTCAAGAAATTTTTATAGAAGGAAACAATTTCATAGACTGAATTTTCAGGCTTTAAGGGGTTTCTGCCAAAAGGATTGTGGTGAGTAAACCCATGCTGACAGATCCCTCATGTTTACCAGTTTAGAGACATCTGATACATCTTTGGTTTTCTTCAGTTTGCTTTCTTTGATATTTTTTAAGGGTGGGGGGAGGATCTGCTCTTGTTTAATATTTCCAGCGTGTCTGGTATGGCATTTACATAGCAGAAGTGCTTTACATATATTACCTAATTTAATTATTTAAACTAGGTATTCGTGTCTTCATTTTACAAATGGCAAATTATGTATTTATTTTAACAAGTTCTTTTTTTAGTCCTTTTATATACAGCCTATGGCATATAAAAATTTTTTTTAGATGAAAATGTGATTATATCTTACAGAGTTGTTTTTTTCTTTGATTTTGGTAAGTCATCTTTCATTTCCTTTCTCATTCATAATTTAATTACTCTTTTTGGAATTTCTCCAGCCCCACTATTTTTTCTTAAGTGAAGTGACATAACTAATAAGTAATAATTTAAATTAGGGCATGTATTGAAATTTAATAGGCAGAATAGTAGATTTGTTTTCTTCCAGTTACCTTTTTTTTTTTTTTAAAGACTTTATTTATTTGACAGAGAGAGACACAGCGAGAGAGGGAACACAAGCAGGGGGGAGTGGGAGAGGGAGAAGCAGGCTTCCCGCAGAGCAGGGAGCCCGATGCGGGGCTCAATCCCAGGACCCTGGGATCATGACCTGAGCTGAAGGCAGATGCTTAACGACTGAGCCACCCAGGCGCCCCTTTCAGTTACCTTTCTTATGGACTATCTCATCTACCTGATATCTTCACCTATTGCCTATTTCCTTTTCTGATTTGTAATTGATGATTCAGAGACTTCCTTATGCATAATTTGTTATTTATTTATTTAAAGTGAATAATTTATTTCTTTTGCAGAGTAAGGATAATTTTCTTTCCTTTTTTTTTTTTTAGATTTTATTTATTTATTTGACAGAGAGAGACACAGCGAGAGAGGGAACACAAGCAGGGGGAGTAGGAGAGGGAAAAGCAGGCTTCCTGCAGGGCAGGGAGCCTGATGTGGGGCTCGATCCCAGGACCCTGGGATCATGACCTGAGCCAAAGGCAGATGCTTAACGAATGAGCCACGCAGGCACCCCAAGGATAGTTTTCTATTCTTTGAAATAACTTTGATAATTCCAATATTTTTTTTAAGTAAGCTCTACGCCCAATGTGGGGTTTGAACTCACAACCCCAAGATCAAGAGTCAGATGCTGTACTGACTGAGCCAGCCAGGCACCCGTGTTATTTTTTTCTAAATGAGTAAATGTATTTGAAACTTATGTACTGCCTTTTTTTCTCATTCAGACAACTTCAGAATATTTTTCTTTTTTTATTACCAATATTTCCCTACTCAGTAGAGCCCACTATTTACTGAAGATCTGAAGTAGCCCTCTGATCCATCTTCCAAATAAGTTATTAAAATGTTATCCAGAGCCAGATTCCCATTCCCAGTCACTAAGGCAACTCACTAGTTTTGCTCTTGTATCCATAGCAGTGCCCATTTATCTTGTCTTCTGTATACCATGTCTAAATTTGTTTTTTTTTTAAAGATTTTAATTTATTTGAGAGAGAGAGAGAGTTTGTGCAAGCAGAGAGAGAGAGTCTCAAGCAGACTCCATGCTGAGCAAGGAGCCTGATGTGGGGCTCGATCCCAGGACCCTGAGATCATGACCTGAGCTGAAATCAAGAGGCAGATGCTCAATGACCAGCTGAGCCACCCAGGCGCCCCTAGATTGGTTCTTAATCCATGACAAAAATAGCCCCTTTTATTTATGTAGACTCATTTTTTTTTTAAAGATTTTATTTATTTATTTGAGACAGAGAGAATGAGAGAGACAGAGAGCACATGAGAGGGGGGAGGGTCAGAGGGAGAAGCAGACCCCCTGCTGAGCAGGGAGCCCGATGCGGGACTCGATCCCGGGACTCCAGGATCATGACCTGAGCCGAAGGCAGTCGCTTAACCGACTGAGCCACCCAGGCGCCCCTATGTAGACTCATTTTTTAATAGTATTTAAGCATAGCCACTAGCTAACAGCCTCCTGAGAGTCTAAATGGACTACATCTAATAGTCTTTCCTCCTAAAGAGCTCTCCTTTAAAAAACTTAAAGAGGGGCCCTGGGTGGCTCAGTCTGTTAAGCAACTGCCTCCGGCTCAGGTCATGATCCTGGGGTCCCGGGATCGAGTCCCGCATCGGGCTCCTCCTGCTCTGCGGGGAGTCTGCTTCTCCCTCTGCCTCTGCCTGCCACTCCCCCTGCTTATGCTCTCTTTCTCTCTCTGTCAAATAAGTAAAATCTTTAAAAATATATATATATATATATAAAACTAAAAGAAAACATGTTCCCTTTCTCTTTTTGGATATTAGTACTATTTAGGTATTTAGTAATCGTGCCTTTTTTTGATGGAATCAACTAGTTGGCCAGACATAGAGGTGACATAGGTATGGATTCTTTCTTAAGGATACCAGGCTTGTTGGAGGTCCACAAGTCTTCTAGCACTACCACCATAGATAAGACATGTTACATGTTTTGGTTCTATAGTTGTGTCATTGGATTTCTTTAGTACTCTTAAGTAATATAGGAGTTGAATTTTTTGGATACTTGTGGGATATCCTGTATATTTGATCAAGCAACTCTATCCTATTTTCTTTAAAGGAATGGGAAGTCTCTTTATCATTCTCACCGAATTCACTCAGTGTTTTAACTCTCTTCACCTCATGAAAAAGTATCTTTTAATCGTTGTGGTATCCCCTGTACAAGGCATGGTGCATTTAACATAAGTTTGATGAATGAATGGAGGAATGTATGAGGAATGTTCTAAGATTATATCTTCCAAAGTCCTTATAAACCAGATCCGTTAAGGACTGGAATTGACAGGTCTTCTCCATAAATGAGTGCTGTTGTTACACAGTATAGGATATATATAGGAAAAGATTCTTAAAAGATACAAAGTATTATTTTGTATTAGTCTTTGCTCTTGATTAGAAATGTAGCATTTTCCTTTAAATATTTACAGGAAAGTGAAGAGTTAGACTGGAATTTACTGAAACCAGATATTTATGCAACAATCATGGATTTCTTTGCTTCTGGCGTACCCTTAGTTACTGAGGAAACATCTTCAGGAGAAGCAGGTACTGTGTTGGATAGTTAATATTTATTTTAATTAAAAAAAAACTTTTCTACTTTCTTCGCATTTGTCTTGATTTTGGAGGTCATGATAATATAGATTTTTATCATTGTTTAGATCTGGAACCAATTCCAGAGGGAACAAGACTTCACATATACTAGTTTTATTCATCATTTTTGAAAAGTTGTGCATAAATTGAATATATTATACAAAACTGATGTTTTTCAATTACAAAAATTTTCAGACATACAGAAAATAATATGATGTATACCAATTTGCTCTCCTCTCAGATTTAACAGATGGTAATTTTTTGCGGTAATTGCCTGAGACCCATTTTTATTTTTTTTTAAGATTTTATTTACTTGAGAGAGAGAGAGTGAGTGAGAGAGATCACGAGCAGGGTGAAGGGCAGAGGGAGAAGTAGACTCCCTGCTAAAGGGAGCCCGATGTGGGACTCAGTCCCAGGACTCCAGGAGCATGACCAGAGCCGAAGGCAGACGCTTTAACGGACTGAGCCACCCAAGCCCCCGAGACCCTTTTTAAATAGAACATTAAAGATACAGCCAAGACCTCACAACCTCCATCCACTGCTTTCCCCTTTCTATTTCCAGAGATGTATGTAAACCTGATTTGTTTTTAAACTTTTACTACGCGTGTAAGTCTCTGCGGGGAATATATGGTATTGGTTTTTTAAACTTTAAATAATGTGTTATATGCAACTTGCCATTTTTCACTGAGCATAATATTTTGAAATACAACCATTTTGAAAAAAATGTCATTCTAGTTTATTTAAGTGCTAGATAGTATTGTTATATGAATAAACTGCAGTGAGTGAATTTGTTCCTTATGGTCAAGTGAATTGTTTGTGCTCATTTCTATTACAAACATTGCTACAGTGGGCATCCTTGTACAAGTCTCTGTGGGTATGTGGAGAATTTCTTTAGGGTATATTCCTAAAAACAGAATTGCTGTATTGTAAATTGTTTTAATTTACATGCAGATGAGCAGGATATAAGAATTTGAACTTTCTTATATCTTTATCATCACTTGGTGTCTTTTACTTTTTTTTTAAAACCAGTATGTTAAGTATAAATGGTACCCTGTTTTAATTGCAGTTCCTTGATTAGCACTGAGACTGAAGGTTTTCATATGTTTTCTGGTCATTATTTTTCTTGTCAGTAAATTTCCTGTTCATAATCTTTACCCATTGTTTAAAAATTGAGTTGTGTATATATATATATATATATATATTTTTTTTTTTTTGGTATTGACTTCAGCAGGTTTTTGAAAAATATTCTGGGTATTAATCCTTTGTTAGGTATATTCATTGCAAAGAACTTCTCCCTAACCATTCCTTATCTTCTCACTATGTTTAGGATTTTTGTCATTTAGAAATTTTTCTTTTTCCAGTTTTTTAAATTTTCACGAATTTGCATGTAAACTTTTCTCAGAGGCCATGTTAATCTTCTCTGTTTCATTCCAGTTTTAGTATTTATGCTGTTGAAGCAAGCACAGACATTTTTCTTTTTCATGTAGTCACATATATTCATCCTTTCCTTTGTGGTTTGTACTTTTTGTACCTTTTGAATAAGTTACTTTGTATAAAGCACTTGGAAGAGTCACTGCATATGGAGCTTAGTATTAGCTGTGACTATTACAATTTGTTGTTGATGAAGTTTTTCTTTCCCCTAGTATCATAACGATATTGTCATGTGTGTTTACATGTACATATACATGTACACACAAAAATATGTATAGTCTTTAGATGAACAATTCCACTTCTAGATATATACCCTCAATGAGTCCTGTAAATGTACACAAAACAATACATGAAGCATGTTCATTGAAATATTTTTAAAATATATCAGCAGTTAAAAAGAATGAACTAGATTTGGAGATACCAATTTGAAAGGATATAAAAGAAAATACTAACTGATTAAGGAAAATTGAAGGGTACATTTATTTATATACTTTTACATATATACTATTTATGCAAACTTGAAATAATATCTTAATTATATTTGTTCTTGGTGGGTATATACATAGAATTGACAGAATGTTTGTAGAGCCACTTGACTACACCTCCCCAGAGTAAAAAAATACACAAGCCTGTTGACCCAAATATCCCACCACTAGGAATTTATCTCATAGATACGTAGATATGTGAGAAATCTCTCAGATGTTGCAAAAGTACACAGAAGCATGTATGCTTCAGATTGTTAGAAATAGTAACAAACTGGAAACAACTGAAATAATTGAGAAATTAGCTAAATGAAAAAAAAAATCCATACAATTACTGTGTACCTATTTTAAAAATTGAGGCATATCTATATATGCTGATATGGAAAGGCCTTTTAGATATATTAAATAGAAAAAAGATATAGAACAGTGTGTGTATGTTATCTCTGTAAATTTGCACATGTAAATTTAATGCAAATGTACTGGAAAGATATATGCTAAACTGTGATAGTGGTTGTTTATGGAATGATAGTGGGGAATGGAACTTAGGTTTGCTGGCATAAGAGAATTTTTTTAAAAGATTTGTTTATTTATTTTAGAGTGAGAGCATGCACACTCACATGTGTGGGGAGGGGCAGAGGGAGAGAATCTTTCAAGCAGACTCCTTGCTGAGTGTGGAGCCTGATGTGGGCTCGATCTCATGACCCATGAGATCATGACTTGAGCTGAAACCAAGAGTCCAATGCTCAACTGACTGAGCCACCCAGGTGTCTTGACATAAGAGATTTTAATTTTATTATATTTTCTTTCTTTTATTAAAAAAGACTCAAAGTTAATATAATTTAATATTGATAATTGTTACATTGTTGTCAGAACTCTAGTACGTATTGTAGTATAATGTGAATTATCTAATTTTTAGTTTTCCTAAAGGTAAATTTCTCAAAAAAATTTTTAAACCCATAAAAAAGGTATTGATGAAGATCAGTATATAACCTTATAAAGTAAAAGAAAAACAAAAATGACACAAAATGAAAAAACTGATTTTTTAACATTTTGAAAATTTCCATAAGGCTTATATCTATATTTAGTATAGTTGTCATTTTGACAACCACTAAATTGAAAAATTAAAAATGTAAGTTAACTTACAAAGTAGGTGTGCCTTTGTGTCTCACACTTTCCATCAGAATCCAGGCAATTTTTTTTCTCTACCATTTCTCAGTCCTCGAGGATGATGAAAGTTTACAAACCAAAAAAATTCAAACCCTGACGTCATTAGTAGATCAAGTTATGTCAGTTACTCACCTTTATTGCCAAGTGTTGAGTTGACCAGTGCTCCTTAATTTTTCTTCAGAGAATCAAGGGGTGCCTGAGTGGCACAGTTAGTTGAGCAACAGACTCTTGGCCTCAGCTCAGGTTGTGATCTCAGTGTCATGGGATTGAGCCCAACGTCGGGCTCCGCAGTCAGTGTGGAGTCTGCTTGAACTCTCTTTCCCTCTCCCTCTGCCCCTCTCTCCCGCGCATGCGCACCTTCTCTCTCCCTCCCTCAAATAAATCTTAAAAAAAAAAAAGTTTTTCTTCAGAGAATCGAATGATCTTTCCATCTTCCCAACTATCATTTCCATTTCCCTTATATCACCATACCAAGTTACATGTTCTATGCTTTTATTATTTTTTTAATGAGACATTAAGTTAAAATCATCCTGTTTTAATACTTGTATTTGCATGGATATAAAATTTCTACCATTGATTTATTTTATTTGTAATTGTTTCTAGGATCTGAAGAAGATGATGAAGTTGTGGCAATGATTAAGGAATTGTTAGATACTAGAATACGGTATGTGCTCATCATTCTGCCCAAAATCAAATATACTGCAGAGGCAATTTTCATTATAGCAGTATACTTTTAGTTGTCTGTGAGGAAAAAAAGCTCGAATAAATAAGTAGAAGTGAATGTAAACCATAATAGGTAACCATGGCAGTTGAATTTAAAGCCTGTACATTCTGTATATTCACTCAAAATTTTAAGACAGTCTAAACATAGTGAAGGAGTTGATCTTTCACAGACACCGTCTAGGTTTGATATTGTTATAATACCAAATTTCTTAAAATGAAAAAATGAGTTAAACAGTGTTTGGGTAGATTGTGAGAAGTACTTTTTTTCAGGCTATTGCCCATAAAGAATAAATTTAAATGAGTGGAGAACCACAGGCTTCCACTTTTGCTTGTAGCAGACCAATGGTCCTGGTGAGAACTCCCAGAAATACAATAAAATACAATGAATTTTTTGTTTGTTTGTAAACAGTAGAGAGCTGCCAAAGCACACAAGATCCTATAGAGGGGGGAAGCTCATGAAGCCTTCCCGTGGGTCATTTTGCTGATTTTGGTGTGAGGCTAGAGTATGAGAACCTGGGCAGAGGGCAACTGTTTGTATCTACTAAATGTGAATATATGTACATTCTTGATCCAGCAATTCCATGCTCAGGTGTATTTCCAATAGTCATATATATATATGCCAAAAGACATCTGTAAGAATCTCCATAGCTACACTGTTTGTAAAAGCCAAAATCTGATTTTAACCCAAAAGTCCATCCACAACAACAGGGATAAATTCTGGCATTTTCACTTAATGGAACACTATGTGATGATGTGGAAGAATCTCATAAAGAGCAAAATAAGCCAAATACAAAAGAGTAAATGCTATATGTTTTTTAAATGGAATTTATATTTATAAATTATAAAGTTACAAAACAGGCAGAACTAATCAATGGTAATAGCAATTAGGAAATAGTTACCTTTGGTTGCCAGGAGGCACAAGGGGGACTTCTGGGGTGCTAGCTTTGTGTCTTGGCCTGGGACAAATGTGTGTTCACTTTGTAAAAATTCATTTAATTGATCATACGTGATTTGTGCATTTTTCTGTATTAATGTTATATTTCGATGCAAAGTTTATCTGGCAAAAAAAAAGCCAGCATGTGTCATATTAGTCGGTCTCTGTTCATTCAAAAGAAATGGGTATTATCTTAGGTAATTGCTGTAATTATTAGGACATTTGAGATCTTAAATCCCTAAAAAGATTATTAATAAGCAGGATTAAATATAATAAGTGAAGCAAATATTTGTATGAATGAATTTTGGCATTTTATCTGAAATTTTTTAAAAAGTTACAAATGAGACTAGCTATATTTCTCGTTCTCTATTGTATAAGTAGCTCTAACTTTGTGAATTTTACCAATATAAATCTAAGCCCTGAGTTGTTTTAAATATTTTTGATGGAAACTTCAGTTCTTTTACATACATAACGAATATTCTGTGACCACAGGCCAACTGTGCAGGAAGATGGAGGAGACGTTATCTATAAAGGCTTTGAAGATGGCATTGTACAGCTGAAACTCCAAGGTTCTTGTACCAGCTGCCCCAGTTCAATCATTACTCTGAAAAATGGAATTCAGAACATGCTGCAATTTTATATTCCAGAAGTAGAGGGTGTAGAACAGGTATGCCAATATTATATGACAGTTGAGATTCAATATTAAACTCAGTATTTGGGGATAAAAAGAAGAAATTCATGACCTGACATATTCTTCAGGGGCTGGATCTCAGTGTTACAATTATTATCAGACTTGAAGACTCCTTATTTTAGAATCTACTTTAGTGTTATGAATACCTACTATTTGCCAGGCCTTCTTACAAACATTACTCCTTTAATCTTCTCACAACACAGTATTGAGTAAGTTGTTCCCCATTTTGTACATAAGGAAATGGAGACTCAGAGGTCATACTGCTGCTCTGATTGTAGAAAAATTATGAAAAGGGGATTCAAAACATGAATTTCATAGATGAGAGTTGAAAGTCCTCAGTGGAAGAGCTCCACTGCATCATACTCATCCAGGCAAGAAACTCATCGAGAAATCATACTTTGTTGTGCAGTAAGACAGAGTACTGAGCGGAGTTCTAGCCTGATAGCAGCATTTTTTCTGCCCCAAGGTACCTCAGGAATATAGCACAGATCCATCTCAGCAGTAAATAGTGACCTTCAGTGCAGCAATTCTCAACCAAGAGGCTTGGCCTTATGGAAGGAGATTATCAAGGAGGAAAAAAGAATGTATGGAAATGAGAAATTTGAAAAAACTCTTCAGATCATTCTGTGCCTTTAGGGCGAGGGCATCTCCTCAGCTCCTTTGAGAACCACTCATCTCTGGGTAGTACTAAAATCTGTCCTTTCAGTACAATACATGGCATCTTCTCTTTGAAAGCCTTATTGGTCTTTTCTGTGGACTTAGGCTCTGCTTCGGTCCAAAGCCTCTTTCATTGTGTCTGTTTCAGATTTATGTTTATGGGTAAGTTCCTTGAAAGACTTGTCATCGTATCCAGGTCTTTGTGTTCCTCTCCAACACTTAGCCCTGTGTGTTGTACATGTTGTGTACATTCTTTGTATTAAATAAGTATTTGGAAGAATGTTTCCAAATTTAGGAATATTCTGCCTAAAATAGGAATTGATTGACAAAATTCTTCGGATTGTATGTTGCTGAGATTAATTATAAAAATATCAATTCCTTAGAAGGAAATATCTATTTTTACTCAACTCAAAAGAGAAAATACGGGGGAATTATTTTTCCATGATAGTCTCAGATCAGAACCACATTCTTCCAGATTTAAAGAAACAAACTTATTTTTGTTTCATAATCTTCTCTATGCCTTATATGCCTCTTTAAAGAATTGCATTACTTGACACTTTGGTGGATTGACAAAGGAACATTTGTTCACTTGTCCAGGGTGGGGTGATGAATTGGTAGTCAGGTTATAAACTTGAATTGGTGTTTAATTGTAGTAGGTATGTTGAAAAAAAAAATTCCTGAGTTTATATAACTTTTTTCCTCTCCGAAGGACAATTCTTTATTTTCTGAGTAATATATTAACTCATGAAAAGATACTAATCTTGGGGCACCTGGGTGGTGTAGTTGGTTACACGTCCGACTCTTGGTTTTGGCTCAAGTCTGATCTTGGTGTCATAAGATCGAGCCTGGCATGGGCTCCATGCTCAGCTGGGAGTCTGCTTGAGATTCTCTCCCTCGGCCCCTCCCCCAACCCCCTCACCCCCCCACACACATGCTTTCTTTCTCAAATGAATAAATCATTAAAAAAAAGATTAATCTTTTCCTTTTTAAATCAGGTATTCATTAGTATTTTTCTAATAATTTAACTTATTAGAAATGAAGGTCCTCACATTTTTCTAAGGTTTAAAATGAATTTTTATCTGAGTAAGACCAAAACAATTAGTTGCTAGTATGATATTTTCTTTACTTTTTTTTTTTTTTTTAAGATTTTATTTATTTATTTGAGAGAGAGAGAATGAGAGAGAGAACACATGAGAGGGGATAGGGTCAGAGGACGAAGCAGACTCCCTGCCGAGCAGGGAGCCCGATGCGGGACTCGATCCAGGGACTCCAGGATCATGACCTGAGCCGAAGGCAGTCGCTTAACCAACTGAGCCACCCAGGTGCCCTTCTTTACTTTTTTTAGGGATTCATTTTTCTAATAATATATTTTTATAAAAGTTTGGTGTAGCTCCTAAGAATATATTTAAGTAAATAGAATATTTTGGGGGAAAAAAAAAGTTAATCATATTAGTCTTGTGGCTAGGAAATACCAATTAATTAATTGTTATAGTCAGTGTCCAGCTGAGACTCTGGTACTGGAAAATTTTTTGGGGACAAGAAAAAGAGACCAGTGCTTAATTAATTTGCAATATTAAATTTGCTTTTATGTTGTTATACCAGATTATGAGACAAACTTGTGTTTTGGGGGCTGTTGATAGACTTGGCCTTACTGGATTGACATGCATTATTATAGAGTAGAGTATTTCAGGTAAGCAAGTAATGGTATAATCAGGAAAATAGCAATTTCTAATCTTTTTCTTAATTCTTAAATTCTTTTTTTTTTTTCTTGGTTTTAGGTTATGGATGATGAATCAGATGAAAAAGAAGCAAACTCACCTTAAAGTAATTAGAATTTTCTTTGGGCCCAGCAGTTGGACTTATTGATAATATATACCAAGCTTTTATTATTAATCTGCTAAGGAACTTGAGGATTAATAAAATATGCCCCTTTTTTGGAGACTGATATATAAACATTGCAATATTTGCTTTACCTCATATGAGTTATTTATAACATCCTGAATCATCCTCTGTACATGTGGATTTTATCCAGGGATATTTTAATGTTTGTTCTTTATTTCTCATGGTTCCTTCTTTGCATAATGTGTGAAGCAGTTCATTTTCCCTCATTTAATTTATTTACTTTTTTTATACAGAAGTAAATGAGGAGAATGCTTATAAAAATACTTTAAAATGGCTTAGCTTTTTGTGAAATATTTGAAACTATCTTTACTGGATTTTTATCTTGTTAAAAAAAACTAAACCATTTCTGGCTTAAAAATGGTATCTGGTTAGGGGTGCCTGGGTGGCTCACTAGATTAAGTGTCTGACTTGATTTCGGCTCAACTCATGATCTGAGGGTTGTGAGAACGAGCCCCACTTTGGGCTCTGCACTGGGCGTGGAGCCGGCTTAAGATTTTCTCTCTCCCTCTCCCTCTCTCCCCCTTCCCCCAAAAAAGTAGTCATAATGCTGAAAACTAATAAAAGAACCAAGTTCCAGAACGTAGACAGAATTTCCATTGGTAGAAAACACAGCAGGCTGAATTGAGGGAAAAGCTGCCTTAGTATGCTCAGGCTTTATTTTTTGAAGCAGAATCTCTAAAAAAAAAAAAGATGAGAAATTGCTTTGGTTCTTCTTCCACTGGCTTTTCCCGACTCAGAGATTTATAATCCGTGCCATGCCAGAAATTTGGTCAGTTATCTTTCTACCATAGAGGTACTGCCTTTTCGAATACCCAACATAGTAAATTACCCTTCTCTCTCATTTTCTATAATATTCAGAGACAGTAGTTCACAGACAATATCATGATAAGAGGGAAATAGCAGTGGTACATTGTATTTCTGGAATTCTGGTTCCCAAAAGTATCGATATTAAGATAGGGTTGGAGGGGCACCTGGGTGGCTCCGTGGGTTAAGCGTCTGCCTTCAGCTCAGGTCATGATCTCAGGGTCCTGGGATTGAGCCCCAAACTGGGTTCCCTGCTCAGCGCAGAGTCTACTTGTCCCTCTCCCTCTACCCCTCACCCCTGTTTCTGTGCATGCTCTCTCTCTCTCTCACTCTGCTCTCCCTCTCAAATAAATAAAATCTAAAAAAAAAAAAAAAGATAGCGATGGAAACAGGAAGAACTCCAGGATTTGTAAATGCTGGGATTTAAAGTTTATATGTTTGTCCTTTGGTTCATAGAACCAGACAGTGGGGTTGGAGAATTTGTTCCCTAAGCTATTATAGATGAATTCAGGTCAGACTCTGGGAATTGCTTTGTAGACTAGACACATTAACCTGCCCTTAAGAAGCTACAGGAAATTGAGATGAGGAGATAGAGTTAATGACAAGTCTTGGGTATGGCCATGAAATAAGTGGCTGAAGTGGGGAGTGAATTAGATTCTTGGAGGAAAGGAAATCGTGGAACTGAGAGGCCAAGGTATTGGGAAGATTTTCTGCAAAAGGGAGCAGCCATGAGAAACAGGAGGAAAGGTGGGGAAGATCTTCCTAGACATACAGAGCAGTGTAAACAGAATCTGGAAGCTGTGAAATGTATTTGGGAACTGCAAGAAGCGAAGTACGGCCTGAGTGTAAAGTGAAAGTCCTTCCCTGGAAATGGTACAGAAGCAAACAGTGGGCTGAACAGAGTGCTACAGAATCTAGTGGTGGAGGCCCTTTCAAATATCATTTCTTTTTTAAAGATTTTATTTTTTTGAGAGAGAGAGAGCACAAGCAGGGGGAGTGGCAGAGGGAGAATCAGACTCCCTGCCAATCTGGAAGCCCTGTGTGGGGCTCAATCCCAGGACCCTGGGATCATGACCTGAGCCGAAGGCAGACACTTAACCAACTGAGCCACCCAGGTGCCCTGTCAATTATCATTTGTGATGTGACCAGGGAAGGTAGATCCCACCTCAGGGGATTAATTATAACTAATCTCAACCAGTCATTTTGACTCCTTTTCTCTTTGCCAGTCATTAGTTTAGGTGTGGGCATAAGACCCAGCTCTGGCCAACGAGCTGGAAGAGAGGGTCTACTGGAGTGTTTTTAAAAGATTTTCTTCCCTGATTAAGAGAGAGAGTTAATCTATGTAAAGAGGGCTCTTTTCCCCTCGATTCTTTTCTTTCCTGTTTGGTATGCTGTAGAATGAAAACTTAATGTCAAGGCTATGACAGTCAACTTAAAATCATGATGAAAAGCCAGTCCACTGAGAATGGCAAAGAAGAAGGAAACAAGGCCTGGATCCTTGAGGACATTATTGACTTTTGAGCTAGCCCGGGAACCACCCATTTTCAGAATATCATGTGAGATAAGAGGTTTCCTTGTTTTGAACAACTACTGTTGGCGGGTGCTGTCACTTGAAGCTGATTGCCTTCTAACAAAGAGCCTTGGTAAATCATGGAGGAGTTGGTACATTAATTTTACTGCTTTTTTTATTTGTGGCAGATGGTGCCAAATACCAATCTTAAAATGAACACAATATATTTTTAAATTAATTGAGCCACTTTTTTGATCAAAAGTTAATTTAGAAGGTGTAGTTTAATCAGGTAAAAGTTTTTACTTTTGAATTTTTTAATTATACTTTATTTTCTCCTATACGGTCCACAAAAAAGGGAAGTAATCATTCACATTAAGTTGTGTTTGGTAAAAACAAAAATTAGTCCCCCAAAATGTATAAAATCTTGCAAGTATTATTGGAAAACCCTTTATGAACATGGGACATTTGAAACTAAGATTATTGGCCAAGAGTCAGCCAAACACTTGGAGGATTTTTTGCTAATGAGAATTAGGATGAAGCGCTATCCAGAATGACAAGGAGTAAAATATTTAAAAATAGCAAACTTTCATTGGCATTCACTATGTGACAAACACTATTATAAGCACCTTACATTTATGAAGTCATTTAACCCTATGAGATCGGTAACTGTTACTGTCCCCATGAGGCACAGGGAGAAGTACGTTTTCCATTGCCATACAACTTCAGTGGAAAAGCCAGGAATATGAACCCTGGCATTCTGGCTGCAGACCCTATATTTTGTCTTAAGGGGATTAGACCCACATACCCCTCCTGAGTATTCTTACCTGATGGGGGAGAGCATTCCTTGCCTTCATAGGTGCTGCTTTCTAGTGGGCCAAAGTCTTCCATCTTTTATTTGCTCCTGACTTTAATGAGCCAAAGCAGTGGTATGTGCATATGTGTCCTTCCCCCCCACACCACCACCCTTTTTCCAGCAGTAGGAAGCTAGCTGCTCTTCAGTCCAGTGGGAATTTATATCTTCTTGGGAAAACCCAGCTTTATACTCCATTTCCCCACAACAGTTATCTATGCAATCTTGACAGGGTTCTTGTAGGCTATGCAGAAATGCCTTTGTATCACCTGAAAGAAACTAGGAAATCGTATTTTTTTTTCCTGTCACCTTACACTTCTAGTGATCTTTCAGCTCTAGGCAGCTCCATGAATGGTCTGCTTTCATTCCAGCTCTGATCACATCCTACAGAACAGAAATAGTAGATAGGACCAGTTAATCTCATGGTTTCCTATTTGGGGACAATTTCTAGGCAGTAGAGTGAGTTTCCTTCTAGCAGAGCTAGAAAACTCTGCCCTAGGTTCTGCCTACTGGGAAAAGTTGGAGGCACTGCAGAGAGGAGTATAGGGGAATATCCTAATTCTAGTGGGAGTCCACATCCTTTGTTCCTAAGCTTGAGGTTTCCTGGTGGGGCAGTCAAGGCTGTGTTCATCTGATGTAGTGGGCATCTTTTGTTTGTGTCTTCCAGGTGTCCCTTCATTTTTTAGCAACACCTTCCCCTTTCCTTTGAGGAAAAGGAGTCTACGTGGTGCTGGGGGAACTTGCTGGCTCTCTTGTTGGCTCTGTGTGCCTCTGATGACTCCATGTGGTGCTGGTCGAATTGTCTAACCACAGTGTCCTGCCTTCTGCCACACGAATGAGTGGGGCATAGGAGTCTGCATTGGACCCATCCGAATCCTTGCCTAGAATATGAAAAGTGAGGATGGAGGAATAGCCTCTCTCCCCTTGGACTGCAAACTATAAAGATGTGATTCCAGAGGTGTTTGAGGGTCATTTCCCTGTGCATAAGGTCAGGGAGAGAGAATCAAAGGGAGTTCTGACAATACCGTTTGTGTCCCTGGATACAGGTGTGCCTGAAGCTGTACCCCTGTCCTTTCCAATGACATTAGCCAATAAATCCCCTCTGTAGCTACTTTGAGTGGATTTCTATTCTTTGTCATTAAAAGCTCTATCCTTTAGAAATTTAAAACAAATTCATATATTCAGCATTGAGAAAATCAGTAAGATCAACATTAAGTAGATGTATTAAGGTTCTCCAGAGAAACAAAATGAATTGTATCTATTTATCTAAGTATTTATTTCAAGGAATTGGCTCATGTAATTATGGAGGCTGGCAAGTCTGAAATCTTCAGGGTGGGCTGTGAGACTGGACACAAGGGAAGAGCCAATGTTGCAGTTGAAGTCCAAAGGCTGAGTGCTGCCTAATTCCTTCTTGCTCCAGGGAGGTCAGTCTTGTGTTCTATTCAGGTCTTCAACTGATTGCGTGAGGCCCACCTGCATTATAAAGAGCAATCTGCTTTACTCAAAGTCCACTGGTTTAAATATTAATCTCATCCAAAGTACACTAACATCCAGAATAGTGTTTGACCAAATATTTGGGCACTGTGGCTCAGCCAAGTTGATACATAAAATTAACCATTATAGAGGGCAGAGTTTGCTTTTATCTTATTTCTGATTCCTTCTTCCATATCTTGGCCACTTCTTTCTGCATTATCATACTCAATTCCACATGCCCTTATGTTGTCCCTTTTTTGACCAGTGTCATCAACCAAGGTGATCTGTCCAGATCTGCCTTCTTTCTGATTTCAGAATCAACTTCATCTGCATCAAAACTCTCATTTCTTCAGTGACCTTTTCATACCTGGTATCCAAATGAAAATTATATGTAGTGTCACTGTAAAGTGTTAATAGAAGATAATGACTTACTGTAGACCTCCTGGGGGAAGGCAAGGTGCTCTGCCTCAAATATAGAAATACAGATAAGAGTTTAGACAATGTGATAGGTAAGGAGTGGAGGTAATTTTGGACAAAGGAACTTTGTGGTCCCCTTCTAATCCCATTTTGTGATTAGTTCTCTATAGTCATGCCCTATTTAACATAGAGTTACCTTTTTAGTGCTTCCTTTCAAAAAAGAGCACATGCAAAGATGAAAAAGCATCGTAGTCCATTCATAGGGAACTAGTTCAATATAGCTAGACCATAAGATGATTGCTTGAGTAGAGTAGTGGGAAATGATGCTGATAGAACCGGCAGGAATGAAATCCTGGGTAACTGTGTGTGTGTACATAGGAGTCTGGACTTAATCCTGCAGCTGAAGGGTACCCACTGAATTGGAAGCAGGGAGAAACAATCAGATTTGTGTTTTTAAAGGTCATTTTGGTGTGAAGGTGTATAGGATGAATTGGGATGGTGGTGGAACCAGAGGGGTTCACTGAAGGGGTCTTGCTGAGGCCCTGACTGGTGCCTTTTATTCTTGTGTTCATTTCTTCCATCTCATAGGCCTTAGTAGCTCCTTCTGTTTCTTCTTCCTTTGATACTTACCACCATCTTCTCTGCCCACTGGGGTACATTTCTCCACAAGACTCCCTAAAAATTGGGACATTTGTATCCCTGCTCCCCATATTCTTGTTACGCACAGGCCTTTCTTTTTTAATTGAAATATAACGGACATATATTAGTTTCAGGTTACAACAGAATGATTGGGTATATGTATATATTGCATAACAATCACCACAATAAGTCTTGTTTACACTCATCACCAAACATAGTTACAATTTTTTTCTTATGATAAAAACTTTTTAAGATCTACTCTCTTAGCAACTTTCAAATATACAATGAAGTATTATTAACTATAGTTACCATCCTGTTCATTACATTCCCCAAACCTATAACTGGAAGTTTGTATCTAGGCATTTTTTATTCTAATAATTTTATTGCTATTTGTTATTGGAATTCAGGTAAGGGATAACAAAAATTACAAACATGAGGACATTTAAAAATCTTTTTTTTTTTAAGATTCTATCCATTTATTTGAGAGAGACAGAAAGAGTGTGCGTGGTGCACACCCAAGTGGGGTGAGGGGCAGTGGGAGAGAATCTTTAAGTAGACTACCCCATGAGTGGGGAGTCCCACATGGGGCTTGATCCCACGACCCATGAGATCACAACCTGAGCCGAAACCAAGAGTCTGAGGCTCAACTGACTGAGGCACCCAGGTGCCATCCCCCTGCCCCCCATTT
The DNA here is from genome assembly GCF_002201575.2 of Neomonachus schauinslandi. Lineage (NCBI taxonomy): Eukaryota > Metazoa > Chordata > Mammalia > Carnivora > Phocidae > Neomonachus > Neomonachus schauinslandi. The sequence continues at coordinate 52,452,379 of NC_058412.1, forward strand.
AAAAATTTTATAAAGCTATTTTAATTACAGTTCCTTTTCTTTAGAAATGGCAGCTGGAAACCCTAATGGCCTTCTGCCCATCAGGCTGTATGGCATGGAGGAGACAGAGCCATCAGGTTTAACCGGACAAATCTGTGAACAGAGAAATGGACTTAAAGAGATGATGACACCATCCTTACCATCATTCCTTTTTTTTTTTTTTTTTTAAAGCTTAGTTAGTTCAGAACTTTTGATGAGGAGAGAAAATCCTTTCCATTTCTTCAGATGTTTGAATTAGACCCAGATGTCCCCTTTCCTTTACAGATCATTTATTTTATTCTCCAGCCCCTATTCCCAAAGGTCCAGCTAAGGCAAAGCTCTATAGAGACGGGGGTCAGACAAACAGAATTCTTTCATATTAGTGTCTTGACTGGAGCATAGTTATAAAGGGCTCTTTGTTGCATTGGGTTGGGAAAATATTGACTTTGAAAGTTTCTCTCAACCTCCTCCTTGCCATACATCCTGCTGGGCAGAAGGCCATCGGCCTTCTAGTTGGTATATCTAAAAAAAATGTGGAACCCACAGTATTATTAATTATAATCACCAAGGAGTCAAAGTGTGATTCCAGTGTTTGAACAACACCTTTGTGCACTGCTAGCAAACCTGATGATGCCACAAAGAAAGTGACAGCAGTAGCACCAAAGTTCTCACGCTCAAACTAAAATACCATTGAACCCCTTGCTTTCCTCCTCTCTTTGTTACCTTGACTCCTTGGCAATATCACTGCAGTCTTACTAGAAACTCTTAGATGAGGGTTCTGAGGCCAAGATGTACATCCACAGTCTCTTGCCTCTTGAATTAAGAAATGTGTTGTCGGGGTGCCTGGGTGGCTCAGTCATGAAGCGTCTGCCTTCGGCTCAGGTCATGATCCCAGGGTCCTGGGATCGAGCCCCGCATCGGGCTCCCTACTCAGCGGGAAGCCTGCTTCTCCCTCTCCCACTCCCCCTGCTTGTGTTCCTGCTCTCGCTATCTCTCTCTCTGTCAAATAAATAAATAAAATCTTTAAAAAAAAAAATGTGTTGTCTATTAACAAACAGCTCACTTTTTTTAACTTTGCTCTGGGGACATTTAGGGGCTTAAGGGCCTAAAATATTAAAGGGCTCTTAGGTGATAAATACTTCTATTAGTTAAATGTAACATTTTTCTAGCCTCTCTTTGAGGCAAGTAATAAAAAGCATTTATTTTTTCCCTCTAAGAAAATCTGAAAAGCCCTTCTTTCGTTCACTTGATCATATACCCAGTCATAGGAAGTCAATTCCACTAATATGGCTTTTTTCACTCCTTCAAAAACATTTTTTAAAAAATTTTATTCTTTTATTTTTTTTAAGTACTCTCTACCCCCAATGTGGGGCTCAAACCCATGACCTTGAGATCAAGAGTCGCATGCTTCACTGAGTGAGCCGGCCAGGTGCCACAGAAACATTTTGATCTGTTATTTTGTGCTAGGGTTTATACTAGGTGTTAGGTATGCAAAGGCTTGTTCTAGCCTCAAGAAACAGCCTAGGAGGGAAATACACACACACAATGTCAGAAGTATATTGATTTAAAGGGGGCAGGTCAAAGAATGAGAGCTTAATCCATGTCCCTAAGTCTGTCTAGGGAGAAAAAAATAGGTTTTTCCCAATGGGGTGGGGATTCCACGAAGAGTAACTAATGTGTACAAAATATTTGAGAATGTTGGCGCAGTAGGGAAACGGGAAACGGTGTAGCGTTGTTGGAGTGTAAAGGGCTGGAAGGTGGGGTAGGAAGACAGCAATCGTGTGAGGTAAGCCCAGATAACTAGGGTCAGAAGTCCATGCCATGTTCTGTATGCCAATCAAGTTTTTATTTGATCCTAATCTAGAGCCATTAATAGTTACGATAACTATCTACATTTGACTAAAGATACCATTTAAATCTTCCTAGAGCAAATGCTTGGATAATAAATTCTCAGAAACATCATCTCTCTCTGATTAAGTCTCTCTTGGCAGGAGTGGTGCATTAATTCACAGAATGAATCGTCAGTGAGTCAAATGTACGGCTGTCAAATCTGGGCAATTCCTAGTCTTCTCAGGTGGGCCATCAGAAGTCCGGGCCAGAAGTTTCACAAGCCCAGGAGCACAGTGTTGTATCGTTGAGCTTTACCTTCCCCCCACCCCCGAATCCGCTCTGCCAAAATCTGGGGGTTAGGGAGGCAATGAATGGGAGTGGGGTGGGGTGCGGAGGGCGTTAGAGGCCAGGCATATTACACAGAGCTTAAGTCCGGAACTGAATTGCCTGTCACCAGAAAGACTGGACGAACCTGAACGGCGCTTTACATCAAGAATTTTGGTTTCCCTTTCCTCCCTACCTCATTCAGTTTTCTTTGCAATTTTTCTTCAGCCTTATGTCCCTTTCCAGCCTGACTTGTTTATTTGTTCCCCAGAACCCCCTTTTCAGGCCTCCCTCTTTCTTCCCCCTTTCTCCGCTGCTTCGTAGCCTGGGGCCTTGGGTTGCATTGGGCGCGTGCTCCAATGCTATTTGCTTTGCTGACAATTCCATCCTCCTCTTTCCTTAACGTTCCGTCTTTCCCTGCCAGCCGCCGAGTTTCTTCCTCCCCCACGGCGTGGTTCCTCCAGCTGCTCGCCCGGGGGCCGGGCAGCTCCAGGAACCCCAAGCGGATGCGGCCGCCGACTGCTGCCACGTCTCCGCCGCCAGCAGGCCAGCGCCTGCGTGGGCTCGAGGGCGGTGCGGGGCGGTGCGGGGAGGCGGGAGCTGCGCGTGAGCGGCACGGATGCGGCCCAATGGGATCCGCGGGAGGCGGCGGCGGCGGCGCGCTGCGCGCCGAGGGGCGGGGCCCGTCGGCAGTTGCTGGCGAGCCCGGGAGGCCGAGAAGGCTGTCGTTCCTTCGGCCGTCGCATCCCCGAGGGAGTCGTGTTGGCTTGCCCCGGGCCCCCAAGCTCGCCGATCGCCCCCGAGGCTCGTGTGTGCGCTCCCGACCTCGCCAGCCGTTCGCCGCTCGCCCGCGGACCGTGCCTTTTGCATCATGTGCGGTAAGGGGGCTGCGGGCGGGGGGCGTGTTGCGGGGCGGTGCTGGGGTGCGGTGCGGGCGCCGCCGAGGCCGGAGGCGCTGGCGGGAGCCGGAGTGTGAGGGTGTGAAGTCTGGGTGCTGGGTGCGGAGGCCGGCCTCTGCGAACGGGATGGGGGTGGTGGACCTAGGAGGGCACCTGAGAGGAGGGCGGGCTCTAGAGTGGATTTGGGGGGCCAAGGGGGGCGGTTTTTCGCGGAGAAGGGAACCAAAATGTAGATAGATGTCTTGGAAAAGGAGAGAGGGCCGAGGGAACTGAGGTGTGGAGCGGTTTGCCTTCAAGAGTCCGTCAGGTGAGTGAGGCAACCTGTGGAACATCAGGTGAGATCGCTTGAACTTATCTTCCTTTCTTCCAGGTTTTATCTTTTTAAAAATACTTATTTTTAGTTGCTTTCTTTCGGGCAGGCCCAATAGAAACAGAACTATATACAGCTGGAATGACAGTGGCATTCCACATAATCTTACTTCCTGCCACCCCCTGTCTCAACAGAAACCATTGCTAATCAATAACTTGGTGAATGGGCTTAGACCTAATCCTGTGGTGGAAGAGGCCCGAAAGTGACCATAACATGCGTTATCACGTGCACCCATTTAAAACACCTATGAACAATGTTGGTCCACATTTAATAAATGTTTTACCAAGAGCAGTTAGAACATATGTCCTTTTATTCCATGTTTCAGGACTTAGTAGTTTTAATATTCCCTAAAACTGTTAGTAAAGGGGATTGTCAGAATTATATCTGAAATGATTGATAAACTCCAAAATAGGTATTTACTTGGCCATTGTTGGTGGAAAGTATTCCTGCACTTTTACTGAAATTTACAGCTAACCTTACACCTGGAAGAAGGAACGTTTTTTTAAGGGAAGTAGGCTTGTAATAGAATTGAAGCTATCTGGGAAACTTATTCTTCACAGCCTTTTGCAAGAATATCCTGGGGGGAAGTGGCTTGTACTCATTAGTGTATATTTTTCTTGTATTTAACTTTATGATAATTTCAGCTTCTGAAAATGAGCAGGTTTAAGTTTAGAGTAGCTTAAAAAAAAACACTCAAAACAGAAACATCTATAAATAGTTTCTGGAATTATTAGATTAGAGCCGACTTTGGAATCAGTTATACTTTTGCTGTGCCTAGTTAGTAGAGTGGTTTTGAAAAACATTATTTAGGTTGTAGCTGCAAAGTAGTGAATTTGCAAACTGGTTAATCCCCAAGATGCTTCATTTGGTAATTAACTTTTCCTGAATGATGAGGTGTGTGCCTAGTTAAGTACGTGGCTTTCTGGTTGCGGGTCATTTCCTCTTCTTCTTCATCTTGTTTCAGGAAAAAAAAAAGTACCATAAAAGAAAAAATCAGATTTGCTTTAGAAAGGTTCAGATAAGGGTGAGGCTTTGGGGTGGAGACTAGATAAGTAGGAGTTTTCACGCAGCCAACATCCCCATTTCATAGAGTTTTACTGCTGAGGAAACACACCAGTTATAAAGAAATAGTATTTGAAACATTTCCAAGGTCCTGCTTTTAACCCAGAACAGTTTTGCATGATTCCAGGAATAGAGTTCAGAATTTATTTCCTCTTTAATGTAAATTCTGAAACTTAACTGTTAAAAGAATGACATTTCTTTTCTTTTTTTTTTTTTTAAGATTTTATTTATTTGACAGAGACACAGCGAGAGAGGGAACACAAGCAGGGGGAGTGGGAGGGGTGAAGCAGGCTCCCCGCTGAGCAGGGAGCCTGATGCGGGGCTCGATCCCAGGACCCCGGGATCATGACCCGAGCCGAAGGCAGACTCTTAACGACTGAGCCACCCAGGCGCCTCTGACTTATTTATTTTCTTCCCATATCTCAATCATTGAAATAAAATTTCTAGGCAGAGGAAGTGAGTGGGAATGAGATTAGATAGGAAAATTTAGAGGTTTACCTTCTTTTTCATTTTAATTTAATTCCAGTGTAGTTAACACAGTGTTACATTAGTTTCAGGTGTACAGTGTAGTAATTGAAGGATTCCATACCTCACTCAGGGATCATCATGGACAAGTGCCCTCCTTAATCTCCATCACCTATATCACCCATCCCGGACCCATAGAAGTTTACCTTCTGATTACCTGCTGCCTATTCCAAGTTTTTCTAAAAGATTATTTTGTTTCAACACTGTACAGTGTTGAAACAGAAGAATGAAGGCAGAAAATTCTGTGATATGCTTTTTCCAATCAGATATACTGATAAAACTGTCATAATGTTTACCAGCTTATGTTGGGATGTTAATAGTGTTAATCAGGAAAAAAAAGATTCTGCAGTCAAGTAAATTTGGGAAGCAATAGATTAAACAGTGTTGAACTGGCTTTTTTTTTTTTTTTGGAAGGTTTCTTGGAACCTTTAGTGGGCTAATAAGTGTTGTAAATCTCCCAGAGAAGAAGAATAGTGTGCCTGTTTTCCAAATTTATTTTATCTTCCTCTTCCTCTTGGTTCTTTAGAATACACTTTGTCCTTTTTTGTTTGTACTACCTTTTGTTTTGGTGAGAGAATGGCAAGTCACTTAAGCTACCCACAGCTTTTAACAGATTGTACTGTTGTGGGTTTTTTTGTTTTTTGTTTTTTTTTTAATAAATGTAGGGTTATACTGTTCTTTTTTTCTTTTGATTTTTTTTATTATTCAAAACTGCATTTTTAAATTTAGCTTTCTGACTCTGTGCTTGTTCCTTCAACACGTTCAAAACACTGTTCTCCTCAGTAAGCCCAGCATGCCTGATCCAGTCACTGACACAACACACATGGAATCACCGCAGTCTCTACTGATGTGTTTTTTCCGTCTTAGACAACCTCATAAGAACTGTAAGTCTCACAGCACAAATGCCTCGAAAGTTGGCCTGGGCACATGCCACATGTGGATTTTGGTGCTTTTCCGACCTCCTTGGTATAAAGGTAAACAGTTCTATTACCAGGGGTTTGGGACAGCCTAGTTTTGTTAGAGGCTGTATTTTGGACAGCCTGTGATGGTATGTCAAACATGGGACCATTCTTGGGGCGCCTGGGTGGCTCAGTCGTTAAGCGTCTGCCTTCGGCTCAGGTCATGATCCCAGGGTCCTGGGATCAAGCCCCGCATCGGGCTCCCTGCTCTGCGGGAAGCCTGCTTCTCCCTCTCCCACTCCCCCTGCTTGTGTTCCCTCTCTCGCTGTGTCTCTGTCAAATAAATAGATAAAATCTTTAAAAAAAAAAAACAAAACAAAAAAACATGGGACCATTCTGAATGCCTCTAGACATTGTCCCTGGAAGAGCGGGTATACCCTCTGATCCAATGGTGTATATAAATGGAATTTTTGTAAATGGAGCCATTACAAAATGGAAATTTTGTAAATGGAGCTATTTAAAAGCAGTAAGGGAGCTTATAATTTAAAAGTATCCTGAAATGAATCCTTAAAAAGATTTTTGTAATAATACTATCTAATAGCTTTGGAGGTAATTGAGGGATGCTGAGGCTGGCTACTAGGATAAATCGTAAAACCAATTCTATTAACATATCCTTGGAAATCATACTGGATATAAAGTAGTTGTGAAAGAAAATAATTTATTGCTTAATAAGTATTTCCTGAATTGTGTTCCCTGGAAAGAGAGAAGTTAATAGGTGCTGGTTATGAGCAATAGAAGGTGGGAAAGAGTTTTATAACACAAGTGTGGGAAATTCTGCTTTTGGAGATTCACAATTAGCAAGATTAAAGTTTCTAGAAAGTTCTACAAATAAACCTGTTAACTTTAACTCAGTATTTCTTAAACCTTTAATTATGGAACATTTCACCTTATCCCTATTTAGCATCCTGCAAAATAGTGTTCTCTTTCTGTGGTTTAGGAATTTTTTTTTGTTTGTTTGTATGTTAAGAGTATGTTTAATTTTATAAAGGAATTTTTGACTGTACATTTCAAGTACCTAGAAAGCATTAGAAGATATTTGAAGTGATGGCTTTATATAGTTGGTGCTTTGTCCTTTGGAGAGATGACTAACATAAGGGAATTGCCTTCAAGGAATTGCTGTCTGGTTGAAGGAAACCGTGAATACGCAGGTGCAACACAAGGCATGCAACAGGTGTGAGTGTTAGTAGGCATTTCTTGTTCATTGTTCATTGCCATGTTATGGTCTACAAGTGGGTTGAATAGAAATTCAGAGACTAGTTAGGGGAGGAATGTTCCAGGTAATGGGGCAGTACCTTTTTTTTTTTTTTAAGTAATCTCTACACCCAGTGTGGGGCTCGAATTTAATAATCCCAAGATCAAGAGTCGCATGCCCTGTGGACTGAGGCAGCCAGGCGCCCCAGCAGCAGTACTCTTAGGTTGAGGAATAGTGCCAGCTGGTAGAGAATTAGTGCACTGTGAGAGATATCATTGGTGGCATTTACCCAGCAGTGAATGGAGGCAGAAATAGGTTGAGAACTGTTGCCATGGGGTTTGAAAGAAGAAGTAAAAATTCCAGGAAAAGGGGCCAAAGAGCAGTGATTAGAGGCAGAAGAGTTCCAAAGTAGTTTATTGACTTGGACAGAATCTACAGAAGTAGAAGATCATTCATATTTAATATTGCAGAGAGAAATTAATTGCATTTGGCTGTAAAGAAATGATTAGAGAAGTTGAATATATGAAGGCAGAGGAACCTGAGTTTGTGTTGAGGAGGAGGGCATGCATACCAGCAGAGGAGGGAGTATTGTGGAACTGAGGTCCCCTGATAGAGTTGAAAAGTTGAGTTCTAGAGCTGTGGTTCTTGACCTATAAGCTGTGAAGTTATTATTGGTTTTCACTGATTGATTCATACTCTAAGCATTGTCTGTAAAGTTGTACAGAAGTTGTTCTAGATCACTGGATAATTAAAAATTCAACCCACGATTGTGTAGGATCCTCAAAATATTTTGATGTAATAAAAGGTTCTGTTTTTAGACAGTTGAGGAATCACTTATCAAGAGTTACAGGTAGGAGAGACTGGCTTCAAGGAATAGTGTGTGAGATATATTTCTTTATTTTGAGCTCATAGTGAAGGATAAGGCACCCTGGAGTGGGTTTGCCCAGAGGGAGGGCCCTGTGCCTTAGATGTTCCAGTGGTGTCTGGTGAGCTCTTTTTGGCCCTTGAAAATCCAGGGGAGAGTGTTGTGGATCTCTCACCAGGCTGTATCTGTATCCACAGCATGTCTCCAGGGTGAACAGCCTCTGGCATGTTGGAACAATGTAGGAAGGGTGAGAGGGTATATACTGTTAAGATGAAAATGAAAGCTTCAGTTCTGTGAGAATCTACCAGAAATTGAGAAACTGGGAAGAGAGACATGGAGTAGTCTAGATTCTAGTTTTAGAATAATATCTGGGGAAGTTTGAAAGTTGGACAAGCAGTGAATTAATAGGATTGGCCAGCAGTTGGGAGGGCCCGTACAAAAGTGGGCCTGAAATGGATGGATGGACTTGAAGTGGATGGACTCTGATGTAGGCCTGCTCAGGGACTCGAGAGTAAGAGCATGGTGGGCCCAGAGGGGCTGACTTGTCAGGATGCTGAAAAGTTGTGGTCCGATGGGATTGGTTAGATGGAAGTGGGAAAGATGGAGTGTTTGAAGGGTTGTGAGCAGGAGGTGCATGCTTTTTCTCAGGAAAGAGGATGCCGTAGGTAGGCTGTGAGGGAGTGTGTAATTAGAGATGTCAGGGTTTGAACAGTGCTTTGAGTTCCAGAGTGTTAAATGTGCAAGAGAGAAGGGTTACGGAGCTCCTTCCAGTGGCAATGTGTATTTACAACAAAGTAGGGGACACTTGAACCAGCATTTATAAATAGGGAAAAGATTTTAAATAATTAAAAAACACTAATAATTGAAATTCCTCATTGTGTCACTCTAAATGTTATAATTTTTTCTTGGTGTTTTTAGGATTGTAGAAAACATAATCTCAGTATTTCCTGTTTTTAAAGGAACCTTGTGTGTAGGATATGCCTCCATGATTAGAGTATTGAATATGTTTTATGATAAGCATCAAGTTTTGATGTGTATACGTTTAATTGCAGCATTGTTTGTAATTACAAAGAGTTAGAAAAACCTCAACAGGAGGGAAATGATTAGGTAAAATAAATCTATTATGGAGTAGTACGCAGCCGTTAAATAGAATAAGGTGGATGTGTATATACTGACATAAAAAGATATCCAACATTTTAAGTAAAAGAAACAATATATATAGAGTCATCACATTTATGTGTTAAAAAAAAGTGCCCTCTAAAACTATGTACATCTAGCTTTATATATGAATAGTTAAAGGACTGTACATATACGTAGGTTCATAGCTGAAGGATTGGGACAGTTTGTGTGGGATTAACAGTAGATACCTCCCTTGTATGGAGATGGAAAAAAGATAGAAAAAGGAGAAAAAGGAGATTTTCACAATTTTTTAAAGAAGATTTTATTTATTTTATTAGAGAGAGAGCACACAAGCTGGGGGAGCAGAAGGCAGAGGGAGAGGGAGAAGCAGGCTCAATCCAGAACCCTGGGATCATGACCTGAGCCACAGGCAGACACCTAACCAACTGAGCCACCCAGGTGCCCCAGATTTTCACAATTTATTCGATAGCATTTGTGTAATTTGAATCTTTAAAGATGATAATGAATGAAATAGAACTTGCATTATAAGAAGAATTTAAAAATGAAAGTTAAGTGGCATTGCAGATGGATTTTGATTCAGAAACTAAAATTTACAGAATGAATTTGAACACTTATCACTGATGAATTACAATGTCTGAGGTCTCAAAATATTGAAGTTGTCAAGGGAAAAATATGTAAAAGTATTCTTATTTACAAGGACATAAATTCAACCAGGCATATGATCTTTAATAATTTAATTAGCTAAGTTGCATTCAGTTTTCATTTCAGGAAGGTTTAATGGCCTTTCAACCAAGTGTGTGTATGATCCAGGTCATGTCTGAATATTTTGTTAGGCGAAGTGCTCATTATTGCTTTCATGTTGTTGAATTTAAGTTGCAGTTTTCCAAGAATGATGCCTGTAGGAGCAAACATCTGCATCATTTAGGGAGATATTTACTTCAAGAATATTCCATTAATAAGAAAACTTACATCCTGGAAGCGTGTGGTGATGTAGAAGTGGAAAATCTCCTGCGCTCTGTACAGCTACTGTGTGTGGTATTGGAGCAATTAACCCAAGAGCTGTAGAGAGTTGATTTTTAGGCTTTTAGTAGTTAACCTGAAGCAGAGCTGTTTATGGGAGGTTTGAGAAGACAAGTCAAAGACCTAAAATGGGGTTCATTCTAGTGATTTCTACTCTAATAAGCACCATTTTGAGTTATGAATGCCTCCCTTGTGAACATGCCCTGCATGCCTGATTGGCTGGTTATTTGCCATTATATTTTCCCAGCTACCCCATGAACACACATAACCCACTAATCTTATTAGGTGCACTGTTTAGGGGTCACGGGTCAACAGTCTTGGCAAGGGGCTGGTCTGTTAAATTGACAGGTTCAGTCTCTTCTTTATCTCTCATTTCTCTAAGCAAGGATGATTTAGATTTATCCCCTCCCCCCCTCCTCCCCCCCCCCCCCCCGTTTTTTCTTCACCCAACTCTGTTACTTTTTCTTAGAAAACTTCTCTACATAGGTTGTCCTTTTCTTCCTTTCAATTCCTCTCTGGCTATATAGGGAGAAATGTTGCTCAAACTTCTTCCTCTGTTCCTCCTCTTCTTTTCTTTGTTCCAAGAGTGAACCAAAAAATGACAGTGATGATTATAGATAATAGTAGTGCTTCCTCTCAAGGAAAAGGCAGGTTTTGAGTTGGAACATGATATATGGTATTTTATTGAATCTAAGATGCCACTGATTGGGAAATGCACCATTATTTTATAGATCAAAAAGAAAGAGAATATGAATGTCTTAAAATCAACACTGTCAATATCTGAAAAAGTATTCTGAAGATGCTTTCAGAATATGATAGGCTAGATGATCTAATTATCTTTACCAGTGACAATTTTAACATCACTAATAAGGGACCTATGGACAATATAAAATGCATACATACATTGTGAATAATTCTTGCTTCCATACTTAACTCAATCAAGTCTTTAGATCTATCTTCCAGTCTACAGGAAATAGAAGGAATAGAGGAATTGGTTAGACTATACTGTGTGGAAACAGTTAGACATAGCCGGAAGGTGAGACATTCAACAAGAAAATTGGCCTCAGCTTACCAGTAAGTCAGTGTCTTGGGGAAAACAGGGCAGTAGGGGAGAGACCATTCTGGATTCAAAGAGACTTTTGAGACATAGCAATCAAATGTGAGGTATGATCCTTTATTATATCCTAGAATGAACAAATCAGCTGTAAAAGACTTTTTATAATAGGGAAATTTTATTTTATTTTTTTAAAGATTTATTTATTATTTGAGAGAGAGAGTGAGCGAGTACAAGCATGAGCAGGCGGGGGGTGGGCAGAGGGAGAGGGAGAAGCAGGCCCCTCACGAAGCAGGGAGCCTAATGTGGGGCTCAAGCCCAGGATCATGACCTGAGCTGGTGGCAGATGCTTACCTGACTGAGCCACCCAGGTGCCCCAGGGAAATTTGAAATATGAACATTGTATCAGGTGGTGGTAGCATTATCTTCTTAGGTATGATAATAATGCAATTTTGCGGGGCACCTGAGTGGCTCAGCCTAAGCGTCTGCCTTTGGCTCAGGTCATGGTCCCAGGGTCCTGGGATTGAGCCCCACGTTGGGCTCCCTGCTCAGTGGAGAGCCTGCTTCTCACTCTCCCTCTGCCTGCCACTCTCTCTTAAATAAAATCTTTAAAAAAAAAAATGCAATTTTGCAGAAAAATGTCCTCAAATTTTATATGTTACTTTGCTTTTATTCTTAACAGAATACAATTGACCCTTGAACAACATGGGGCTTGGGGTGCCTACCCTCACCCCCCTGCAGTGGAAAATCCGAGTGTAACTTTTGACTCCCCCAAAACTTAACTACTCATAGCCATGTGTTGACTGGAAAGCTCACCAATAATATAAAGCTCAACCAAAAACATTAGTACATGTTTTGTGTGTTACATGTATTATATATTGTATTCTTACAAAAGCTAGAGAAAAGAAAATGTTATTAGGAAAATCATAAGGAAGAGAAATACATTTACAACACTGTACTGTATTTATGGAAGAATTCACACATAAATGGACCTGTGCAGTTCAAACCTGTGTTCAAGGGTCAACTGTACTCTGAAAATAATAAGGCTCTTTACCAGGTTTCCAATTTTAATTTGGTAGATACACTGTACACAGAACAAAATCATGTAAATGTTGTAACAAAGAAATGAGGCCCAGAAGTGTAGTGTATATAGGTATTTAAAAAATGTCAAATTCAGCTGGAATAGTTCTAAAGCAATCAGAAGAATTTTCAGAAACTACAGAACATCTAGCAGGCAAGGACTATAGATGTCCTCAAATGTCAGGCAATATGTCGCCCTTGTGCTGTCACTTTCCACTTCCTAGTAATACGTGTTGCTGATCAATCATGGTTTTCCTTCCTGTTTAGGAAATGGGGCCACTGGATCAATGTTTTCTACAGCCACTACCAATTAATAACTTGGTACTTGCTGTGAAACCTATTTTACCGCCTCTCAGTCAAACCCATTCATTTTGCAGAGGGGAAGCCGAGGCAGGGTGGTATGGTGGAAGGTTTGAGGACATACATGAGTTAAAAGAGTCACAGGATTTCTTCAGTGCCAGAGTACTTTATGAGCTAACAGATGTTTAGTGTGAATTTTATTAGTTTCTCAAATAGTTACCATTTTGGAAGTTTGTTTGGAGTTGGGTATTTAGAAGATCCCTTTTGCCATGAAATGATACTCAGGATCTCAAGAGCAGCACACTAAGCCAGTGTAAACCAGAGATTGAAGTTAGAAACAGTATCAAAGTTGAATGCTATTACTGAGTTCCATGTATTGGATATTGTGAATTTAATATTGCATCACTCTGAATTTTCTTTTAAAAAAATGTGTTGAGTCTCTAATTTGTCTTAAGAACAGTTGGTTTTATATCAGCATTTATTTATTTATTTATTTATTTATTTTAAAGATTTTATTTATTTATTTGAGACAGAGAGAATGAGAGAGACAGAGAGCACATGAGAGGGGGGAGGGTCAGAGGGAGAAGCAGACTCCCTGCCGAGCAGGGAGCCCGATGCGGGACTCGATCCAGGGACTCCAGGATCATGACCTGAGCCGAAGGCAGTCGCTTAACCAACTGAGCCACCCAGGTGCCCCGGTTTTATATCAGCATTTAAATTGACTTTTTAAAAATTGTTATTCACTTATTATATTTAATCTTTAGTTCTCCATATGTATTACTTGTACCATCATAATTACATTTCTTAAAAAAAGAGAGATGACTTAGTAGTGAGTTTTCTGGTTTGTGCTGCATTATTGGGATTTGGCAACTCTGGATTTCCTCTTCAGGATTTCCTAGAGCCCCTCAGATGGCAAACAGTTCCTAGCAGTGTAATGTGTTTTATTGTTTAATGACTTTCAAATGAGCTTGGTTGTATCCTCCTTTAGCAGATTATTTAGCTGATGCTCATCACTGTGGTAGAGAGTAGACTAGTTGAGAATCAGTGTTTCATTAGATCATTTATATTACAGTCTTATTTTGGGAGAAGATTCATCTTCTGTGAATTCATTTAATCTGTATCAAATGCCAGTGACCCGTGGTGGGGGAAAGTGTAGACCACGTAGAAGTTTCATTTATAGTCGGGTTATTAGTTGAGTTCATTTTCCAGATATTTATGAAGGCATAGCAGTGACAATAGGAACCACAGCCCTCATGCAGGGTTGTGGTGCTGTGCAAGTGATATGCTTGTGCATGATAACTTAAAAAAATCTTTACAAATGTAAGGCTTTAAAAAAAAAAATGAATGGGGCCACCTGGGTGGCTCAGTTGGCTGAGCGACTGACGCTTGGTTTTGGCTCAGGTCGTGATCTCATTGGTTGTGGGATTGAGTCCTTCGGGGCTCCACACTCAGTGGGGAGTCGGCTTGAAGATTCTCTCCCCGATTCTCCCCCCACTTACTCGTGTGCTTGCTCTCTCAAATAAATAAAATCTTTAAAAAATAAAAATAAATATATGCACAAAATACAGGATTTCTATAGTGTTTGGTCTCATACTGCCTTTTTTGGGAAAGTTCAGACAGTTGTTTTCATTTTGTTTTGGATTGTAGTGTTAAATGTGGAGTTCCTTTTTTTTTTTCTGAAGAGCATGATAGTTTATCTGAAAAAACTGCACTGTATCGATCATGGTGATCATGCACATGATAGCTTTTTGTTGGATATTGACATTATGGTATTTTTTTTTTAAGAATTTATTTATGAGAGAAAGAGAGAGTGAACGTGCACATGGACGAGCAGGGAGGAGAGGGAGAAGCAGGCTCCTGGCTGAGCAGGGAGCCCAATGTGGGGCTCGATCCCAGGACTCTGGGATTATGACCTGAGCCAAAGGCAGTTGCTTAACAACTGAGCCACCCAGGCGCCCCATGCTGCTGTTTTTAAAATGTGGATTTCCTTTACCTGTGTTCTGCCTGTTTGCTTTTCTGGTTCAATTCACATTGTAGTACTAGTCCTTTTATTCTAGTTTTGCTTTTCCAAATAAGTGCTCCTTTTTTATGAATTCTCAATAGGTGTTAACATTTATCATAATAGTTGTTTATCTTTTGGTAGTATCTGGTGAACAAATGATTCATCCAACAAATGCCATTTTCCCTTATGAGGATTATATAAATATTTTAGTCCATTTTCCCCTATTATTAAATTATTTTGGTTGTATTTTTCACATCATTAGTATTTATTTATGTTTATTCTTATATGTTACTGATACCATAATCATTGGAAATGAGAATAATTATTCCATCTGCCTAGTTTTGTAGGGTCCATGTGTTGCTTAAAATACTTATTTCAGAAATGTTTTCCTTTAAACAGTGCTCAGTACATAAAACATAAACCACAAATTTGTTGATTGGTTAATTTTTTTTTTTTGATTGGTTAATTTTTGAAGTTAAATTTTACTTGACAAAGTGGCAGTGATGGAAGATATGTGACTAGCCTTATAAGCTTCTTTGCAAACGCTAAACATTTATTTTGATAGTTTTGCTTCAGTCTTTTATACTAAGGAGAAATACCCCTTTGTAAAAGTTTCACCACCTTTAAATAATTTGAAGTGATAATTTTTCTTTTTTAAAGATGACTCTAGCTTCATATTTCTGCACATCTTAGACATAATTATGCAAATTAGGATTTTTTCATAATTATGTCAATTTTGCTTCATTAGTCATATTTTTTATTAAATATTTGTTCATTTGCAGGTATATTTGCTTACTTAAACTACCATGTTCCTCGCACAAGACGAGAAATCTTGGAGACCCTAATCAAAGGCCTTCAGAGACTGGAGTACAGAGGATATGATTCTGCTGGTATTTCCTTTTAAAAAAATAAAAGTTTTGCATGATTCTTGAATCTAAATAAAGAGGTTTTTTGTATGTTTTAGTTGACTAGATTCTTTAGTAATATCTGTTTTGAGTAAACCTAAAAACAAGAATTTTTGTCCTTTGTCATGTTTAAAGGGTTTATACATATAATTTCAGTAGTGTTACCATTTCTACTACTTCTTAAGGATATCTGACTTTGTTAAGAATGTTACTGTAAAAACATAAATCACCTGGGGCATTTTCATGGTAGAACACAGTTCTTGAAGGCCTTATTTTATAAATTATCTTTTTTCTTTCCTGTAATTTCTTTTTCTCCAAGGATTCCCTGATGTT
Organism: Neomonachus schauinslandi; assembly: GCF_002201575.2. NCBI lineage: Eukaryota > Metazoa > Chordata > Mammalia > Carnivora > Phocidae > Neomonachus > Neomonachus schauinslandi. The sequence goes on from NC_058412.1 coordinate 52,468,257, forward strand.
GGCATATACACTTAACCTGAGATTCTTCTACCTTAAATAAATGACAAAGCAAATAAAAATAACTTTTTGTTAACTTTGTGTTCTACTCTGGCTCCTTTCCTTAACTGTGTCAGGGGTCCCCGCGACCGCCCTTGGTTCCGGTGACTCCCGAGGACGACTGAGCATATAGTGGAACTCATAGCTATGATTTATTACAATAAAAGAACAAAGCAAAATCAGCAAAGGGAAATGGTGCATGGGGTGAAGTCTGGAGGATAATGAGGCACAAGCTTCTGAGAGTTCTCTCCAGTGGAGTGACACAGTGTGTGCTTAATTCCCCAGCCAGTTGTGACAATGTGTGTGAAATGTATATCAGAGAAGCTCATTAGTCACTCAGTGCCCACGCTTTTATTGGAGGCCGGTCACATAGACACCCTCTGCCTAATGCGTACCAAAATTCTAGACTCCCAGAATGGAAGCACATGTTCAGCATAAGCCACATTGTTTGCACAGTTAGGTGCAGTAAGCCATTCTTAATCAGTTAGGTAACCGTCCTGAAATCCAAGTTCCCAGATGCCAACCAGGGGCCAACTTTGCAAGCAGACCTTTCTAAGGAAAATGGTGTCAGGCTTGCTCTGTTAAGTCTTTATTCTTTTTTTTTTTTTTTTTTTTTAAGATTTTATTTATTTATTTGAGACAGAGAGAATGAGAGACAGAGAGCATGAGAGGGAGGAGGGTCAGAGGGAGAAGCAGACTCCCTGCCGAGCAGGGAGCCCGATGCGGGACTCGATCCCGGGACTCCAGGATCATGACCTGAGCCGAAGGCAGTCGCTTAACCAACTGAGCCACCCAGGCGCCCCAAGTCTTTATTCTTGATATGGCCAAATGTAATAGATGTTTGTTTTGTATGACTTTCCTCGGTTAATAGAAAGTGAACTCTTCAGCTCGTTTGTTCTTAAAATTCTCTCCTTCCTTAGCTTCTCTGACAACACATATTCTCTTCCTAACATGCTGATTCTTTTCTGTCTGCTTTGAGGGTTCCTTTTCTTCCACTTTTTGCTTAAATTTTAATGTTCTTTCAAGATTGTTTCCTAGGCCCATTTTTCTTACTTTGTATCTTCATGGGTGAGCTCTGACTTCATCAACCTCCTATATGTCAGTGACTTATAACCCACATGAATTTCCAAGCCGCAGACCTGTATTTCCAACTGCCCTTTAGAAATTTCTTCCTGGAGAAACCATGATGCTGTAAACTTTGCACATCCAGAACTGAACTGAATACACTCCCCATTCTGTTCTTTCTGTGTTCCTTTATTCAGCAATCATTCTACAAGTGAGCCTAGGAGGTATCCTGGACTCAGGCTGCATTCTCACATTGCATCCAGACAGTTCTACCCTCCATATCACTGATCTCTGTCTTCATCACCACCGTTTGGTTCACGTGGCTATAGCTAGATCTTTTTTTTTTTTAAGATTTTATTTATTTGACAGAGAGAGAGCGAGAGCAGGAACACAAGCAGGGGGAGTGGGAGAGGGAGAAGCAGGCTTCCAGTGGAGCAGGGAGCCTGATGTGGGGCTCGATCCCAGGACCCTGGGATCATGACCTGAGCTGAAGGCAGACGCTTAACGACTGAGCCACCCAGGCGGCCCTATAGCTAGATCTTCTGACAGCTGGTTTCTTCTTCTCTTTCTCCCCTTCAGTCTGTACTCTGTTTCCAAAGAGAGTTTTCGAAACATTTTTGCCATGTGATTTCTTGATTTGAAACTACTCAGTGCTTTTCCAGTACCTTCAGGTCACTTTTTCAAATTCTTTAGGAACTTAAGTAGAATTTTGAGAAGTGTGTTTCCTGATGTTCCTTCCTTCTTCCCCTTCTGAAGTGGGTGCTGACCTTCTGTGTTTCTCCATTGTGCTCCAGTTGTCACCCAACCTGTAGGACTTGTTTTTCTTTTTAAACCTGTCGCACTTTTATTATAACTCAAACCCACACTGTGTATTGTAATTATTTTTTCCCTGTCTTCTGAATAGATTGTTAGAAATTTGAGGGAAACAATGGAGTTATTTTCATTTTTGTTTCTAGCAGCTATCGTGTTTCTTTTTTTTTTTTTTTTTTTAAAGATTTTATTTATTTATTTATTAGAGAGCGAGCGAGAGAGAAACAGCATGAGAGAGGAGAGGGTCAGAGGGAGAAGCAGGCTCCCCGCCGAGCAGGGAGCCCGATGCGGGACTCGATCCCAGGACCCCGGGATCACGACCTGAGCCAAAGGCAGTCGCTTAACCAACTGAGCCACCCAGGCGCCCAGCTATCGTGTTTCTTGACATATAATAATTTATCAGTAAATGTGAATTGATGAACAAATGAATTAATTAGATGAAAAAATAATTTTTAATTAAAAATTTTGCCTCACGATGATAATCTAAGTAAGTTTCTAAATCTTGCTTTTCTGCCTCGATGATTTAGGTGTGGGAGTTGATGGAGGCAATGACAAGGATTGGGAAGCCAATGCCTGCAAGATCCAGCTCATTAAGAAGAAAGGGAAAGTCAAGGCACTGGATGAAGAAGTTCACAGTAATGTACTTAGTTTGAATTTTGTCCCCCCTCCCCTCCCTTTGTTTCCTTCTCCCTTCCCTACCAAATTGTCTTTCTTCCCATATTTTGGGGTCCATTTTAAGTATAGTGGTATTTAAAGTTGAGGGGAGGGAAGAAAGGTAGTTTTGTTATTGTCTCTACTAGTGTACAATGTACCTTAGTTTCAGAAATGACCATATTAACTAGGGAAGGAAAATAGGTATATTGTGTTCATAGCAAGCTCAGTATCCTAAAATGAAGTAAACACCATTCCTGAGGAAGGACCTTTCATAGGACAAAAGGTATTTTTAGTGGTGCCCTTATTCTAGTGTCTTCACTTGATTGTCTTCACTTCGGAGTAAATGCCTCCTTTGGACATATAGTCAGTCTAGATGACTGTTTTTAGTAGATCTGATATAATCAGGTAAGTGTCATGTTTTTCCTTCAGGATTTTCTTCCCTGGCATAAAGTACTTGTCCAGAGATACATGCTTCATTAAAGAGGATATACTTCTCAGTATTTAGTTCATAACATTATGCTTATACGTTTTAATTTGTCACAGGAAACTTAAAAGCTTTGAAGTAAATTGACTGAAAAAAAAAAAACCATTAAAAAAAAATTTTCCATAGGGGTGCCTGGGTGGCTCAGTCGGTTAAGTGTCTGATTCTTGATTTTGGCTCAGGTTATGATCTTAGGGTCATAAGATCGAGCCCTGCATCAGGCTCCGTGCTGGATGTGGAATCTGCTTAAGATTCTTTCTCTCCCTCTGCCCCTACCCCGCTCTGTCTCAAAAAAAAAAAAAAATCTTCCACAAAACCCAGGAAACAGGTGTTTTTATGTACCTGCTCAAATGGATGCCACTGTAATCATGGTAAAGGAATGCAGGTAGAGAGGAAAATGATGGACTTAGTCACTTTTTTTTTTTTTTCCCACATAAGCCGAATGTTTAGCTTTGTAGTACTTGCTGAACATACTTGATCAATACTTATTTTGCATGGATCGTGGGTAAGATTAGCTTAGGGATGAGGCAGGCACCCAAATAACTATACCTCAAAAACTGTAGTATAAATATTCGACCTGCTGTGTGGACTGCATCCTGTATACCAGGCTGATTATAGTAGTTTCCGTAGGTGAGAATAAACAAGTTGCTTAAGGATGCAGGAGAGAGCTAGTTCCTGCTTGGGGCTGGGGTTGGAGAGACTTGGTATACGGAAGGAATGGCTGCTGATTCCATTTGGGCAGTCAAGGTGAGAAGGGAGGACCTCCTGAGTAGAATAGCGCGGGCAAAGATAAGAATAGGGAAGCCAGCTTTGGTAGAATGGTGGGTAGTCCTTTTACTCTGCATTGTTGGTAGATGAGTGTGGGAGGCTGGAAGACAGACTGTAACCAGAATCACCATCTTTGCATATCAACATATTGAAACATGCCGCCTCCTGAAGGAAAGTCAAGAAGGGAGTCAAGAAATGGGAACTTGCAGACATTACTGGTGAATTTGTCATAAATCACTTTGAAGAGGAAGCTGGCAGTGTCTAAATGGGAATGCCTGTACCCTGTGATCCACCGCTTCCATTCTTGGGCATCTCCTTGAAAGAAGCTATGGACAAGGAGACGTGACAGCAAGATTCGTTGCAGCAAAATGTAGAAACAGCCTAAATGTCTAGCAGTAGGAGAAGGGAGATTTAAGAAAACACAAAAGAATACTAGCATTTGTGAACACATGTTAGGGTATTAGATGTTTAGAGGCGCAGGTGGGCGAGCTCTCCATCACCTTGAGAACCCCCTGGGGAGGGATGGCATGAGGCCAGGGCATAGGGGAGGCATCAGCTGCCTCCTTTTATTTTAGGTCTTAGAATCTGAAGCACGAAATGGTTAGATGTTCACATCTGTTAACTCTTCGTGTGGGTATTTGGATGTTTGTGGTGTTCGCTTTATCACTCCTAGGAAGTTTCAATGTTTGACCTGTTAAGACTTCCTTTGAAGGAAGTCATCAAAGAAAAGGCCATGAGATTGGTCATTGGTAACTTCTGACTTAGATGGTACTAGCTAACATTTATTGTTGCTTTCTGTGTCCTAGGCACTCTACTAAGTGCCTTACTAGTCCTCAGTATAACCCATGAAGTGGGTATTATCATCCTCATTTTGCAGATGAGGAGATTGAAACACAGGAGTAAGTACTGTCCAGAGGAAGAGGTGCTGTCATTAGATGGTGTCGGCAGTAAAGGCAGTGAACTTTGGGGACAAAGGAAGGCTGCTATTTGTAACAAAAATTTAAGATTTTTAAAATATATCATAAGATTTAAAGCATGAACTTTAGGAAGGGTCAAGGATTGGCAGTCATGATATATCTATAAAACATGAAATATTTGTTAGAAATATGCTTATTGTCATAGTAATGATTTTTTCTTATTGGGCTTTAGATAATTTTCTTTTGGCAACAGTGAAATAGGTATGATAATTACTGTGAATTTGAATTGGATTCAGTCTGTAGACTCTTGTTATTTTCTTCAGTGTTGCTTGCCAGCATGACCATGGGGTGGGGGTGGGGGGTGGGTGCCTTGATTATAATTAGCCTAATAACAAAGTAGTCAGATGTTTTCATTGCTTGCATTAGCCTGTTGTGATAAACAGTAATACTTTACTTTTCTGGAGGTTATTTATCAGGTCACCTTAGTTATTCAGGACACAGTTAAGCCAGGAAAGAATACATTGATGATTTTATCTGTTGGTTGATTGAGCCATCCAACAAAAATATGAATAACTGCCCTATATAGCTTATTGCTTGGGATTCAAAGATAATAAGGCAAGCTGCTGCTTTTGTAGAACTTAAATCCTGGTAGAAGCCAGGTTGACACATGTCATAAGTGTTACAATAGTACAGCAGAATATACCATTGTGGTTTTAATTTCCGGCTCTGGAGTCAGCCGGACTTGGGGTCACATCCTATTTCTGCTTCCTATTGGGCCTAGGGCAGGTTCTCTGACCTCTTAGAGCCTCAGTTTCTTTATCTATAAAATGGGGACAAGAGTACCTAACAGAGCATTGTAAAGATTCAGTAACAAAATGAATATTTCTTAAATACTCTCTTCCAGCCATTGTGCCAGGTCCTGGTGACACAAAAGAGAACAAGATAGGCAAACTCTCTGGCCTGATGGAGCTTACTGTCTAGTGAGGGCCAGACAACAAATATATAACGTTAGGTAGTGATTAGTGCTATGAAGAGAAACTATAGTAGAGGTGACATGTAAGCAGAGAATGCATTATTGTCTGAAGGGGGAAATTTTAGGCAGAGGGAACACCCAAGTGCAAAGACTCTATGTGGGCATGGCCTTATAGCTGAAAGTCAGTGGGCTAGAGCACAGTAAGTGAGGGGGAGAGTGCAGGAGATGAGCTGGAGAGGTGACTGAGGACGACGTCATGTAGGGTCTTCAGAGAGATGGATTTTACTTCATGTGCCATGTGAAGCCATCGGGAAGGTTTTGCATTAGGGGATTGACATGATTTAATGGGATCATTTGGTTAGTGTGCAAAGACTAGATTGTACAGAAGGAAGGTTGGACATTGGGAGACCAGTCAGGATTCTCTTGAAGTAGTTTAGTTGATGGTTGCTTGGGTCATACTGTTAGGGATAGGGCAATGAGAAGTCTTAAGTCCTAGCATCAGGTAAGTTCTCAGTAAATCGTGGGTGTTGTTATTTGCAAAAGGTGTGTTGAGGGCTTTGAGGGGTGATGGGCGAGGTGGGGGAATGAGAATGTAAAGGCAGCTGGGGCCAGATGGTGGAGGGCCTCGTATCCACAGAAAGGCACTGGGGCTTTATCTTGTGAGAAAATGGCTCTCTGGCTCTATGTGAGAATTTGAGGATCTTTTTATAAATTCCCGTGAGCAGGATTAAGATGATTCATATGGGTAGCTAGGAATGCAAACCACTTTTTAAGCAATGGGCATCTGTTCAAAGATTTTAAGCATTGTGTTTTGATCACATTTATGTGTTAGAATGATGTCTGATTAGCCAGTATAAAAACCATAAAGACTGTGCTAAAATAAAACGCAGGGACTTTTCCTATTTGAGACTTCTGAGCAGTTTGCTCTTCTTAATTTAGGCCTAATTCTCATAGGCTTGGTTATCTGGTTTCTTTGCCAAATGAATTTTATATTTAGGAGATCAGAAGGGGGGCATTACTAGTAAATACTAGAACTGCCTTTTTTTTCCTTCGGAAAAAGCAGGAAGAGATAGCTTATAGGGAAAAGGAATCAGAATAGCTGCTTTTCAAGATAAAGAAACATCCTTTATATAACCCCATACTTTCATGGTGTTCTATTCTCAAAGACTATTCTTTGATTTTAGAAGCTCTCCATAATTGCAGTTTATATTGTGAGATATGTTTACATTCACTGAGGACCAAACAAATTGCAGTCATAGGTTGTGTGGCACTGAGAATGTGAATTTATTTTTACATGTTTAGTTAAAGCAGTACTGATTTTTTTTCAAGTCAGAGATTAAATATAGATTTAAAAAAATCACATTAACTTTTTTTGTCCATAATCCTTCAGTTTGAAAATTATCAAGTCTTCAGAAAAGTGGAAAGAATAGTGCACTAACCACCCATATACTTCATCTAGTTTTACCAGTTGTTAGTATTTTATCACATTTGCTTTATCTCCCTGGTTGTTATTGGATTCATTTGCCCTAAATATTTGAGCTGCATTAACTCAATCTTTTAATTACTATTTTGAATATGGCTGATCTTCAGTTTCAATAATTGTATATTTCAGGTGAGCAGCACTGTAATAATTATATTTAAATACACCTTCTAGTATTATCTCTACAGCGTGATTTAATAATGGAATTTTTCATATTCTTCAGAACAACAGGATATGGACTTGGATATAGAATTTGATGTACACCTTGGAATAGCGCATACCCGTTGGGCAACACATGGAGAACCCAATCCTGTCAATAGCCATCCCCAGCGCTCTGATAAAAATAATGGTATGGACACATTCTACATGCTTTGGAATGATTGTAGAGGGGTCAATAATGGGAGAAGAATGAAGGCTCTTATGCTTTTGTTATTTTAATTTTTTTAATCTGGAAAGTTTCAGACATATTCACAAGTAGAGGGTATGTAGAACCAGATGTGTCTGTCACCCAGCTTTAACATTTATTAATACATAGTCCGTTATATTTCTCTATACCCCTCCACCCAGATTATTTTGGAAGCTCTCCCTTTGTCTCCTTTTTCCTTGCAGATTACTGTGGTGTTTGTCCTGTAGATTTTCCTACAGTCTAGATCTTGCTAATTGTATGCATCCATGGTATCATTACCATGTTTCTCCATCTCTTCTCTTTACTATAGATTGGTATGGTATTGATTTACATCTGGAGGTATATGATGTTTGGGCATTTTTCTTTTTGTATTATTGGTGGCCATAGATGATCATTGCCAACATTAATTATTTCTTTAGGGGTTTGTAAAATGGTGATAGTCAAATACTCTCATTCCTTTTTCACTTATCTCACATACTTCTATAAAGAGAAACTTCTCCATATCTAACTGCTTAGTTACCTAGACTTAAAGATTATGTATAGGAAAGGCAGGATAAATGTTTGATTTTTTTTCCACTTTATTTACCATTTTTCAAAAATGAAGTGGTTCTAATGTTCTAAGATGAACAAGTTTCTTTTATTATTAGAAACTCATGGATTTAAAATATTGCATTTATATTTTTCAGTTATTTAATCAAAAAAGATGAAAATTATCCCACTCCATATGTATTTGATTTTGGAATACTGTTTTAACATCAGTTTATCTGACATGTTAAGAATTGTCTGGACCTCACCTAAGTAAATTTCACTATAAATCTGAATAACTCGTTTTTCTTATTCTTTAATTTCAGTTCTTAAACTCGTTTAATGTAAATCAGGTAATTGTTTTAGTTTGAAAGTCTTTCACTTTAAATTTAGGAAATTTTTATGGATAAAAATGAATGAACAAAGAAGCGAGAGTAATAGTTATATAATTCAGCCTTCTTGTTTTGCAAATGAAGAAACAGGCCCAGGAAATTTGCCCCTTTCATATGGTGACATTGGGTTTAGTAGTTTAGCCACAAATGAAGTTGATGTCTCTAGACCCCAGTTTATTATATTTCCCCTCTATGTCCACATCCCCAGCACTGTGTGCTTCCACTAAACCACATAAATAATGCTGCTGATCTACCCGAGGATAATCTGATAATGAAAAGTAGAAGATACTTGATTATACTTGGAATTATAACATGTGACAAATTTTTTGACTTGAGAAAAATCTGACAGTACTGGCTATTTATAATGTTTACCAGCCTATAATTTTTTGTCATCAATAATTTTTATCTCTTTTAGAATTCATTGTTATTCACAATGGCATTATCACCAACTACAAAGACTTGAAAAAGTTTTTGGTAAGTAAAGACACAGGCTTTGAGAAAGTTCTAATGAAAGTAGTGAAGTGGTTTGTTGAAATGTGCAGCACCATCTAGGTATGATCAAATAATGGTTACAAGGGTATGTGGTTTACTGGACTTGTCTTTGTTGACAGTGAAATAGTTTTGTTTCTTATGTGAATAGGAAATAATTATTGGCTTTATTATAAATGACCCCAAAACTCGAATAAAATTGGAATTTGGGGTGGGGAGGACATCTTTTGCATTGTGAGAGACCTTATCATTTTTAAAAGATTCTGGGATATATAAGAAGAATTAGGACAGATTAAATGAAGTTTCTCTGCCCTAAATAGCCATGTACTATATAGTAATAGTCATAGTGATGACCTTCCTGAGTGCCTCTTGGGGCTGTCCAACTGAAATTTCTGCGGCGCTGGGAGCCTGTATCTGTGCTGTCCAATATAGTAGCCAACACCCACATGTGGTTATTGGTCTGCTGTGACTGAGCAACTAAATTTGAAATTTTATTTCATTTTAATCGGTTTAAATTTATTTTTATTTTTTTAAATTAAATTTTTAAAGATTCTATTTTTATTTTTTTAAGATTTTTTATTTATTTGTTTGTCAGAGACAGCGAGAGAGGGAACCAAGCAGGGGGAGTGGGAGAGGGAGAAGTGGGCTTCCCGCGGAGCAGCGAGCCCAATGTGGGACTCGATCCCAGGACCCTGGGATCATGACCTGAGCTGAAGGCAGACGCTTAACAACTGAGCCACCCAGGAGCCCCTAAAGATTCTATTTTTAAATAATCTCTGCAGCCAATGTGGGGCTCAAACTTACAACCCTGAGAGTAAGAGTCACATGCTCTACTGACTAAGCCAGCCAGGTGCCCCCTAATCAGTTTAAATTTAAATAGCCATATATATGGGGCGCCTGGGTGGCTCAGTCCGTTAAGCAGCTGCCTTCTGCTCAAGTCATGATCTCAGGGTCCTGGGATTGAGACCTGCGTGGAGCCCCGAGTCAGGTTCCCTGCTCATAAGGGAGTCTGCTTCTCCCTCTACCCCCCCCCCCCCCCCATGTTCTTTTTCACTCTTGCTCTCTCAAATAAATAAAATCTTAAAAAAATAAAAAAAAATAGTCACTATAGCTAATGACTATTTTGTTGGATAGTGCATTTTCATTATCCACAAAAGAATCATTATATTCATTATGGAATTATTGTTTTGTGACTGTTATATATTATACTTTAATTATTTAAAATGTTATTAATTTGTATGTGGCATATATATAGATTTATATAATTATAAGTGTATATTCAAAATTACACAAAATACCTCACCATTTTGGGTACACTATGATTAGATGGTGACTTTAATTTTGAACAATGGGTAATGGGGTATGGTGTTGAAAAAATATTAGAAATTGGTTAGTGAAATTTTTGAGGAAAAAAATTCTGTAGGAAAGATTTGGATATCATGACTGTTTCCTTAAATGTGTCCATTTTTTTTTCCCCTTTCTAATTTCAGGAAAGCAAAGGCTATGACTTTGAATCTGAAACAGACACAGAGACAATTGCCAAGCTTGTTAAGTACATGTATGACAATCGGGAAAGTCAAGACATCAGTTTTACTACCTTGGTGGAGAGAGTTATCCAACAATTGGTATTAAACCACACTTTATAATTATTGCCAGTGTTAATCACAACAAACTCTTAAAATTAAGATAAGCAGAAACTATACTAATTTCTTAAATATTTTTGGCTTTTATTTCCTATATATATATTAATATTCAGCTTGAATAATTTTGAGAGACTGTTTGATTGACCCCCTTCCTTCCCACACACTTAAAATTCTACTTCTTTCACTATAGTTTAGTGTCATGGGAATTAAAAATAATCCAAAATCAAAGAGTTTGTCCAAAAGCTATGTGCGCGCACACATACACACAAACCTAAACATACCACCCAAACATGAATATGATAGACACAGTCGGGGTTCTTCGCTTTCTTCCTACTCACTCAAGTATTCTTTTCAGTCAGTAACTTAGCACAAGGGTAGCTTCAGTAAAATGCACACTCTACCGTGGGATAATGTCTGCATGTCTCTGAGCCACTATAGTCAACTCCTCGTTTTCCCTTATGGGGACTTTTCCTTGGCCTCATAACACCGTAGTAAAGTATTTCCCAGCCCAAGAAAAAAATGGCCTTCTTTTTGATCCCATCCCAGTTGTCCTAGTTAAAGATTAAAGATACCAACGATCCACAGAAGTCCAAATGCATTGTGATTTCTGCCCCCATCCCCATTCATAACTCTAGTTTTCCCATTTAAAAGCCCTTCACTTCCTTCTGAAGGTCTAACCCTCACTTCCTCCCTCTACTCAAATCTGATGATACCTGCAGCAAATGGATGAGTCAGGAAGATGGAGAAGATAGAGGCCTGTTCCTTCCCTTTACTCAAGGCAGAGTACTGTGCCTTTCCAGCCTTTTCTTGTTTCTACTCATTATGTAACCCAGTCTGTGTTCTCTCCTACCTCGTGTTCCTCTTTTATTCACTCTTGATTGCCTTAGGCCCGGTCCTTGAGGAGGTTGGTTTGAGGAGGTGGTATGATAATGCATGTTAATAATTGTGGTTGTGTATATTTTTATCTCCAGTATCAAGGTCAACAAGCATGGAAGTTAGCAGTGGTGTAAAATCACTGGACCGGAGAATAGGTTTTGGATATTGAGCTTGGAATCTTTTCTAATTCTCTCTTCCCTGCATTCTAATGCATAGTATGGGAGATAGGATGTATCTGTTGAGAAATAGGTACAAAATAGTCTGCTGTGGAGCTGTTATCTATTGAGTATATTTCAAGAGTGGGCTTGGTTAAAAAGTGTGTCTTGGATACACCAAACCTCAGGAATAAGTGTCTACCGAAATTTTAGACTTGTTTATAACCTACTGCCAAAGAGCAGCGTGTAAACAAAAAATTTCTGTGCTGAAGCCAATATGTTTTAGGCATTTCACATTTGATAATTGATTATAATAAATATTGCTAATGCATTTTTTTCCCTTCTAGGAAGGTGCTTTTGCACTGGTATTTAAAAGTGTTCATTTTCCTGGCCAAGCAGTTGGCACAAGGTACATACAAATTTAATAATGACTCATAATTATATGTATTTTGAAACATCTGAATTATAAGTTGTGTTTTCTGTACACAACGATTACCCTTTCACTGTAAAGACTTGCCCTTTCTCAGAGACGCCATGTGAATATATTTATTTTCATATGTTCTTCCTTGTCCGTTTTTCACCACTCTTCCATTTAACAGAATCTGTTAATAAAGCAAATATATTTTGGCATTTATAACTGGCCTTTTATCTGTAGTGGGACACCATGGTTACTTTGTGAATTTGGATATTGAGTTTTCTCTAGTTTCAGGCCCCAAACATTAACTTTCTCCATATTTTTTGGAAGTATATATTCCAAAAAGATTCCTAGATCATTGTCCCATCGTTACTTTTGCGAAGCTGTTTAGGCCTGATCATGACGTCCTTTTTAGTAGGACAGTGAGAAGCCCTAATATTTGGCAAGAAAGCTGTTTTTTTTTTTTTTTTTTAGAGATTTTATTTATTTATTTGACAGAGAGAGACGCAGTGAGAGAGGGAACACAAGCAGGGGGAGTGGGAGAGGGAGAAGCAGGCTTCCTGCTGAGCAGGGATCCCCATGTGGGGCTCGATCCCAGGACCCTGGGATCATGACCTGAGCCGAAGGCAGTCGCTTAACGATTGAGCCACCCAGGCGCCCCGAAAGAGCTATTTTTAATATGAAGGCAAGGTGACTAAGGAGAAAGTGCTAAACATTCATCAGAATTCCATGTACAGTTGAAAGGAAGGTTCCATTTGACATTTTAAAAAGGAGAAACATTTCAAATACACTGTTCTAGAACAGGCATTGGCAGACTTTTCTGTAATGGGCCAGAGAGTAAATATTTTAGCCTTTCTGGGCCATATGGCCTCTGTAGCACCACAGTTTTGCTATTGTATCTGAAAGCAGCCATAGAAAATAGGGAAAAAAAGAGCATGGCTGTGTTCCAGTAAAACTCTTGTGTAACAAAAATAGATAGACTTGGCCTCGGGAGCATAGTCTGCTGACCCTGTTACTATTTTTTAAAAATTCTGTTTATGTTGTTATTTTGTTATACCTGAAGTTGAGCTTAGAGGGAAAATTTAAGCATTATTTGACGAGTGTTGGCTCATGAAAATTTATATTTGTGCATTATTTATGAAAATGATTTAATTCTGTGTAATTTTGCACTAACAGACGAGGTAGCCCTCTTTTGATTGGTGTACGAAGTGAACATAAACTCTCTACTGATCACATTCCAATACTCTACAGAACAGGTAAAAACTCTTCCTATGTCATGCCAAGAGGAAACTATAAATTTGAGTGCAGTAGATATAAAGAATTGTGTTCATTAAATTGAAATAAATGCCTCTTTGGTCAGATCCACACATATGTGTATATAGTTCTGTCTAGATATGAAAAGGATTTGTTGTTGTGATTTCTCTGACGAGGAGAATTTTTTTCTGTTGTATATCCTTAGCTAGGACTCAGATTGGATCAAAATTCACACGGTGGGGATCACAGGGAGAAAGAGGTGGGAAATGCACTCTGCATGGATGGGGAGGAATCTTATCCTCTTTTGTTCATTCTTTACTAATTCTTTGTTCTTGGAGTGAATGAATGTGCTGGGCCTCTAAAAATGTGCTTTTTTATGGGGGAACATATTTTGACATTTTTCTAATTTGCAGAGTATATTTTGTCTGTCTGCTTTTGGCATTTAGAAAACCGCTTTTGTTTTTTGAAATTTCTGAGATTTGAAATTATAAAGTTTTTTTTAATTAAAATCGTGTAAGATAACATTATTATAAATAAGATGTTTAGATTGGGAAAAGAGCATTGTGTGCTAGGCTGTTGTAGATTGAATTCAGTGGTAGTTATTTAATTTATCCTAACTTTTTACTAAATTACGTTTAAATAATCTTTATTTTATGCATGACATTTTACTTTTAGATTTACATTCAACATCTTGATTGCCTTGTTTGAAGTTGGAGTCTTTTGTTTGTTTGTTTGAAGTTTATTTTTCTTTATAGGACTTTCAGCCATACAAATTCTGGATCATTTTATTGATATAATTAGACAGAAAACAAATGGCATGCTCTTTTCATTTACTTATCATTAAAAGATTTCCAAGTAAAAGGGAGTGGTAAATTCAGAAAATTGAAACCCCTATTATTAACGTATAATTCTTGGTTTCTTGAAAAAAAAATTAGCAAAGGACTCTAAACCTGTTCATCTTTAGATAGTGGCTGCTTTAGCTCTTTTATCTAAAACAGAAAGTTTGTTCCTTACGTAGCCTTCAGTCATGAAATATTAGGATTTCTTCTTACCCTCTCTCTCCTTCCCTTTTCAGAAGAAAAACTAGTTTACCAGTAAGAGTACAGGATTTTGGATCCAGAGTTCCAGATTTCTGTTAATAATCCTGCTCTTGAATACATTACTTTTATGTTACCTTGTACATTTTCTTAGGCTGCTCTTAGGAAAAAAAAATGGAAAAACGTTGGCTAAGGTCTTAAGAAGTTAGAATAAAAACTTAACATGAGACATCTTTTTAAGATTATGAATTACATTTTAGTAACCTTTATTTCTCTAGCTCCTAGTAGGTAGATAATGTGTGGCTCAGCAAAGTTTAGTTTCAAAAGTTTAGCCTCTTATTGAAGAGTCTGTCTAAAGGGGGGCTTTTAGATTTTTGCTATTTTCTCTGGGTGTAACTACTGACAGAACAAGGGGGGGGGATGGTAATGATTGTGTTCCACTCAAATCAGATGAGAAAATCGATGTACAGCAAAACATTTTATAGATTGTAAGAGTCCTATAGGTATCAGGTGGTAATGTTCTTTTCATTTAAATAGGCAATGATATCTTAATTCCTTCTAGGTATAATAATAAAATATACCTTGTTACTTGAAAAATAAATATCTGGAGAAGGAATGTAGTGAAACTTGACAGCATCAGGGCATTGTATAACTTAAAGCTGGTTGTATTTATTTTGAAAATATCGGTGCTAAGCTATCCTTCTGTATATTTTTTAATTCCTGATGTAATTTTTTACATCAGGAAAATTCACTCTTTTTGATGTGCAGTTTCATGAGTTTTGTCAAGTGCAAACAGTTGTATAACCACCATGATCAAAGTACAGAACAGTTCCATCCCCATGAAAGTTCCCTCCAGCTGGAGCCTTGTAGCCAGTCCTTGTTCCCATACCCAGGCCTTGGCAAACACCGATCTGTTTTCTCTTTTTGTAGTCATAGGATGTCATCTTATACGTATTTTTTAAAGTATGATACCTTTTTTTGCTATCGAATTTGGATGGAAAGAGCTAAAGAACTGTTTTATTTTCATGTCTAAAACACATCATACTAGCACGATTGCGGAGGACTTTGGATGTGCATTATAAGCAAGTCTTTCTAGACGTGCATTTTAGAGGATAGATACAATATGAATTTTTACAAGTATATTTACTGTGTCCTCTGACCATTGTGTCCATAGTTACAAGGTCTGTAAATGTCCTGATCTAAGAAAAAGTTTTTTTTTTTTTTTTTTTTGGTCTCTGTGACATTTATATAGTCTTCAATTAATGGATTCCTCCCCCTATATTTGGCTAATTTGTCAAACTTCACTTTGCTTTCCAGTTTTGACTTTTGTTGTAAATGAGCAAAAAGGAAAAAAATTCTTCATTCATGACTTGACAAATTAAATAGAGCTGCCAGAATTCTAAAGTTCTAGGATTAAAAGGATATTACTATTGCAGAAGGATCGTATTTTATCCTAATTTAAAAGAAATATAAGAAAACCCAATTTTAAGAAAGAAGAGTTTCTAGGTTTATGATATTTCCGGTCCTTAGCAGTAGGTGCCACATATGGTATATGATGGTTAGAGAATTATAAGTATCTTTGTTTTGTTTTGAAATCAGAATTAGTGTAGCCTACAACTTGATTTGTTGTGCTGACTTACTGTTAAAATCTAGAGTTTTAAGATAATAAAAATTAATATGCCATCAGTCTTCATTTTATTCATTGCATAATTTTGATATTTTTAATGTAATTTTTATGATAAGCTTAGTTACATAAACTTATATGTATTCTATCAAGTTTTGTATGAAGTTAAATTAAAATTAGGTGATACATACTTTGAGTGATATTAGTGAATTATTTGCCTTTTACCTGGAAAAGAAATATTCTGTTTTAAAAATTTGTAATGTAGCACTCTTACCTGCCATGCTCTCTTGGATAGTTGCTGTTTCACTCTATACTTTGTGTCTGTTGTTCTTGTTGGCTTTTTGCATGGAAATAAGGTGATCAACCTAGCATCTTAAAGTTGCTGAAATTATTTTGTGTTGCTATGGTTTTTTGTTGATTTTATAGAAAATTAGGTCTATTTACACATTGGCCATGGTTTCCCACATGATTGCTGATTTGTGTTAACTCCGTGCTCTAGGGAAGGACAAGAAGGGAAGCTGCAGTCTCTCGCGCGTGGACAGCACAACTTGCCTTTTCCCTGTTGAAGAAAAGGCAGTGGAATATTACTTTGCTTCTGATGCGAGGTGAGCTTCCTTCATTGGTTCAGAAAATTTTAGTAAAACTTCTCATGTTACTGAAACCAAAATCATTTTGTACCTATCTAGTCATCCCGTGTGGGAGAATTTTGTCGATTAGGGGAAATGTAGGTGTCCTTTTTGGAGATGGGGTTCTAAGAATACTTTTCCTCTCAATTCAAAGCCCGTAGGTCAGTTTATTGAGAAAAGAGAACAGTCCTTGAGACTTGTTCCTGCATATTTACTCTGAGCTCTTGTATTATTTTTCCTCTTCTTTCTGCAGCCTTATCCAGGTTTTTATGGGGAGGAGAGATTTTAAATTAGGGAACAGAATGGCTTAGTGTCCCACCAATTACAGTATGCTTGCTAAACCATTATAGTTTTAGTCCAATAAAGACACTTGCCTTTTTTAATTCGGAAGTAATTTGCAACATAATCATTTTTATAAAAGAAATAGTACTAGACTAAGACATTTAGAGCGAGAAATACCGTGGGATGCTTAGATGCATTTATAAATGGAATACTAACAGTGATGAGGATCGAGTGGAATCAAGTTGCCAGCAAGCATTTGAGTCCTTCGTTGTGCCTGAAAGTGAGGGGATCTGAGGATGAGAAAGTGTCGTAGCCTAGGACTGCCGGGAATGCATCATCTCTGGGGGAGAATAAGCTTCACTGTTTCCTAATCTTTGCAGGAGTGTAGTCAGTGCTAGGATGTATCATTGTTGTCATTAAGTAGGTTTGTTACAGAATTGACTGTTATGGCTTTAATAAACTGGAAATTGCAGAAGCTTATCATCCTTTTGTCATTCACTCATACGTTCATATTGAACATTCTGAACAAAGCCATGTGCTAGGCTTAGGAGATAATTGTGAGTAAAAATAAAAATATACTTGTCCGAGGAGGGCCTGGCTGGTTCAGTCAGTGGAGCCTGTGACTCTTGATCTCAGGGTTGTGAGTTCGAGTCCCACGTTGGGGATGGAGATTACTCCAAAAAAATAAAATCTCAAAAAAAAGATATGTATGTATATATATTATAAACGCTTGTCCTTGAGGAGCTTTTCCTTAATGGAGAAGACAAATTTTAATCAATCATACAAGTATAGAATTCCAACTGTGACAAGAGCAACAGAATGCCTGTAACAGGGTGACTTACCCTCCTATGGGTGAATTTCTTTAAGGGAGTGACACTTGAGAGATAAGGAGATATTAGGAGTTAGGTGAAGAGGTCGAGGGAGGAACATTTTCTGCAGATCAGTCTGTGAAAGCTCGGGATGGGTGTGAGTATGGCTGGAACAGAGGAAGTTTGGTGGGAGAGGAGGCTAGGGAAGGAGGTAGGGTGTGTTAAAGTGTTTTGTTTTCAGGAAAGCCAAAGGAAAGCCATTAAGTGGTTTGTTGGGTGTGAGAAATGTTGGTTTGAGTTACCTGTTGGTACTCATTTTGGCAGAAACAGAGAATGGATAGAGGGGGGACTGTGGTTGGATAAGTTAGCAGGTTGCTGCAGTAGTTCAGCCAAGAGCTGATGGTAGCTTGAATTGGCTTGTGGTCGTGGACATAGAGGCTTTGAGAAATATTTAATAGGAGTTAAAATTGAAGGATTTTCGGGATAGAATGAGGAGGAAATAGCCACGGTTTCTGATTTGTTCGAGTCTAATTTGGTTTAGGGTGCTGCACAGAGATTCTTTTGTTCACTGTCCACAGTCACTGCCCACTGCCCTGTAGGGAATGGCTTTGGTAACCAGAAAGTTATCAGAGATACTGCAGGATGATAGATTTGTATTTTTTATTTTATATTATTTTTAAAGATTTATTTATTTATTTGAGAGAGAGAGGGAGAGAATCTCAAGCAGAATCCCCGCTGAGCGCGGGACGACCCTGAATCATGACCTGAGCCGAAATCAAGAGTCACATGCTCAACTGACTGAGCACCCAGGTGCCCCAAGTTTGTATTTAAACTTGGTCCGTGTGTCCTAATGATAGTTTTATTTATAATAATCATCCTTGATTATTGATTGTAATATCTTCTTGAACATTTTATAGTGCCGTCATAGAACATACCAATCGTGTCATCTTTCTTGAA
This sequence comes from Neomonachus schauinslandi, assembly GCF_002201575.2. Lineage (NCBI taxonomy): Eukaryota > Metazoa > Chordata > Mammalia > Carnivora > Phocidae > Neomonachus > Neomonachus schauinslandi. The sequence continues at coordinate 52,486,931 of NC_058412.1, forward strand.
GATGACGATGTTGCAGCGGTGGTGGACGGCCGTCTTTCTATCCATCGGATTAAACGAACTGCAGGAGACCACCCTGGACGAGCTGTGCAGACCCTCCAGATGGAACTCCAGCAGATCATGAAGGGTGAAAGTTTTTGTCATGTGGTAGCTTGGTGTTCTTAATGGAAAGGAGACCTTCTACTTGCTGTGGTAGTGTAGGAATCTGGTGACACAGTGTTGACTGAAATCTTCCACACGATTAGTGAGGGGAGAACCCCAGGAAAAGGGATGATTCTTTGGAAAAATTACGTGCTGGTCTTAAAGTAGTTCTTCAAACTAATTCGTGGTTTGTTGTTTCTAACGTTAAAAAAGAGATTGATTATTTAAATAGTAGTTGATATTTTTAAGATACTTTATAAGCATAGTTTGTGTTCTGTTCTTTATTCCTCTCTTATTCTTTCTGTGCTTCAGTTTTCTCATATATAAGTAAATGGGGATAATAGGACCTGCCTCATTAAGGTTGTTTTGAGGATGAAGAGAGCTAATTGATGTATAGAGCCTTCAGAACAGTGCCTGACACACTTAGGCCTACATAGTGTTTGCTGTTGTTAACTGTTAAGATTATTTGCGGTCATGATTTTTATTCTCCTTTCTGATGGGGTCGAGGTGGGCTAAAAGCTAACATTTATTGCATAACTGCTACATGTCAGGTCTCTCCTATATTAACACACTACAGTGCTGTGAAATAGTTGCTGTTCTTATTTTACAGATGAAGGAATTTCCCTAGAGCCGTTTAGGTGTTCAAGGATAGAACCATAATTTGAACCTAGATCTGACTCAGACTTAAGTCTGTACCCCTCCTCTGTTTTGTTCTAACGGCATATTTTAGGTATGAAGTTAAGAAAGCGCGTTTTCCTCATTTTTCTTCACATAGGGCAAAATGTCATATATGAATATTGTACTCTATTGCATGAGCTCTTGTTTCATTTACTGAGATTATGTCACAAAAGGTAGACTTTAGTTGGTACAGATTTCTTAATTACATAAATTAATGATATAATTTATGTTACTTCAGGTAACTTCAGTTCATTTATGCAGAAGGAAATTTTTGAGCAGCCAGAGTCCGTTGTGAACACGATGAGAGGAAGAGTCAACTTTGATGACTATACTGGTAATTAAATTCACATTATTATTTCGGAGCCTCCTGCGGGGTTTGGCCTCAGCAGCCTGAAAGCTCAGTGTCCTTGATAGCCTCACAGAAAACGGTGGCTGCCAGCCGCCAGCGGTGCCCTCTTACAAGCCTTCCCGTATATTATTCCACTGAAGTGAGGTGCACCTAGAGTCGTCAGAGACATAGAGACAGAAGATCGATGAGTGGTTGCCAGGGGCAGGGAGAGGGGACGAAGAGGGAGTCATTTAATGAGTGTAGGGTTTCAGTTTGGGAAGATGAAAAACAGTTCTGGGGACAGATGGTAGTGATGGTTGCACACCAGTGTGAATGTGCCTAATGCCATGGAGCTGTACACTCAAAAATTGTTAAAATGTTAAATTCACCCAGTCACCCCATCCTTCCCACCCCACCCCCCACTCCAGCAACCCTCCGTTTGTTTCCTGAGATTAAGAATTCCTCATATCAGTGAGATCATATGATACATGTCTTTCTCTGTTTGACTTATTTCACTCAACATAATACCCTCCAGTTCCATCCACGTCGTTGCAAATGGCAAGATCTCATTCCTTTTGATGGCTGCATAATATTCCATTGTATATATATACCACATCTTCTTTATCCATTCATCTGTTGATGGACATCTTGGCTCTTTCCACAGTTTGGCTATTGTGGACATTGCTGCTATAAACATCGGGGTGCACGTACCCCTTCGGATCCCTACCTTTGTATCTTTGGGGTAAATACCCAGTAGTGCTGTTGAATCTCAGATCTGTACCTCTGAAACAAATAATGCAATATATGTTAAGAAAAAAAAAAAAAGAAGAAGAAGAAGGTAGCGGGAGGGGAAGAATGAAGCGGGGGAAATCGGAGGGGTAGACGAACTATGAGAGACGATGGACTCTGAAAAACAAACAGGGTTCTAGAGGGGAGGTAGGTGGGAGGTTGGGTTAGCCTGGTGATGGGTATTGAGGAGGGCACATTCTGCATGGAGCACTGGGTGTTATGCACAAACAATGAATCATGGAACACTTCATCTAAAACTAATGATGTAATGTATGGGGATTAACATAAGAATAAAAAAAAAAAAAGTTAAATTCATGCTACGTAGTATTTTACCGCAATAAAAAAGGGGAGATAATAACTAATGGTTGCCAGAGGCTGAGGGGACGGGGGTGGAGAGTGATGCTAATGGCTGTGGGGTTTGGGACAGGTGATGACATGGTCTAAAATTAGATAGTGGTGATGGTTGCACAACTCTGAATATACTGAAAACCACTGATCATACACTTCAAAAGGGTGAATTTATGGTGTATGACATATCTTAATAAGGTGCTTATAAAAAATGTAAAAACTGGCTAGAAAGTCACAATTGAAAATTGTCAAAGGAGTATTAGCATGATTTTCCTGGAGGGGGGCATGTCCTCCAGTGTATCATTAAAAACATTTAACTTCTTTTCACTTCAGAAAACCTTTAGTGGGCACTTGCTATGTAGCAGGGATTGTTCTGGGCACTGTAAATTCCAAGAGTAGTGAGACCTGGTCCTCTCTTTGGGAAGCTTGAGATGCAATTGCCACTTAGGATGTTGTCCTGTCTGGGCTGAAGCGATGGGGAAGGGGAGAAGAGAAGCAGGACGTGTATCTGCGGATGTGGGGAGAGGGGGCTGTTAAAGGCGGTTGAGCCGGAAGAACTGGGAGAGCAGCAGTAAGGGCCACCTATGGTATTTATGGAAGAAAGATCTGGAAAAGGATTTATTTCACAAGGGAAGACAGATAAACTTTCAGAAATTCAGAATTTTAAAAAGCACTTTTATCGATGTTATCTCCTTCTCCTTCATAAACGTTCTGTAATGCAAACAGGATAGCTGTTATCTTTTTTTATTGTTAAGGAAATTGACGCTCTGTCAGTTTGATCATCTTGCCAGAGGTCACATTACTGATCCTTTGTGGAGCCAGACTAGCCTCTGGTATTCAGCAGTGTTCCTGAACATGCTCCATCCCTGCTCCTGTCCTCTGGGCGCTCTTGCTGCTTCTATTTTTGTTTTTTTTTTTAAATATTTTTTTTATTTATTAGGGAGAAAGTTGGGGAGGGAGAGAGGGAGAGGGAGAAGCAGACTCCCCACTGAGCAGGGAGCCCGATGTGGCGCTCGATCCCAGGACCCTGGGATCATGACCTGAGCCAAAGGCAGACGATTAACTGACTGAGCCACCCGGGCACCCTCTTGCTGCTTCTAGTAGCTGTGGCCCACCTTATCAAATTAGGCTTTTCTCGAAAGCATCATCCATTCAGACCTTGGATGACTCCATTCAGAACTACCTCAAACCTCCTTCAGCTAGTAGGGAATTTGCTGGTGTTTAGGGAAATAGTTGTCACCCAGCTAATCTCACCATCTTACTTCCTGTCATTCTTGGTCATCATCTGAAATACACGTCTTTCCGATTGTCTCCTTTTATACTGAGTCATCTGCAGACTGATTTGCCATTGCATGACTTTAACCCAGCCTCTTAATATTGTTTGCTTTCTTCCCAGACCTTTGCAGTACATGCCAAGGTCTGTGGAAGAATACTATAGGCAGGGGTGCGCTTGGTCAAGGGAAGAACAGCAAGAAGGCTAGTCTGGCTGCAGTGCTTGGGTGGGAGGGACGGTACTAGGAGATAAGGTCAGAGTTAACCAGGAGACAGGGCATGTGGGCACTTGAAGACATAATAAGGAGTTTAGATTTTATTCTAAGTTATTTGGGAAGCTGCTGAAGCTTTTTGTGGTTGTTTTATTTTTTACCTTGCTGATTTTTTAAAAAATAGATCTAATATGCCCTCTTAGTATTGAAATTTAAAAGGGAGACCATAAAGTTACTCAGAAAAATAAAAAGCAAAACATATGCTTTGGTTTTATATTATGACCAATGAAGGTAGAAAAAAGTGTGGGGAGACAGCAGGGGCAGAATAGACAGACGGAGGGTGTGTCAGAGGCAGGAGGATGCTGCCCTGGGGCGTGCATGTCTGTCTTCTCAGACAAGCTGCACAGTGCCTTGGAAGTATATTCACTTGGTGGGTGCTCAGGAAATATTAGTAAATGGATGTTGAATGAAAATTTCTCACAGGTAGAAAACAAGCCTTGTGTTGAAGTATTTTTACACAAGATGCCCTTAGAAGAACCCATAAATAGCCATAGGGACAGAAAGAGGACAGACTCATTGGAAGGTTTTGAGATCATTTAATGTTTTTATTTTTATTTATTTATTTTTTTAAGATTTTTATTTATGTTTTGACAGAGGCACAGGGAGAGAGGGAACACAAGCAGGGGGAGTGAGAGAGGGAGAAGCAGGCTTCCCACGGAGCGGGGAGCCCGATGCGGGGCTCGATCCCAGGACCCTGGGATCATGACCTGAGCCGAAGGCAGACGCTTCATGACTGAGCCACCCAGGCACCCCTCATTTAATGTTTTTAAAGAATCATTCTAAAAGATGATTTTGTTCAGGCTGTGTGTGGAGGACAGGCTCTAAGAGGCGGGGATAGAAGAGAGAGTAGTTAGGAGAGTGTTGCTCTGATCCGGGGCGGAGATGTTGGACTACATGATGGCGTTAGAGTCCCCCTTGGAAGGCGCGCTCACAGGACCTTTGGGGTGGTTGTAGAGAGGGATAGGAGCAGTTGAGGGCACTGCCATCTGGTTCCTGGGGGTGGCATTTACTGAGATGGGAAAGACTGAAAGGAGAGGGGGTTTTTCTTGTGTTCAGAGCACTGTTCTGGGGGTAGGGGGAACACTGTTCATGTGGGAAATGAATGTAACTAAGTCCATTTTTTCCCCGGTAGCTTAAAGAGATATAATCAGGTATAATAAAATTCACTGTTGTTGATGTATAATTCTATAAGTTTTGACAAACCTCCACCACGTGATCATAACCCTAACCTCCACAGCAGCCAAGATGAAGCACAGTTCCATTGCCTTCCATACACCCTGTTCCCCTTTGTGGTCAGTCCCTTCCCCGCCTCCAGCCGTTAGCACCTAGTGTTCTCTCGTCTGTGCCCCTGTGGTTTTGCCATTGAGATAAATTGTAATCTAAAGAGAGGAATGGAAAAATGACCAGACAAGGTAGAGTGAGATAAAAACTGTAGGTGTGTGGGCCTGCAAGGGGGTGAGTACGGTTAGTTACAAGTTTGGGTTGGACAGTTTAATTTAGTTTTCAAAACCATGTATAAATCTTTAAAATGGTAGTGTTGTTTTCCAGATTGGCAGTGGACACTCACGAAAAGTGATTACTTATTTCCTGTGGTTCTTTCCTAAATAATTATTTTCACAAACTTTTATTTCAGTGAATTTGGGCGGTTTGAAGGATCACATTAAGGAGATCCAGAGGTGTCGGCGTTTGATTCTTATTGCCTGTGGGACAAGTTACCATGCTGGTGTAGCAGTAAGTGGCTTCTTAAGATTTTAACTGTTTGATGTTGGGTATCAGAAGGTGTCTGTAACACACCATGTAAAATATGCTTTCTTAAAACATGATGTTACCTTGTTATGTTGCTAAGACAAAAATCAGGAAGGTTGGGGCAGAAATGTTAATATAGCTGCTTGGAATTATTTATCAATGGAAGATTTGCTTTAGAAAGATCTTTAGATATACAGATAGACCTGCAGTGACTTCATGGAAGGCAAAGATTGGGAAAGTTTTTCTGTAGGAGCAGTCATTAGGTTTGGTTATCATTATTTTCTTGGCTCAGACAGATGGCTGGTAACGTGTATGAACCTCAACAGGATTTTACTTGGTAGGCACATTTCTGCAAATGAAGGAAGTCTGCTTCTTGTCAGACTTTGTTCTTTATATTTTTGGAAGCTAAATTAAAAAAAAATTATTCAGATTTTTTTCTAGTTTTACTGAGAAATAATTGACATCATTGTCTAAGTTTAAGACCTATAGCTTGATGGTTCAACTTAGATACATTGTGAAATGATGGCCACAATAGGTTCAGTTAACATCCATCTTCTCATAGAGGTACAGGAAAAACAATAGAATAAAGGAAAGAAATTTTTCTCTGTGGTGAGAATTCTTAGGATTTACCATCTTAACAGCTTTCCTATATATCCTGCAGCAGTGTTCGCTATAATCTTCATGTCGTACATTACACCTCTAGTGCTTGTTTATCTTATAACTGGAAGTTTGTACCTTTTACCACCTTCCTCCAATTCCCCTCCCCCCACCCCTACCTCTAGTAACCACAGGTCTGATCCCTTTTTCTATGAGTCTGTTTTTGTTTTGTATGGTTTTTTAGATTCCACATATAAGGGAATCATACAGTATATGTTTTTGTCTGTGATACTTATTTCACTTAGTAAAACGCCCACAGATCCATCCGTGTTGTCATAAATGGTAGGATTTCCTCATTTTTCATGGCTGAATAATATTCCTCTCTCTCTCTCTGTGTGTGTGTGTGTGTGTGTGTGTGTGTGTGTGTGTGTGTGTGTACACACCATAGCTTCTTTATCTCCATTCAGCAATTAGGGACACTTAAGTTGTTTTTGTGTCTTGGCTTTTGTGAATAATGTTGCAATGAACATGAGGGTGCAGATACCTTTCCAAGTTAGTGTTTTCTTTACCTTTGGATATACTTCCAGAAATGGAATTGCCGGATCATATGGTAATTCTATTTTTAATCTTTTGAGGATCCTCCATAGTGTTTTTCATGGTGGCTGCACCAATTTACATTCCCACCAAGAGTGCACAGGCATTCCCTTTTCTCTACATCTACACCAGCGTTTGTTAATCTCTTGTCTTTTTGATGATGGCTATGCTAACAGACATGAGGACATATCGCATTGTGGTTTTAATTTGCATTTCCCTAATGACTAGTGATGTTGAGCATCTTTTCATGTACCTGTTGGCTGTTTGTATATCTTCTTTGGGGAAATGTATATTCAGGTCTTTTGCCCATTTTTTAATTGGGTTTTTTTTTTCAGGTGAGTTGTATGAGTTCTTTATATGTTTTGGATATTAGTTCCTTACCAGATACATGGTTTGCAAGTATTTTTTCCTGTTCTGTATTGTGACTTTTCACTTTGTTGATTTCTTTTGCCGTGGTTTGATGTAATCCCACCTTTTTATTTTTTATTTTGTTGCTTATGCTTTAGGTGTCATATCCAAGAAATCATCACCAAGACCCATGTCAAGAACTTTGTTCCTATGTTTTTTTCTGGGAAGTCCCTGGTTTCAGGCCTTACATTTAAGTCTTTAATCCATTTTGAATTAATTTTTGGGAAGCTGATATTCTGTATCAAAGATGTATGTTGGTTTTCAGTGCAGAAGCTTAGGAGTATAATGGTCTTTTAGTCCAATAAATCAGAATCCAGATATAGTTTTCTTATCAAGACACCATTTATAATGCTGTTGTGGTCAACTCCCGTAAGTACAGAAGACCCTTACACATTCAGTTTCTACTTCTAGAGTTGATTCCAAAGTTTATGACGTAGTGATTTGGGGGCAAAAATATCTATGATCTGCACTTGTGGGAGCCAGTCATGTAACTAGTGATGGAAACTGGGTGGTTGTCCAGCCCTTACATCTCAGTTCTCTAACCCACCCACTTCTCAGATCACATGGTCTAAAAAGGAAAGTCTAGGCAGTATTGAAGGGGAGAGTTCTAAGAAAGTGCTTGTTTCAGAGTGCCTGGGTGGCTCAGTCTTAGTTAAGCATCTGCCTTCTGCTCAGGTCATGATCCCGCATTGGGCTCCCTGCTCAGCTGGAAGCCTGCTTCTCCCTCTCCCTCTGCTGCTCCCCCTGCTTGTGCTCTCTCGCTCTGTCAAATAAATAAATAAAATCTTAAAAAAAAAAAAAAGAAGAAGAAAGTGCTTGTTTCAAACATGGGGAAAAAAAATAAAGACATGAGTGTAAATGAAGGGATTGGCCAGTTCCCTGGTAGCTTAGATCTGTTGTTACAGAGTGAGCCCTCTATTCAGAAATTTAAAAAATGATTAAATGTTTCATCTAATGGTAAACCTGAATTTTAGGGCAGAAAGTATATGCTATGTTAGAATTCTCCAATTACGAAATTTGAGAAAATGTAAGGTTTGTTTTGTTTTGTTTTTTGGTAGATGCTGAGACTACTATAGTTAACAAACATTAGAAGTCCCTTTGGGGTTTATCATACAAAATAGTGTCGTCAGTTCTATTCTAGCTGGTTTTTGTTTTTTTTGTGTGTTTTTTTTGGTGGAGTCCAAAGTGAATGACACATATGCATAAATGCTTTTTTAATATATGTATCCTGAAGAATAACAATCAACTAAAATCATTCTAAGTATAGTTTGCTTTTCAAAATGTTATTTGTCTCTCGGTTTTTACAGTGACATACAATAGAATTTTTAACAGTATATTCTTTTAAGATGCAAATATGTCATGCTGTGTATTTATAAAGAGTTGCTTCCACTGAAAGAAAAAGACATTTATTAGCACAGATACCTTGAGATGACTTTTGTGGGGTATATTTTAAAATATCTGGTAAGTTGCTAGATTGGTATCTTTCTCTTTTTATTTTGAAGAATATAATTTCAGTGTAACATTTATATTGTAAATGAGGGGGTAGAGTTTGATTTTTGTTTGAGGAAAAACATCCAGCATTTTAGGGTAACTTATTTATGTATAATTAGTTAAGTAAAATACAGCAATGGAAAAGATTAGTTAAAAATAAGATTTTATCTTTGAAGACTTTCTGTAGGTGATGTTATAACGTTGTTAAAAAGTGCCAAACCAAAGTTATAGAAAAAAACCATTTAGTTTACTTTTGTGGACAAGAAAGTTAAAGGGATATGAAGTAAGGAAACCTATATGTTCTTCAGTCTGGTGAAGGAGGAATGCAGTGATGGGGCAAGAGATGAGTGGGGCCCTTTGCCTAAAGAAGCTTGTGATCTCCACTACAACGAAATGTATGCATCTGTAGGGCCTAAAATTTTTGCTGTCTAAAATTTATTTTTTTCTATTGTTTAATTTTAGAGTAAAAGGAATTTAGAGTAAAAGAAATTGAATTAGAATGGAAATTAGTAAAAAAAAAAAAAATGCTAAGGTGCTGTTTGAATAGAAGCATACTACCCCCTACTTCATCCTCCATCCTACAAAATTTAGAAATAGTGAGCTTTCTTAAACAAGAGTTCTAAAGTGTGTTGACTTTTTTTGGAAACAGTACTAATTTATGAATACATAGTATTTTTTTAAAAAAGATTTTATTTATTTATTTGACAGAGACACAGCAAGAGAGGGAACACAAGCAGGGGGAGTGGGAGAGGGAGAAGCAGGCTTCCCGCGGAGCAGGGGGCCCGATGCGGGGCTCGATCCCAGGACCCTGAGATCATGACCTGAGCCGAAGGCAGATGCTTCATGATTGAGCCACCCAGGCTCCCGAATACATAGTACTTTTGAAGTGTTTAATTTTTCACGGGGTGTTTATATACCTGTGGTTATCTCATTTTAAATCTCTCAGTGACTTGGTATTATATGAATTGTCATTTCAAGATTAGAAATTGGGAAGTTAAAGATAATATACAAGCTAACTCAGAACAGTGCTTTTTCTACTTCTCAAGACAGTTTATTTGTGTAGGTGTATTGCTTTTAAGAATACATGCATTGATAACTATCCAAAGAGACTTGTACTAAAATGCTAACAGTGCTTATATCCTGGCTGGTGGGATTTTGATTATTTTTAATGCTTTAATAGTATTGTTTATATTTTCTAACAATGCATGTGTGTCATTTTTGTAATCAGAAAAAATAAAAAGTGTACACTGAATCTAAATAGTCCAGTGAGAATAAAGAGTATTTGAAGTCAGGTGATATGACCGAATCATCTTTTCTCTGCAGACACGTCAAGTTCTTGAAGAGCTGACTGAGTTGCCTGTTATGGTGGAGCTTGCCAGTGATTTCCTGGATAGAAACACGCCAGTTTTTCGAGATGATGTTTGCTTTTTCATTAGTCAGTCAGGTATGCTAATTTTAAAGACTTGAAGGAAAAGGAAGTCATTCAGTTATAGCATATCTTGGCAAAAACTGATATTTAACGATAAACAGGTATTGCAGATGACCTGACAAATACAGTAATTTATATTGATATTATGTAATTCTCTGTGAATTAGTAAAATTAACACATTTTATATTCAAGGAGCTGAGTTTTCAAAGACAAAGAAAGAAAGGAGATCCTAAAAAGTAGGAACTTACTATTCAAAGTTTTACAAATTTATTAAAGTGCATGTTTTTTGTTGTTGTTTTAGACTTATTTATTTTAGAGAAAGCGTGCATGCGAGCTGTGGGGCAGCGTGGGTGGTGCAGAGAGGGGAGAGAGAGAATCTCAAGCAGACTGCCCGCTGAGCATGGAGCCTGATGTGGGGCTCGATCTCAGGACCCTGAGATCATGATCTGAGCCGAACAAGAGTTGGACGCTCAACCACCTGAGCCACCCAGGCACCCCTAGTGTATGTTTTAAATTTTACTTAAAACAAATGATACTGTTGGGACGCCTGGGTGACTCAGTTGATGAAGCATCTGCCTTTGGCTCAGGTCATGATCCCAGGGTCCTGGGATTAAGTCCCACACTGGGCTCCTTGCTCAATGGGGAACCTGCTTCTCCCTCTGCCTGCCGTTGCCCCTGCTTCTGCTCTCTCTCTCTTTCACGCTCTCTGGCAAATAAATAAGTAAAAAATCTTAAAAAAAAAAAACAAAAAACCAAAAACCAAAATAATACTGTTGAAAGTGAAAGTGAAACTTTTTTGTTTTTGCATCTAAGAAACAGTGTCTGCTGACTGCTCTGTGTGTTACTTTTGTCTTCCTTTTTACATAGGTGAGACAGCAGACACCCTGATGGGTCTTCGGTACTGTAAGGAGAGAGGAGCTTTAACTGTGGGGATCACGAACACCGTGGGCAGCTCCATATCGAGGGAGACAGACTGTGGTGTTCATATTAATGCTGGGCCCGAGATTGGTGTGGCCAGCACGAAGGTAAGTTCCTGACTTAGTTCTCTTGGTTATCTAATCATAGTACTGGTGGAAACACACTAATCCATACCATATAGTTCATTTGTTAGCACTTATAGAACTCCTGTAGTTTACCAATCATTGTAATTATTGTAAGGTTTAACGGTCAATAGTAGATAAAACACTTATTTTTCCGTCCCTCACTCCCATCTTAAGAGGTTAAAAGGGACAAGTGTATATAACATACATGCTGCCTGTTTCCATTCATCACTTATATTCCTCTTGCTGGTGCAGCGGGGTACATGGTAAGTCTGATGTCCTTCTTTTATTAAGTATAGTAGGGAATTAGAAAAAATAACAGATTAGAAACCTCCAGCTTAATTCTAATCATTTTTGACATTTTAATTTACCTACTCATAGCTTCTAATAAATATACCAAAATATACATATTACCTGTGAAAGTTTGTAAGGGGGTGTACACTTTTTGGTATAAAATTTGCCGATTTAAAAAAATTAAAATGAGTATTATATGACAATATCTGTTTCTCCACTGTACCTGTGGAGACTTAAAGCACCTTTTTTTTTTAAGGCCTATTGAGACTATTTGGCTCTTTGAAATTGGAATATCCATAAATTTAGTATTAGTAATAAAAATAAGAATCTTAAAATACAAAAGATGTTCTCTTTCCACAGTTGTATTACTCTTTATGATTTCAACATTTCTGGTTTTCTGCTTAAGCATAATATTTACTGCTGATGGTCTAATAGGATGCGTAGGTACTGGTGGATTTGATTCTAATTAAGGGTGTGTGGAAGATGATGTTAACATGTACAGAACCACATTTGAATTTTTTTCCTCTTCAGAATTTTTTTTTTTTAATTTGTGATTCTTATGTAAAAACTCTGAGGTTTTTTGTTTCTTGGTTACTTTGATGTTGCTAACCCTGTAATTTACAGAAAGCTGAAACCTAAATTTTCTCCATGTGGTAATTAAAACATGTAAGATGTTTGTGCTTGGGTTTCCATTCTGTGCCTGAATAAATAACCAGCTGCCCTCAGCAGCAGCTTATGGATTTTTGGAACAGTATCCAGACAGCTTTGATCAGGGATTGGAATTCCAAGGCCCCTTTATTCACAACACATGGTGAAACAAGGCCTTCACCATAGTATATGTGGGATATGGGGTCATACCACTGAATGGGTGCTCTTGACTTACCTTTTTAAAAATCTTTCTTGAGTCTGTGTTGGTGGTATAGTGGTGAGCATAGCTGCCTTCCAGAAATCTTGCTTGAACTGTGAGCTGCCAGGGGAATTACAGTTTTTTTGATTTCTAATTCTATTGTTCACAAAAACTTCAATTTTCTCAACATTTTATTAAATTTATTTTTAAGATTTTTTATTTATTAGAGAGAGCACAAGGGGGAGCTGGGAGCAGAGGGAGAGGGAGAAGCAGGCTTCCCACTGAGCAGGGAGCGCAAAGTGGGGCTTGATCCCAGGACCCTGAGATCGTGAGCTGAGCGGAGGGAAGCAGATGCTTAACCATATGAACCACCCAGGCGTCACTTCTCAACATTTTATTATGATTATTTTCAAACACACAGCGAAGTTAAAGGAATTTCATATTAACACCCATATACCCATCACCTAGATTCTACCATTTTTTTCAGTTCTGTTGAGGTATAAATTTCACCACCGTAACATTCACCAATATTCAGTGTATAGTTTTAGTAAATTTGGCTGTGTAACTGTCACCACAGTCCTGTTTTAGAAGACTAACTCACTTGGGGCGCCTGGGTGGCTCAGTCGTTAAGCGTCTGCCTTCGGCTCAGGTCATGATCCCAGGGTCCTGGGATCGAGCCCCGCATCGGGCTCCCTGCTCCACGGGAAGCCTGCTTCTCCCTCTCCCACTGCCCCTGCTTGTGTTCCCTCTCTCGCTGTGTCTCTCTCTGTCAAATAAATAAATAAAATCTTAAAAAAAAAAAAAAAGACTAACTCACTTGAAAAAAGTTCCTTTTTGCCTTTTTACAGTCAACCCCCACTCCTACCTCTCAGCCTCAGCCCGAGGCAGCTACAATTGCTTTCTCTTGCTACACTATGTCATCTTCCAGAAATTTCTTATAAATTGGATTGTATAATACAGGTCTTTTGTGTCTGGCTCCTTCTGTTTAACATATGGTGAAACAAGGGTTTCACCGTTGATATTTTTGAGTTTTTTTTTCATGTTATTTCTAGCAGTAGCTCTCTTTCTTGCAGGTCCTTTTTTAAAAATCTTTTTATTTTGAAATAACTATAGGGTTTATAGGAAATTGCAAAGATAGTAGAGAAGTCCATGTACTTCTTACCCAGTTTCCCCCAATGGTTACATCTTTTTTTTTTTTTTTTGGTTACATCTTGTATAAGAAAAAAAAACATCTTTTCATAGCACATATTTTAATTAATGTCTTTAAAAAAATAGCTCCCTTAAAAATTTTAGTAAGTATGGCAGTTTAGTCTTACTTTAATTTTTCTTGGACTCCAAAGTAATTTTGTTTTCTTCAACTGCCTTAGACATTCTGGGCTTGGAGTTACAAAAGTTTTGCAATGTTTAGTCATAGAGCGTTTCTGAATGGCAAATATAAGTTTATATGTTAATAGGTGATCAAAGAAGTTCATCATTGGTCCTAATCCCTGGCCCTGTGATGGACCTAGCCTAAGAATTCTATAATCTTGTTTATAAATCCCGAACTTCACCTGAAAAACTCAGGGTTAGAGAGATTACTAAGTTTCTCATAATATCAGACCATAGACAGTTTGATATTTCTGTAAGAATTGATGGGCATAAGTGTGCAGATGTAGCAGTTTTTTATGTTATTGCAGGTGTTTAAAATTTAACCACAGTACTGACTTATGTTGATTTTTAAAAATAAACTGATATAAGCTTTTGGCTGAATATAAAGTAAAACCAAGTTTAAAAGTTCAGAGTCAACATTTTCCTGGTAAATTCTTTCAAACCTCAGTAAATTCTAAGTGTGAGGTGTAACTTACTTTTCTCATAATTGGTTTTCTGGTATATATTGGTGAAATGAAAACCATGAAATTGGAAATTAAGCTGTAATGGAAATGCAATGGAAAAATGTATCCGTTAAAGCTATTTAATATTTATACTTAAAAATCAGTGTTGAGATGTCTTAAGTCCAAATAAGGAAACATTACTCTGTAGAGTAATATTTTTAGTCGTGGGCTCGAGGAACTGGAACTCATCTGATTGGTTTGAGTTGGAAAGAGTTTAGGTATGCCAGGGGTCCCAGATATTGGGTCTCTCCCCCTGTCCTGATCATATGTTTTGTGATTAATTGGTTTATTGAAAAGTAAGCGTCAGTAGGAAAAGGTAGACTGGAAGGGATTGCAATTTAGAATACAGATGTGCTCATTAGCCTGAAGGCAAGAGACTGCAAATCCACACTGGTGCTATGGAGAAAAAATCCCAATCTTCTGGTAGATCACATCATAGCACAGGGACAGGTAGCTGTGGAGAAATGTATGAGCAGCTGACCACTGTGAGGCTCAGCAAGAAGAAGTAGGGAGTCTCATTTAACTACTGGGAAGGTCAGGAGCATTAGCAGATTGTGATTTCATTATACAGAAGGCTCATTATCCTCCTATTATGACAGGAAAATAGTCACTTATGAAGTGATTCCTTATCCAGAGAAGAGTAATAGAAATTCAGCCTATAATCTACAAGAAAACCCAGAATAAATTTCCTATGTTAAAATTATACATAATACTGCAGCTGGCCACACCACAATAGTGCTGATAATTCAATAATAAAAATATAAATAAGAAAACATATGCCTGAAATGTAAAATTTAGTTTCTTTAAGTAGCTGGTGAATTAAAAAGGTATCAGAACTACTGTAAAAAAGACTTAGTACAGGGGTGCCTGGGTGACTCAGTCAGTTGAGCGTCTGTCTCTTGATCTCAGCTCAGGTCATGATCTCAGCTTCCTGAGATGGAGCCCTGCTTTGGGCTCTGTGCTCAGCAGGGAGTCAGTCTGCTTGAGATTCGCTCTCTCTCTCTCCCTGCCCCTGTCCCGCCCTGTGCGTGCATGCTCTCTCTCACATAAATAAATCTTTAAAAAAAAAAAAAAGGTAAAAGGAAACCCAATAAAGCAGAAGGAGACTAATAATAGAGAAGAGTAAATGAAATAAGATTCTCCTTATTTGCAATTGATATGATGGACTCCTGTAGAGCTTAAAAATAGCAAGTCTTAAAGATTTCTTAGAATGAGGAAGAATTCGTATAAAGTGTTTTATATAAAATATATACAAATATTTTCTCTATAAACTGACAGTGGCTACTTAGAAGAAATATGGGGGTGTGTGTTTGGAGGCGGATTCTATTTTCAATAGCTATAAAAATGCTTAAAAATAACTTTACCAAGCACTGTATAAGATGCTCCATAAACACTTGTTGAATAGATGAAAACTATATAACTTTATAGACTTTTAGGTTTTTACCACAAATTGATAGAAATACCATACTTCTGGATGGGAAGATTGTTTTGTAAAGAAATGGCAGATCTGTGGGACAGAATCAGTTCTGCAACGTGACTCTAGGGTATCAGAGGACTGAGACTATAGGAAATGGCACAAGCCAATAGAGAAAGGGTGGGCGAAATGGAGGGAAAATTGGCTATTTATAAGAATAAAAACACAAGTTAACACCTTGCACTAAAATCAATTTCAGATGGACTAAAAAAAAATCAAAAAGAGACAATGAAAACAATAGAATTAAGAAAATTTAATAATACTTAACTGATGTTAGGATGGAAGGATTAAGCTTAAAAATACTACTTAAAAGTTAAAAAAATAAAACTTTTAATTTAATAAACACCATTATAAAAGGTTTAACCCAAACTGGGAAAAAGTATTTGAAACATAACAGTAAAGACCTTCCTAACACCAACTAAGAACAAACAAACAAACCCAAAAACTCCAAGTCCAGAAACAAGAACATATAGTCAGTTCTTAAAAGAGAAAACATAAATGGCTGATGAACATGAAAACAGTCTTTTCAGATTTAAGATATGATATGTATGATAAAGTAGTAGTGAGAGACCATTGTCTAGCAGACAAATGGTATAAATTTATTAAAAAGATAATTTTCAGTATTGCAAAGAATGTGGCAAAACATCTCTCACATTCTCATACAGCTAATGGGAATGAAAATAGTCTTGGTAGTTGACTGCATGTTTTAAAACATTCACAGTTCTCTATCCTAGGAAAATAAATGTCTCTTAGTTCAAGCTTTTATCAGTAAAAGTTTGTTTTGAGCCTGTGTGTCAGGCATTATGCTGAATGCTTTACGTTGGTCTCATTTAATTCTCATCAGAATCTTGTAAATGTACCTTTAACAGATGGGCCATCTGACACCTAAAGAGATGAAAAACTACTCTGGTTTCAAAACTGCATATCAAACACTAGTAAACAAGAAAGAAGGCACTCTTCCTTGGGAAAGTGCTTGCAATTAAATTAAGAATAAGAGCAAGTTATAAAATTATACTTACCAATTAATTTTCTAACCATTTAAAGAAAGAAGAAAGGCAGTAAAGATTAGGAGGCGGTATTCACAAATGCTATTAATACCATGTTGTTAAAATTAATTATTCCTAAGAATGATGATGATTCTTATTTCTACCCACTTTTCTACAATTAAGGTTAAAAAATTTTTTTTGAGCTGAACTGGAAAAAAAAAAGGTGGGAGTGAGGAAAAAGCGATAGGCAAAGGTGAAAAAAAAATCAAAGAACAATCAAAAAAAAAAAACAACAACAACCAGCAAAGCCAGTATAAGTACCTTAGGGAAAGTCCTTCAATGCTTTGCTTTTGACTTATATGAAAAACCTAATCTGGTTATGCATGTGCAGATTTACACTCTGCTCACCTTCCTTCGCATGTTTCTGTTCCTTTCTGAGGGTGTTAGGGATTTGGTAAGCATCCAGATTATAAGGAACTTTTGTATTTGGAAATAAAAGTTAAGTCATTTGTTCAAATTCAGAAAAGGAGAATAGTGATAGATTTCCCAAGTACTGGTTCAGTTTGCTGTCAGCTAACACTGTTTTTTTTAAATGGACAATATATATTTATAAAACCAATGGGAGGGAATTCTTTATTTTCATCTTTTTTTTAATTAAAAATTCCAAGTTCTTAAAATGCAACTGCAACTAGTTCTGCTTTTCTGTGGTGTTCCAGGCTTACACCAGCCAGTTTGTATCCCTTGTCATGTTTGCCCTCATGATGTGTGATGACAGGATCTCCATGCAAGAGAGACGCAAAGAGATCATGCTTGGATTGAAGCGGCTGCCTGGTACGAAGATCTCACACAGTAGATTTTTGTTGTCTAAGGGAGTGGCTAATGGGTGAAGTCTCTTCTTGTCCTTGAAGCTGTGGCTTTTAGCTACTTAGTCAAAAAGATCTTTCTTCTTTGGCACCTATGTGTTTAAAAATCCTTTACTGATATTACAGAATAGAAACATTGGTCTTTTGTTGGTTGCTGCCAATATATCATTGTTATTATATCAGTTCAGTTTATTGCCCTTTTTTCATAGACTTTGTTAATATTACTTCTTAACAGATTTGATTAAGGAAGTACTGAGCATGGATGATGAAATTCAGAAACTGGCAACAGAACTTTATCATCAGAAGTCAGTCTTGATAATGGGACGTGGCTATCATTATGCTACTTGTCTTGAAGGGGCACTGGTAAGTCTTCTCACTTATAATTATGTCTGTGGACTTAAGGACCTGGCACACAGTCATACTTTTAGATCCAGTGAAATAGGTGGGACTTTTGAAAATGTCTCTGTATTTATGCACTCTGATTTGTTATCTTGAGAAAGGGTCACACAATATTCAAAAGTGAATATCAAGAAAAGTACATTTTACCACCATGATTTGGGTTTAGCAAGTTACTTGGGTTAATTTGTTCTCCAAATGTTAATAAATAAAAGATTAAATTCTCTAGGTGTGGGATTTCATTGAAGTAAACATGAGGCAAGTAAAAGAACAGTTACAGAGTAATAGGAATATATTCATGATCACCTAAAATCTTCACAAAGTTTTTGTGGTTTTAAAATTTCTAATTAATGAACAAACTTCCAGTTACTTGTTTATAGTTCAGAAATAATCTATTAACCTATATTTACAGGTCAGAGGTCCTTTTATACTTTTGGATAAATAGTGACTTCAGACAACAGATTTTTTTTTTTAAGATTTTATTTATTTGACACAGAGAGAGATAGTGGGAGAGAGCACAATCAGGGAGTGAGGGAGAAGCAGTCTCCCTGGTGAGCAAGGAGCCCGACTTGGGGCTCGATCCCAGGACCCTGGGATCATGACCTGAGCCAAAGGCAGATGCTTAACCAACTGAGCCACCCACGCGTCCCTGGACAGCAGATGTTTTATGTAATATTTACGTAAGAATGGGTTTTTGAATAACAGACTGAAGACTAATCTAGTTCTTTCCTGTTAGAAAATCAAAGAAATCACTTACATGCACTCTGAAGGCATCCTTGCTGGTGAACTGAAACATGGCCCTCTGGCTTTGGTGGATAAGTTGATGCCTGTCATCATGATTATCATGAGAGATCACACTTACGCCAAATGTCAGAATGCTCTTCAGCAGGTGGTTGCCAGGCAGGTAAGTAGGGGCTGCTGGGAGGGCGCTGGGAATTATCTAAGAGTTGGGTCACTAAAGCTTATTTGAATTTCATGACATTTAAAGTGATAGACCAGTGCCTAGTGGGAGGCTTACAAAACATGTTGAGGTTTACGTGTGAAGAATCTGAGATACTCAAGAGTTTTGACAGGACCCAGCTCCTAGATCTCATAATAAGCAGAACCAAGACCAAAACTGAGGTCCTAGTCTCCAGATCCTCTCCTCTCTCTTAGTGTATGCTGCTCCCTTTTAAGTTAATATTCTTAAAAGTATATTTCAGGAGAAACTGGGTTTTACGTTAATATTACAGGTGTTATGCTTAACTGTGTTTTCTTCAGATCATTTGCTTTTCTATAAAGCCCTGAAGGTAACTGGTAACTGAGCTCGGTATTTCTCAGTTGTGTGAGTTTAAACAAATTACAGAATCCCACAAAGTTTCCGTTTCCTTGGCTGCAAGTGAGCTCAATCTGAGTTATCCCTAGGGTTGTGAGTCAGGGAGGCCACGTGTATATGTGCAGTGCAGAATTTGCACGTTCATGTGCAACAGCTCTGCCTTTGCTTACCAGTGATTTTGTGTGTGTGTGTGTGTGTGTTTCTTTCCCAGGGACGCCCAGTGGTGATTTGTGATAAGGAAGATACCGAGACCATTAAGAACACAAACAGAACAATCAAGGTACCCCACTCAGTGGACTGCTTGCAAGGCATTCTCAGCGTGATCCCCTTACAGCTGCTGGCTTTCCACCTTGCTGTGCTGAGAGGCTATGATGTAAGTGATGGGCCCCTGGAGAAATCTTGAGTTCACGTTTTACCTGGTTCACTCTTAGTTTTCCTTCTAAATTTTTAGCAATAGCATTTGAGAAATCCTTCAGATATTTATCTGTCACCTGTTACATTTGCACGGCCCAGTGTGTAGGTTACGTCATAACCTTTTCTTACCCGCTGAACCTGAAGGAACCTTGGAGCCTACCTCTATGATTGGAGATTTACCTCCTTGGGGAGTCTCCATGTGTTTTCTGTTTCCTTCCGGGTGGCTGGCAGTTCTTTGTTTGGGATGCCCCCGCACATTGCAGGACTTAGCATTCCCAGTCTCCCGGTCATCATGACAGCCCAACGTCCTGCTCTTACACACAAATCATAAGTCACTACCGACTGGCATTTCTAGTAAAGGATTTAATGTGGGGAATTGGGCTTACACAGCCATTAGAAGAAGGCCTGGGGAAAGGCAGGGGAGGGAGGCCCCTGTGTCATCCGCCAGGGTAGGAATTACAAGGAGCCACTACTGTTGGGGGTCTCGGCTGCTGTAGCACCAGGGTGGGCCACTGCCAGAAAGATGTGTGGAAGCTGTTGGCCAGTCTTACATTAGCTGCCTGAGGCCCGTGACCCTCCAAGTGGGCTGCCCCTTTTATAGAGGACCAGAGAAGCACTTCCTGTGCTGAACTGGCTCCTTTAGAATGCTTTTCCCTCATTTCAAGATTCTTAAGATACATTATTTGACTCTATTTTCTTTCTTTTTTTTTTTTTTTAAAGATTTTATTTATTTATTTGACAGAGACACAGCGAGAGAGGGAACACAAGCAGTGGGAGTGGGGGAGGGAGAAGCAGGCTTCCCACCAAGCAGGGAGCCCGATGCGGGGCTCGATCCCAGGACCCTGGGATCATGACCTGAGCCAAAGGCAGACGCTCAACGACTGAGCCACCCCGGTGCCCCTTGACTCTATTTTCTTCTTTCTTTTTTTTTTTAAAGATTTTATTTATTTGACAGCACAAGCAGAGGGGGAGAGAGGGAGAAGGAGGCTCCCTGCTTAGCAAGGAGCCCGATGTGGGACTTGATCCCAGGACCCTGGGATCATGACCCGGGCCGAAGGCAGCTGCTTAACTGACTGAGCCACCCAGGCGTCCCTTGACTCTATTTGTAATGTTAGTTTTCTGTAGTCTGTAATTAAGATGGTTGAGGAACATGTTGTTTTCTGGTTTTATACGCAAAAGTAATTTGCTTAGAGTCACTGCTCCTCTCCCCCCAATCTATACAGTCTTTCAAATATTGCTTCTTTTGCAGGTTGATTTTCCCCGGAATCTTGCCAAATCTGTAACTGTAGAGTGAGGAGCGTCTGCAACTCTGGGCGATTGAGCAACACAAGACACCTTTTGTATTTAACACCTTGATTTAAAATTCACCCTTTGAAGCCTTTTTTAGTAAATCCTTATTTATATATCGGTTATAATTATTCCACTCACTTTGTGATTTTTGTGAAATTACCTCATATTTTTCCAGTAATTTGTGGGGGAGTTTAAATTATGGAATTTATATTGGAATCATTACCACAGAGATTTAGCTCTCATTTTCTTTAAAGGATGCTGGGTGTTGGATTTCTGGGCCCTTCACTTCAGTCTGGGAGAATTGTGTGTTTTTAGAATAATTGGCCTCTGTTTTACCATGCTTCTATTCATTCAGCCCAAAGAAAGTATAGTACATTTAATTTGGAATATCTAAAGCCAATGGCAATGTATGCTAATGATTGGACATTTAATTAAGGTTTTGTTAAGTTTACATATAAAGAGAAGATGCTGTGATTTGTTTTTAAATTTGTGTTTTGTTTTTAAATCAAACTGTAGAACTTAAAAACTGAAAGCTTTTCTTGGTGGGATTTCTATGTAAGTTAGGTTAACCTGAGTGTCTCAGACCTGTTGCTTGTTATCTGGAGGTCGAGTTAATGTAGGAAGCTCGAGTATGGTAGTACATTGGTTTTCTCCACTCTTAACAGCAAGTATTTGCACAATTTCATAGCAGAAACTTTAAATTTTAGCTGCTTTGGACAACTGACAACATATGTTTTCTTGTGAAGATGGGGGACCTCCAGGTGGGGTGTCCTACTCCTAGTTTTTCCATCTTCTAAAACTGATTTTTATTTCCTTGTATCTGTAGTTTTTTGTTTCATGTGTTTTTTTTAATGACTTGTTCTTTGAAATCACCACACAAAGTTGCTGTCATATGTCTGAGATTAAATCAGTACTGATAGGGCGCCTGGGTGGCTCAGTTGGTTAAGCAACTGCCTTCGGCTCAGGTCATGATCCTGGAGTCCCGGGATCGAGTCCCGCATCGGGCTCCCTGCTCGGCGGGGAGTCTGCTTCTCCCTCTGACCTTCCTCCCTCTCATGCTCTCTGTCTCTCATTCTCTCTCTCTCAAATAAATAAATAAAATCTTTAAAAAAAAAAAAATAAAATAAAATAAATCAGTACTGATACATGTAGAATTCTCTACTTTTTGTCCCAAGGAAAAATTTCCTGCAGTGAATTTTAACTTTTTACTGCCTTTTTGCATAAAACTAGTACCATCCTGCCAGTTGGAAGTTCTTTGTAGTTTGGAAGATTTGCAAGTCTTTTGACTAATCATTTGACGATAAATGTATATGCTGAGCTAGGCTTAGAGAAAGAAAGCTGTATGCTTTACACTGATGCTAGTGAAGGATTGCATCGAATATAGTATTATTTCCTAGGTATATTTCTCTATTGTCTGTGTTCTACCCCTGAAATATATTTAGGAATGAAGAAGATACAAATAAGTAAAGTGATATCAAGGTGCCTTCAGCTGGTTTACGTCAGAAATGGAAATTAACAATTTAGATTAAAATAGAGTAGAATATTAGTTTGACATCCAACATGTTGTGAGTAGTAATTTCTTTACGGGGCTTTTTGGCCAAATCTTGGGGGTTATAGGGCAGTGTGTTTGTGTTTTGGTGAAGTCCTCTTTCTAGAGTTTTTGCCTTTCAATGGTGAAGGTAAGATATTTAGCATAATTATTTAAGTAAATTCATGTTTTTTCTTTTTTCTGTGTTTGAATTCCTTGATGAGGTTAAGATTTTCTAATAGCTATTGCTGCAAGGGGAGCACAGAATTCTACTTGTGTATTAGGGTTAGAAAAATACTTTGCATATTTTGAGGTACTTTGGAAGGACTGTCCTCCTAGGTGGAGACTAGAAACCTGGTTGTTTTTAAAAATAAAATTAAGTTTACTATTGATATCCTATATATATGTAGCTACTATAGCTATATTTATCCAATTTAATTGTTTCTGAGATTATTTTGTTTAGGCCTGCTAGTTTTAGTATGTGTGTAGTGTCATTTCTTATGTTAAATTAGCATTTTGTGTCTGTGATTTGTATGGGTTTGTAGCATTTCTTAATGGTCTGAAGTTTGAGTCAGCATTCTAAGTGAACAAATACGTGAAGTCAATCATTAGTTTTCAATTTCTCTTTTTCTCTTCCTCTTTGTCTCTCTCTCTCTCTCACACACACACACACACACACACACACACACACACATTTACACTTCAAACTAGGATAAGTTCTGAACTGGATATCAAAAGCTGATATTGAAGAACAAAGAAGTGATATTTTCCAAATAAACACGGTTTCTCCTTCTTGTCCCTTCTTGCTTCTTACTTTATTTAATGTAGTGATTTTTAAATGCTTTTATGTATTAATTATGAACACAAAAAAAGATACTCTAATGAGGCAAATCACTAATAAGTGTGCATGCCCAGTTAAAATGAATGTAATATTATCAGATAAGAAAATCTGATTTTTCAAGAAAGGTATGCTACAAAAGGAGTCTTTTATATAAAAAGTTCTTTCTTGTAGTACATTTAAAGTTTAAATTCACTCATATGTAACTTAGAGTTCCTTACCTCAGCCATGAGCCCTTTTTAGGCTGGGGTCATGGGTAGCATCTCATACATGGCCCAGTAAATGATGGTTATTTTGCAGTCAGTTGGCTTTTCTGTCTTTTTTTAATTCCCTGTGTCAGGAATGAATGGGAAGAGGAAAATTAACGTTCACTGTTTTCAGTGTGCTGTAATTGTGTCAGCATCCTTTTATGGGCAAGTCACTGTGCCAGGAACTGGAAAGGACATCTTGTTGAAAGCAAAGTCTGCTTGTCGGGCAGACTTATCAGTGGTGAAGACCAAGATCATTGGGTGAGGGAGTGGAAAAGTGGAGGTGAGCTGTTAAATAATGGTCCAAGTTTAGGGGCGTATAATGTTCACAAGAGGTGGAAGATGCATTTTGTAGAGTGCACTCTTACCGCACACTGCGTAGACCATCTATCTGTGGTATGCTAAGGAAGGTAAAGGCGAAATGCACAAGGAGAAAGAAGTAAGCATCAAATACTACTCAAGGGGAGTGGACACAGGGTGGTGTGCAGCTGGGGCTGGGGGTTAAGAGAGCTAACACAGATTTTCTCTCTTAGTTTTGTGAAAAGTTGTTTCTAAGATGATACCGTCTTATCCTTCTGAATACAGGTCTGTTGACTTAAGCTAATCATGAGGACAGGAGGAAAAGGAGCCCTGGTTTTTTTTTTAGCTCTTTGGTAATGTTCATTTGGCACTTACTTATATTGTCTTCAAAGAAGGAAGACCAGCTGAAATGTTTGCTTTAACAAACATATTTTAAGAAGTCCTTTGGAGTCAGTGTTTTATCTGTTTAAAAACTTAGGATATACTGTAACAATAAAAGGGAAAGATTAATGTTAACTATTGTATGTGACAAGTGATTTTTCTAAAAAGCACAATGTCACTGAAAAGTATTTGTCGAAAAAGAAATCATAGCTCACATGGAATTTGTGAAGGCCAAAGAAGTGGAAGGGAATGGTAAAGGAAGGTATTTTAGCCTTATGTTCACATATTTAGTGGGTTTTGTTTACCAGACTGCCAGATAAGAGTGTCTTCTTCATGAAAACATACTACAGATTACTTTCTTTGTTCTTCATGTTAGAATCTCAAGTTTAGAAGAATTAACACATCAGTTTTTTCTCACAATATTTAAGGATTATTAATATATCAGTATTTCCCTAGCTTGGTGAGTTTAACCATATCTTCAGATCTATGACATGACAACCAATAGGACTGATAACATTTGCTTTGAACCAATAATTTCCAGGCTTAAAATGAAAATCATAGTTGACTCGCAAGATTGTAAAGTTATGCTGTATTAACTTGTAAGTCTGTAATAGCTTGATATCAGTGTTATGGAATCTACCATAAATGATGGCTAATGAGAATGTTTTAGGAAATTCTTGAATTACCTTTCTTATGGTACTCAGAATGAATACAGAAATGATCCTGTTAGCTTTTTAAACGTTCTGTGGTTGACTTTTTGTGTTTGTTTTTTTTTTTTTGTCTTTTTCTTTCTTTCTTTTTTTTTTTTTTTTTGCTTAAATAAAACTTTCGGTATTTGTTTAAATTATACTGCTTGTGAGCTGGAGATTTTAGAATCTGCTTTGTTTCAGTTTTCTGTTCTTTAAGATAAATGTGTAGTTTACTGAGCCATTTGGTCATTCCTTCCTCATGTCTTGTAAGTCCAATAACTCTAACTTTGAACTGTGAATAAATTACCAAAAGTTACTGAGAATTGCATTTTGAAGCAATTTGCCAATATTTGAAGTGTATACATGCTTGTAGGTGTGTTAAAGATTGTATTGCACTAAGAATGTAGCCAGTGTTTAGTTGTTAGTAAACTTTTCTGATGCTAGAATTCATTACTATTGCTTTTTAAAGTAGAGATGATTGGATAAATATAATCAAAAGTTTCACGTCTCCACTCCAACTTGCCAATTGTTTTAGAAAGGATCATTAGATAAAACAAAGGCTCTACTTTTTGATGTCATACTTCATAGATATTATACCTTCTCAAGTCTTGTAAAATTTTTTGCAAGAATATTGTTTCTAGCGAATTTCTAGTGTATACAGTGATCAACAGCTTTGCGTAAGTGAATTGATAGTTGCAAAAGAAGGATATTTAAGATGGGTGAGTAGCAAGACTGCATGTACTCTAAAGTTTCTGTAGTATCTGGCAATCTGTTAATTATAGAACAAAGATTCCTTTTACAGGATCCTTTTATAAACAGCAAGCGAAAATCTCTATCCCTAGTGCTTACAGCCCTCGCTGTGTTCTGCAGGAGACAGAGTTATGCCAGGGTAGTTTGAATGAATAGCTGTGCTGTTTTGCCTTCTTGTAGATCCGAGCCCAGTCTCATCTCTGTCTCCATGTTGCTCTGCAGCAAAGCCTGGGGCTGCCAGACAGCGTGGGTCATTTTTTCCATGGGCCACATTTTGGCATAAAATCCAGCTTTACTTTTATTAAACAGTTATCTTTGAATTCTCCTCAGTTGGCTAGGAGTATTTACTGAGTACTTACTAAAGGCCAAGAAATAATTTCCCTGAAAATTTAGAGGCCTGTTTTTCATTGGAGTGGCATTTAAGAAAAAGAAATTTTTAACTTTTTTGGATGAGGAAAAGAAGTAAGAGTTAAGTTTCTCTCATTAATCTGAAGGTAAATAGTTCTCCTTCATTTTACAAAATGATGTAGGAAAAAAAATGATGTAGGAACTTTATTAGCTTAAACATCCTGGGGCTATAAACATCTTGTAATAATATACAGACAGGTTGCCAGGTTATAGGTTATTTAACCATCTTACCCTTCCCTGGAAGTATGTGTGTAATAAGATAAATTCATTATTCTCTTTTTGGTTAGCATGTGTACAAGAGATTATTTCCAAGATTGAAAGGCCACGTTTTGAACTTCATACTAACATGATTTATTGGCTCAAATTCCAAGATTCACGTATGTGTTTTCTCATATGTATTTCTCCTAATGCTGTTATGTAGCCGTATTTTCCTTTTCATATTTCAAGAGATTTTTGAAAATGAAGTATGGATGTACAGTTGAAAATATGGAATAAAAAATGGAGCTTGTAAACAATTAGAGAAACGCTTTTTGGATAGAGTTATGGTTCTTTCCTTCCACTCACTTATCAGTCTACCTCTGTTTGTATAAGATTAAAAAGACTGTTTATACGTATTAGGATGAAAGCTTTTGGCATGTTTTCATATGCTTTTAATTTCTGCAGTATACTGAGTGATTTAGAAGCATCCAACAATTTAAAAACCAGAGCCTTAATAAGGTGTATCCTGGAACTCACAGCTGTTGCACACCTTGGGGAGTCTTTAGGAGCTCATTTTTGCCTCTATCACTCAGCTTTATGTGTTCCGAAATGGAGGTGAATACAGTGAGATCTTAGAAGGAGAATTGCCGGGATATTTATGGAGAATTCTAGATTCATTATACCTAAAGGGGAAATGACCCCGTGGTTCTTAGCTAATACATTCTTAATTTGTGGGATGCAGAAGTGGCTGTCCATTAATTTTAGGTTGCCCTACAACATCCAGGCTGCAAAGGTCCACATGTACCAGGGTCACTACAGTTTGTTTCTGCCAATAGCCCCTTTCAGGTGACACTCTTGTCCTCATATTGTCCTCACTGATGCCAGTGTGGCATTCTCAGTCATGGATGTTCTGTGGCAAGTTCAGTGTGGGATGGACTTGTTAGACAGCTTGGTCTTCAAACAGTGCCCCTAATGGGATGGAGAATTTCTGAGACAATGAACGCTGGTAGTTCCCGGGCAAGGGAAATAGTAAATTCAAGTTTCTGGTAGACTTGATTACAGGTAGCCAATTCGATTCATGGGGGCTTTTTTCCCCCTATTTGCTTTGTATGTAGAGTTGTTTTGAAATATTGAGCATATTTGCTTTGACTTTTATCTCTTGCTTTCCTAATTTTGTATTTATCCTTTGAATAAAATGTAAACCCAATATTGAATTTACTTTTACTGCTGCTATGTAGAAACCTAGGAACTGTGGGAAATCCTTGTAAGATTTTTATCTCATGTCCTTGGTTATTAACTTGGACCCATGTATTGTTACTAAAGTTCAAAGTATTTCTTTGTTTGAAAGAAATGAATTAACTTTAAACCTCTTAATATGTAGGGTTTTTGTGTTTTTTGTTGTTTTGGGTTTTTTTTTTTTTTTTATGTTTAAGTGAAGTGGCCTCTGCAAGCAGAATTGACTTTACTGACACAACATTAATAACTTAAGTGCTTTGAGTTATTTTCTCAGCAGAGACATATTTGTGTAAATTTGTTTGCGAATGCCTGGTTCCAGGAGTGAAGGGGACAGAATCTGGAGTTCCCCAGAACAGACAAAAGCTAGCTGACTTGTAGACACATTGGTCTCCTCAACTTGGCCTTCCTGAAGGGTGACATTCCTATGTTAATTGTCCTCAGTTCCTTTGGGCTCAATATGCTGAAACTGAGAAAGGGCAGCTCTGAGAATGTTGACATCCTATCAGAAGATAAGGCTGATTTTTAAGTTATTTTTTATTTTATTTTATTTATTTATTTTTAAAGATTTTTAAGTAATCTCTACACCCCCGGTGGGGCTTGCACTCATGACCCTGAGATCAAGAGTCACATGCTCCACCAACTGAGCCAGCCAGGTGCCCCTTAAGTTATTTTTTAAATTAAAGAAATCTGTCATGGCTTGGCTTATGCCCAAATAGGATGCCTCAAAACTTGGATCATTATTTAAATGGACAACCCTTCACAAAACAGTTCTTGCTTTTCCCTTCTTACCTTGCGCTGCCCAGTGTCCTGGGTACTGTAGGTCCATAGATCATATGAGAAGGGCTTGTGGACAAATGGGCTCTGCTTAAATGACACATAATATTTCTCATTGCTTAAGCACAATGAGTTTGCCATAGGAGTTGCTTAATAAAATGCTTGCTGACCTTAAGTTACACTCGCATTTTTATTATTTTTTCTTTCAGTGCCTTTACTTGCTGAGTTACGAGTTTGATCAGGAAATCATAAATCACTACCAACTGGCATTTCTAGTAAGAAAGGATTTAACGTGGGGAATTGGGCTTACACAGCCATTAGAAGAAGGCCTGGGGAAAGGCAGGGGAGGGAGGCCCCTGTGCCATCCGCCAGGGTAGGAATTGCAAGGAGCCACTACTGTTGGGGGTCTCGGCTGCTGCAGCACCAGGGTGGGCCACTGCCAGAAAGATGTGTGGAAGCTGTTGGCCAGTCTTACATTGGCTACCTGAGGCCCATTAACCTGTCTGCAGTTTACCACCGGAGAATCCTTATTTCTACTTCTCTTTTCCAAATTCTGTACAAGTGGCTCTTGCTGGTGAAATCTAATTGGAACTCTGTGGCTAAGTTTCCAGTAGAAGGGAGAACTTATATATTGACCAGTGCAGTTCACCCTTTGGATTACCCAGCATCTCTACTCACCCTTGTATCCATATGTAAATTTCCAAAGAAGAGAAAGAATATCGTGGTTCTGCTTGACATGCTGCAACTATCCCTGTTGGAATAAAGACACACCCTCTTCGCAAGAAGAGAAGATACATTTCACAAATTTCTCCCTATGAGATGTTCACTTTTCTCCCTTAGTCACAATCCCCCTTGATATAAAAGTCATATAGTCTGGGGCACCTGGGTGGCTCAGTCGGTTAAGCATCTGCCTTCGGCTCAGGTCATGATCCCAGGGTCCTGGGATCGAGCCCCGCATCGGGCTCCCTGTTCGGCGGAGAGCCTGCTTCTCCCTCTCTGCCCCTCCTCACTGCTCGTGCTCTCTCTCACAAATAAATAAAATCTTTTTTTAAAAAAAGGTCATATAGTCTTAAGTAGAATAATTAGAAGGGGGGAGGGGGCAAAGTTAATTACATAAATGTATATATATCAAGACAAGACAACATACAAAGCCCTCATTTGTACAACTAGTCAAGAGTATATAGTTTATGTAAATCTATACAAGTACACACACAAATATGTACATTTTCTCTTCCATTACCCATTTTGTGTTCCCTTTGCCCTCAGCAAGCACCCAGGTCATTATGACTCTTGGCCAGAACTTTTTGCATCTCTCTCTTTTAGCTAGGTTGGAACCCTCCCTCCCTTCTCCATTCTTGTACCTAAATTGGGGGCCCATGTGTGTAGAAAGGTGGCAGCAGGAATTTCTGGCAATATTGTAGAGATAGCGTGAGGAAATTCCCGAGATAGAAAAGTTAATGCTGGATAGAAAAGACAAAAGCAAACTCAAGGAAAAAAAATTCTCCAAAGCAAAAAGTAAGAAAGCATTACTTGGAGAAGTACCGAAGCCCATGGCAAACCTGGGAGGGGGACGTCTGTTGATCTCCCGGCGGCTAGATCTTTTCAATGCTAATGGGCTGCACATGGGGGCCAGGAGACAAAGCCACAGTCTGAAGAAAGGAGGGCAAGTCAGCAAAATGGAAAACATTCTTGGCAAAAGAGTAACCCAGGAAGTATGTCAGAGAGGGTTATGACGAGGGGGAAAAGCCTTGGTTGTGGTGGGTGGGGGATGAGTCTCCCACGGGAATTCCTTACCACAGCTAGACCCCAGGCAGGTTTTGTGTCCATGTTGGCCCCACCTGTTTGTCCTAAAAAGCCTCAGTCGGAGAGATTATTCACAGTGACCCTGAGTTGCTGGAGCCCTCAGGCACCTGGCAGAAGCAAACCTGAATGTTCTGGAGCAATGAACGTGCAGTTATAAGCCTCAAAGCCTTCCCATGAGTATTCCAAGAAACAAGCTCAAAATGCAAAATCACAAACATGCTATCCTAAGTGAGAAGAAAATGACAAATGACAGAATCAAATTTATCGACTATTGCTCTAAGTGGGAGAGAGATTTGACAAAGAAGAAGCTGTCCGGCATTTTGACCACAGAGGCAGATTCGGGAAGGGTACACAGCCACCAGAAGCTGAAGAGACAAAAAATGGATTTTTCCCTAGAGTCTCCAGGGGGAGTGTGGCCCTACCAACACCTTGATTTCAACTCTGTGATACCGATTTTGGACATTTGGCCTCCAGAACTGTAAGAGAATAAATCTGTTGTTTTAAATCACCAAATGTGTGGTAAATTACTACAGCAGCGCAGGGAAATGGATTCAGAGAACTTGCACATCTTCTGTTGTATTTATTCCTAGGTACTTGATAATTTTCTTATAAATGTTATTTTTTTAAAAACTACAAAACATTAAAAAATTTACATTTTCTAGCTCTTTTTTTGATGGTATAGAACATTCAATGAAATTCTGTATGTTGACTTTGGTTTGCTGCAACTTTGCTAAATTCGCTTATTTCTCAGTGGATATTTTCTATGTGCACCATTATGTTACCTGTGAATAATACTGGGTTTGTTTCTTTCCTACGAATACTTACACATTAAAAAAATTTTTTTTGTCTTAACTCTGCTGCCCAGGACATCCAGTACAATTTGAGTAGAAATGGTAATGGGAACTTCTTTGTACTTCTAATCTCAAAGGAAAACTTTCAACATTTTACCATTAGGTATTATATTTGCTGTAGATTTTTGTAGACACCCTTTATCAGGTTAAGGAAATTTTTTGTTGTTTTGTTTTTTGTTTTTCCCTATTCTTAGTTTGCTAAGTGTTTGTCTTTAGATCCTATATGGCTGCTTTATCAAAAGCTACTGACATCACATTTTTTTCCTCCTTTAATCTGTTAATGAAACGGGTTTGTTGCCTTCCTAGGAGAAATTCAATCTGGCATTTTTAGGCTTTAAATTTCCCCTACAAATTGCTTTACGTTGTGATGTGTCATTTTTGGGTTGCTCAGTGCAAGATATATTCTTATTTCCATTACGAGTTCTTTGACTCATAGGTTACTTAGATGTGTTTCTTAATTTTCAAACATACCATTCTGGTTACCATTTTGTTACTGGTATCTAACATGGTCAGAGAACATGCCCCGAGTTATTTTAATCTCTCCGTACTTGCTTTTAGTATGGTATATGGTCAGTTTTTTCAGGTGTTGTGTGTGTGCTTGAATTTAGTGTATGTATTAATGCTGTTGCTGGAATGGTATTCAATAGGCCCATTAGGGTTGTTTGTCCGTTGTGTTGGTCAGATCTTCTATACCCTTGTCGGTTGTTTTGTTTGCTTGTTCATTCAGTTCCTGAGATAGGTGTGTTAACATCTGCGATGGTGGAATTCTCCCATCTCTTCTCATATATTTGCTTTACATATTTTGATGTTATAATGAGATGTATGCACATTTAAAGCTATTGTTGATGAATTGAAAATTTTTCTTATGAAAGAACCCTCTTTGTCCTCTAGTTATAAACTTTTACTTTAAAATTCAGCTTGTCAGAGCACCTGGGTGGTTCAGTTAGTTAAGTGACCGACTCTTGGTTTGATCTCAGGGTCATGAGATGGAGCCCCACATCAAGCTCTAGGCTTAGTAGGGAATCCGCTTGGGGACACTCTCTCTCCCTCTCCCTCTGCCCCTCCCCTCCCCACTGCTCGCTAGCTCTCTCTCTAAAATAAATCTTTTAAAAAACGAAATAAAATTCAGCTTGTCACCTGGTAATATAGTCACAGCAACTTTGTTCTGGTTAATATTTGCATGATACATATTTTTCATCCCTTGATTTTCAGCCTTTTTGTACCCTTATGTTTTAGATTTAAACTCTTATAAACAGCATATTATTGGAGTTTTAAAAATCCAATTTGAAATGTTTGTCTTTTAAATGGATCATTTAGTTAATTTACATTTAAAAACATACCTTAGGTTCATATCTATCATTTTATTTTGTGCTTTTCTTTTTGACCTGCCAGTCCTGTTTGGTTTCTCTCTCCCCCTCTCTCTTCCTCTCTTGTCTCTTCTTGGATTAAATATTTTTTCATCATCCCATTTTTTCACTTCTGTTTGTTTGGATAATACAGTCTGTTTTTGTTCTTTTAGGGGTTACTGTAGAAATTACAATATTCATTTATTAGGAATCAAATTCTAAAGTTAACCTACATTGTCCTTCTTGCAGATTATGGAAGGACTTGAGGAAATTTTAACTTCATTTCCCTCCTCCTAATATATGTTAACATGTTATTTTTAACATATATTTTAATTATATTTTTTAATTTAACCTCATAAGACCTTATTATTTTATACAATGTTCATTTAGATTTATCCTCATTACAATGTCCAGCAGCTGTTTATCTCTTTATATTCATGGGCCAACCTGCTTAAGTCTATTGTTTGGACCATGGTATGGGAAGGAGCACAGTGTGCCCTGCAGATACGACTCTGAGTGAAATAATAAGAGCAAAAGTACCTTGCATATTGTGGTATTGTGGTTTATAATAAGAAATATATATTTGGTTTTTCATCCAGTTTCTGGCACAGAGCTCCTAAAATTCTTGGAATTTCCTAAGTGATAAGTGTCCTAAAAGTGTCGTTTGTTATGTTATTGAGGTGACTTTTGGAAAGCCCCTCGGTCACCTAAGGATAGGGGCTGGTTACCAGGGGAAACAATCATGTGCTTAGGTGATTGAACTTTCAGTTCCATCCCTTGATTTCCAGGGAGGGGAGTGGGGCTGGAGGCTGAGCCAATTACCATGGCTAATGAATTAATCATGCCTTTGTGGTGAAGCCTCCATAAAAACACAAAAGGATAAAGTTTAGAAACCTTCGGGGTTGGCGCACCCAAGGAGGTGCAGGGAGGGTGGCGTGCCCAGAGAGGGCCAGGAGCTGCGGGCCCCTTCCTACATACTTGCCCTATGTACAGTTTGCTTCATCTGGCTGTTGATTCATATCCTTTAATATCCTTTGTCATAAACCGGCTGTCTAGTGAGTATATAGGTTTCCTGAGTTCCGTGAGCTGCTCTAGCAAATTAATTAAACCCAACGAGGGGGTTGTGGGCACCTCTGATTTATAGCCAGTCTGGCCAGAAGCACAGGTGACAGCCTGGGAACGCAATTGTCACGTGAAGTGGGGTTAGTCTTGTGGGACTGAGCCCTTTCCCTGTGGAATCTGATGCTGTCTCTGGGTAGATAGCATCAGAATTGAGTTAATTGTGGGGCGCCTGGGTGGCTCAGTCGGTCAAGCATCTGCCTTCGGCTCAG